>NC_079455.1:24396019-24742686 GCF_903798145.1 Danio aesculapii | reverse complement strand
ACACAAGCAAGAGCGATGTTTGTCGGTATGTAAGCACTATTGCAAATCTATTCTCAGAAAACATATTTCTAAAAGTGCTGTTGACTCGAAATTTTCACCGGATGTTGGTAACAACCAAAGAAATCCATGGAAAACAAATCCAATTAGTTTACACATGAAGTTATGCATTCCAAAATGAAATGACACAGGGAAAGGTATTGAACACATGAAGAAAGAAAGGTGTAGAAAGGCATTGAAAGCCCAGACAGCAGCTGAAATCTCTCAGTAGTTATTCAGCAACCCTCTGGCTTTCGTCACTGTAAATTAATATTCGCTGCTTCAGTCCAACATCTACATTAGCAGGATGAGGAAGATAAAACCAGAGTGGACATTTCAGCAAGACAATGATCCAAAACACAGCAAGGAAATGCTTTCAAAGAAAGAAAATCAAGCTGTAGATTGGCCCAGCCAATCACCTGACTTGAATCCAATAGAAAATACAAACTAAAGATCAGATTTGACCAACAGAACCATCACAATTTTTACACTCTGTTGAAGTCTATGAAAAACTCACACCTGAGCAATTCATGTGACTTCATTCTCCATATGAGAGGCGTCTGTAAGCTACCATCACCAAAAAAACTATTTTTATATAAAGTAATAAATGCATTTCAGTAGTTCAGTACTTTCTCCTTGTGTCATTCAATTCTTATTACACATAACAAATATTTGAGATGTTATTGTTTTATTTTTATGTTTGTATTGTTTGGGGTTTTACCAAAATCTGGTTCAATTCCATGTCAACAGCTCCTTTAGAAATAATATTCCCAGGAAAAAAAAAACATGACATGTTCAATACTTATTTTCCCTGCTGTATATACAATTTTAGATGTAACATTGTCTATTTTTTTCAGAGGGGGGGGGGGGGGGGGTCGAAAATTAATATAATTTTTAGGGAAAAACAGTCGACTGTTTCAGTACCATTTCAAAATGAATCTATTTTTTAATTAATAATTGGAGTCATTTAAGCCGCATTCATAAAAGCAGGCACGTGCTTTGTTCCTAATTGAATCAGCTCTTTTGAATAAATCATTTGAATGAATGATTGAGGGGTAGTGGTTTTACCTTAGTATCATATTTATTTCTCCAAGACAGGTCTAATCCATTCAAGTATCGTATTTTACACTCATAAATACAAGCAAACACCAGCTAACAGTCCTAAATAGTTTTTCTGTTAATTCAGTTTACTCTCCATTAGGCCATTACTTTTCCATTAGAATAAACAATTCAGATTATTCATTTGTTTCATTGTGGAAAGCAATCTATCCATGATACTGACAGGATTACGAAATCACAGTAAACAGTCCTCTGACATCCATTTTAAGCCAAAGGCTCTAGGCAGCGGTTGTGAAATATATCCTCACTGCAACATGGCTTGACTCCAATCTGCTTCTGGAAAACATCTTCTAGGGAAACATCTTCTGAGAAATCCTTGCATTGACCTGACTGTGTATCTCAGCACTTCTCTATTAGATTGAAACGGCCTTCACACCTAGTGCTGCAGTACAAAGATAACAAAGTCTCGCTGAGGGTGAAGGGCTTGGTCCTTGATAAAGTGGGTACAGGCTGTTCTCCCATGTCAAAATGCATTATTAGGAAGTCGATAACAGAAGTGCTGTGTTTGATATGGAGCTTCCTGAAAAGTGTCCAAGACAGTCAAGAGTCATTAATTTAACATGACAGTTCAACTAAACACCACAATACCACCAGGAACTATTGATTAAAACCAAGAGTGTGCCACTGACATGGTAAAAAGCACTTGTTTGTATACAAGACGTGTGTTAAAATCAAAAGACCGGTCATCTTTATAGTCTTTGGAGGCGCTATGGCTGAGACTGTGTGTGGATTTTGTAAGATGTCATTTTTGAATGCATTTGACCACAAGAGCGGAAAATAATCCACTCAAATATATTTTCAACCAACACAGGAAGTAATCAAAAGCTCAAAACCTCATTTATAACTGTAATAAGTGCTGTCCGCTTGATGTGATTAAAGCGTGTGTAAACATGGCATTAGTAGTGAATGTCATAGTGGCAGAACAGGTAAGTTAAGAGTATTTATTTGCCATGTTTTAATAAATGAATAATGATAAATGAATTAATTTGAATAAACTAATTTGTTCAAACAAGTTAAATTGTCAACATTTTGTATCATTTGTTGCCTTGTTTTATTAAATATTCACCATAATGTAATTAATGTAATAATATTTGTTCATTTTCTTGATGAATCATGAGTCTAATTAGAATTAATTAGTTCAACATGTCCACAATTTCTCAGTAAAATTTGAAAACTGGGCAAGATTTAGCAAAAATGAGTAAGTGACCTAGTAATATTCAATCACAATTTAACAAAAATGAGCAAATAAATTAGTAACTTGTGTACAATTACAAATACAAAACAAATTCTTCCTAACTACTAGCGTAGGGCTAACGTTCATCAATCTCGATTCGACCAACACATGATCTTAATTTAGTATTTCTACGATTCAGCCAAATATATTTTTAAGGTCAGGAGAGAAGTGTCAATGCGGACGCACAAGTCTTGTTTTTTTTTTACATTTTTTTATACACGTTGCTCAGCAACATGGACGCCTCCAAATGGTGTTAAAAGTGTCACATGCTGTATTTATAAGGTATAATTCAAAAATATTTGAATATTTCTGTCTTAATGTAATGACATATTTGCGGCCGCAAAACCATGCATGAGCTGACCCACTGTTTGTTTACTACTTTAGTGAAGAGAATAACAGGTAATAAAGTTTTAAATAACTCAATTTGTTGCACAGAGCGATCATTTGGTAGCCAAACGGAAAGTATGATTTGCATGTGTTTTTTCTCTCAAAGTGACGACAGCCATGACATGAACCGCACTCGGCAGTGAAAGTGAAACCGAAAGCACGCAGAGGCATTTTAAAGTTATGATTACGACAAGCATTTGCAGTTTTTTTTCTTTCATAGAGAACACAGAGTGTTGTGCTTGAAAATAAATGTTAAATATGATGCAGGTGGAAATATGACAATGACAATTTAAAGTCTATTCAAGTCCACCAATCAAGGTCTATAAAAATGTTTGCTTTTTAACCACCTTAGACCTACACATAGACCTAATATTATTATTGTTGTTTTACCATATGTTTGAGAAATATTAATAGCCTACTCATATTAACCTTTATTTTACATCTACAGAATCGTGAGGAAATCATGATCTTGATTTCAAGCAAAAAAATCGTGATTCCCATTTGGCCAGAATCGTGCAGCCCTATACTAATGGTGAAACTTTTTTCAGTAACGAGTAATAAAACGAAATACCGTTTCCCCCGTTACAATGCCGTTACCATTACTGCCAATAAAATTCACACTACTATAATTGAGAACACTGAAGCAGTTTTCATGTGAGCAGAGTCTCTTTCTCTGGGTGTGTGTGTTTGGGGCTGGGGCGGGACAAATAACCAACCAGTAATGATGATTGGTGTGTCTGTGAACGTGGCATAACTGAGACCGTGATGATTGGCTTAGTATACATTTCCATCAGAGGCAGAGTTCAAAGGTAATGTTTGCAAACTGGAAAAATAAGCACTACTTTTCCCTCGTTCATGTGAAAGGCAAGAATGTTTATGTATTGTGTGTATTGTGCACTGGTAACAAGTCATTCTAACCAAATGAAGCAGCTCACGTCGTCACATGAGCCCCCAAATTTAGTGGCTACGCAGGTGATAATGTGAGCTCTGATTCACCAAGGAAGAAGACAAAGCCACAATGTCAAAGCAAATAAAACTAAATTTTTCTCTACCGCAAGCACTTATCACTGAGTCAGAATTAAACAAAATAATATTTAGATATATAGTTGAGGACATGCTGACGTCTCTCATATTGTCCCACAAAATTAAAATAGCATAGATTATTGTACAGCGTTTTATATTTATTTGATAGTCATTTGATAAATTAGGTTTTCTTTAAAGTAACGAAATAGTTACTTTTCCTAGTAATTAGTTACTTTTCTAATTATGTAACTCAGTTACTATTTGTAACTAGTAACTATAGCTAATTACTCTTTTAAAGGAACGTGCCCAGCACACATCCACACACATGAATCCAGTCGGCTTTAATTCTGAATGTTGCAAGCTGACACTAAAAGCTTTTTTTTAAACTGTTTTTGTAGGCTGAAAAGAAATGTTTAAACTAACTGCCAAAAAAATACTGAAACACACTTTCCGTAACTGTGTGATAGAAATATCACAATTGCAATCATTCAAAAAACATAACTGATGACATGCTGATATTTAGTTACACTGCTGCATATTGCCTAACTAAAAATGAGTGTATTGTATAGTCTATAATTAAACACATCTGCACACCATATGACGTGAACACATTTCAGCTATGCTGTAAACAATCCTTGTAAGTCAGCATGCACACAAAACATGATGATAAAAGTATTGCAAACGTGATACGGAAATTTTTTTTAAAAATAAATGTGACAATTAACGCTTATTTTGCTCTATTTGTATAATAAAAACCGTTTTACATGCAAAACTGCATTATGACTTCCCATAAACATCGTTTAAATTCTACGTGAATCTGTCACGTACTGAACTCACCTTTTCCAAGAGTGCGATTTCAGATTTGTTAATCTTGAACTTGTCTTCCTCGAGAAGCCTCTTCGTATGATCCTCTCAACGAAGCTTTTAAACGTGTATCTATTATAAGTGTTTTAGAAAAGCGTCAAAATAGCTCGTTTTTTCTCTTCAGCAGCTTATCCTAAAACGCGTCCTGTGCTTGTGTGACAGGACCTTTCCTTACACTCTCTCTGTTGGCTCCCGCATCCGTGCTACTTCTTTTTTCTAGGGCACATTCGAAGAAAGGCGCCACTTTTCCTTGAAGCACCCTGCGAAGTGAGCTTACTAAGTAGACCTTATACAGCATGGCACTCTTAAGCGGTTTACTGCATGCAGACTTTCGCATGCTAAAAAATAAATGGACCGGGACTCCGCCCAAACAGTCGTCACAGTGTTTTCCTACAACTAGTCTTTGAGGAAAAATGGCACGCGCATTACTTATTTCACTGCTCGCGCGCGTGCTATCTTTATAAACCTGCGCCATTAAATGAATATAGCGGAATATAACAATTGGATAGCGGAGATTAACTTCCTCCGCGTCTGAGCTGCAATATTGATGTTCATTTTTAGATCAGTGCTGTATACTTGTGCCCTAGCAAAGCCCATAAAATCATTCCCATTCCGAATGGCTGACTGTTTGGAGATTTTATGCTTTCCATATATAGTCTCTCACTAGCACATATGATAAACAATGCAGAACTGAATGGTACACGTGACCGGAGTGGGGCACGTGTTTAGGGGTCTTGCAGTACAAAATTTCAGAGACCCAACAAGAACAAATGCACGTAGGCTACGAAGAAACAGTTAGTGGGGCAAAGTGGAGGATTGAAAAGTTAGGCTTTCTGTCAGATCCTTGCAGATTTAATGTCGGGGGGGGGGGGGGGGGGGGGGGTATTGATAATGGAAAAGAGTTCATTTTTAAGTTGTTTTTTTACTATTTAAATTTTATTTCAACAAGTTGGAAAATGTGAAAGTTAGCCTATGTCATAAAACACTAACTGGAACTTGAAGATATTAAAAAACACCTAAATGTTTTTTCATTCATTAATTTTCTTTTCGGCTTAGTCCCTTTATTAATCAGGGGTCGCCACAGCGGAATGAACTGCCAACTTATCCAGCAAGTGTTATATGTGGTGAATGCCCTTCCAACTGCAACCCATCACTGGGAAATATCCAAACACACTCATTCACACACATACACTATACGGACAATTTAGCCGATCAAATTCACCTATAGCGCATGTCTTTGGACTTGTGGGGGAAACTGGAACACCCGGAGGAAACCCACACGAACACAGGGAGTAAATGTTTTTTAACCTTCTAAATTAGGACGTGTTAGGACTATTCTAAGGGCCCGCGCATTTTGGGGGCACCCTGAAACATTATCAGGGGCCCACATCCAGCACAATCATTCTTAATAATTATTTGTTGAATTTGTAGACATCATCATGTATTCATCCCATTTCTTGTTTTTCTGTTGAACACAAAAGAAGATATTTAGAAATACATTGGAAACTACCATAGTATTTGTTTTTCCTGCTTTGAAAGTTTATAAGAATGTTTACAGGGTTTTTTCATATCTTCTTTTGTGTTCAAAAGACAGAAGCTCATAAAGGAAAGCACTTAAAAGCACCTAAATTCCTATTTTGGGGTTAAACATCTTATGCTTAATGGCGTTGGAGAAATGATCTAACAAAAATGTTTACTTTTTCACAAAAGTTATTTGAAACATTAACTCTTCCACTTCACTTGCATTTATTATTGTTTCTACATAATTTAATTTGACGTGAACACTAACGTTACATGTACATACAAAACCTCAAGTGTTCATTTACATTCGCATTGTTTATGCAGCCTAATGAGAAGCAAAGAAAACATTAAAGACATATGGCTCATTCCAGACTTGAGGGTGTATTTCAAGCATTTCCAACTCATTTTCCTTGAGCTGGAATGATATACAACAAATGTACAATTCCTAGTAAACTGCATCCACTATTAAAGTTTCCGTGAAATTAAAACAAAGTTTTATAGATGTTCATGTTAGTATGTTAGTCTTAAGGATGTCTGTAATATAATGTGTTCTAAAACAGAGGAAAAAAATTGTAATTAGAAAATATAAATATCAAAAGCTTGCAGTTTGTCACTTCCACCTAAATGGCCACGTCATACTTCAGCTTCTCATCAAAGCTTGACCATTCAAATTGATTCTGTTCAAAGATTTGATTCTGTTATTAATTGTTGTTTAACTTATTATTAAACTTTTTAAACTCCCAACAGTTTGAATTGACAATAACAGAGTGGACGTTTTATTTAATCTATTCAAAATGACAATTAGACTTATTATAAATTCATTAATTTTCCTTCAGCTTAGGTCGCCAGCTATTTCAGCATGTTTTTTTACATGCTGAAATACATGATTACCCAATTCACCTATACCCAATGTCTTCCCAGGTAGCAAAGAATTCTGGCCCAGATTTGGCATAAATCTGGCACAGCAGGCATTCATCCGGCACTGGGATACAGCATGTGGGCCAAACGTGGGCCTGGTTTGGCAGAGGTGGCACCGTCTTTAAGGCGGCACACAATACTTGTGCCAGATGTTAATAATTGATATATGGGCCATGTGAGTCTGGCCTATCTTGACCCACATTTAAAATACATTTTTATTATTTTCAAATAAAAATAAAAAATTCTACCAATCAGGTCGCTTTGAGGAAAAGCACGCCCATAGCACGCCTAAAGTGCAATGATTCATGAGTTTATCAATTTCATTGCAGTCGTGACACACCAACATATCTGGCCCAGTTCAGGCTCAGTTATGGGTTATTATCTTGGCTAAGACTTGGCCCAGATTTGGTCCATGTTTGGCCCTTGTCTGGAAGCCAGACTTGGTCCAGTCATGTACCGTAATTCACTGCGGCATGTGGGCCAAGCAAAAGCTGATTGTGTGGGCCAGAGCTGGGCCAGCGATATGTTGCTATGTGGGTTTGAAAGTTTGGGGAAGCCGGAGCAGGTCGCACACCAGAATCGCGGCTGGGACGCCCAGCGTCGCGCCACGCAGCGCTATGCATTTTAGAATTCTAAACATAGGTTTCTATCAGGGTACACACACAGGCGCCGCAAGTCGGCGGCTGTCCGCCGCACCCAGCCACGACTCAGTACACTGTTCATATTTCTGCCACGCCACAGAGCGCCATCTGAATAGTTTCATTTTAAATAGCATGCAAATGTGTGCATCTGGTGTGCGATACTTCCAACTGTCATGTGTGCGCCGTGGCGTGTCGCCGAGCGGCGCACCAGTGTGTGACCTGCTTTAGACTTATTCTTTCATGACAACTTTTTACATTTATTTAAACTTTATTTTACCAGGATGTAATCTCTTTTTCAAGCATGTCATCGATAATCAAAGCTGAATTTATGATTCAGGAGGCAAAACAGCCAAAAAAAAATAGATACACTCTCAGAAATAAATGTACAAAATCTGTCACTGGGGTGGTACCATTTTAAAAGGTAAATTTTTGTTCCTAACAGGTCTTTAACGGTACATATTAGTACCTAAAAAGTACAAATGTGTATCTCGTAGTACCTTGAAGGTACAAAAGTGAACCATAATTCCCATGACACATTACAACAATCAACACCCACTACAGACAGCTGTTAACAATCTGTACTCTGCCGCACCCACACACACAGACATGCACACACAGCTGAAGATCATTAACACTGATTCACTATATGTAATTTCCATTTACAAAGCATCGCTCAGTCTTGTTTTTTGAACTTTACTCAGTGTTTCTTTGTTCATGTTATGCCTTGTCTGTTCTGTTGACCTTGTACTGTTTTTGGATTGTATCATTGTTTTCTGCCTGCCCTGACCTTTTGCCTGTCTCTTTGATTAGTCTTTGTGGATATGGCTTATGCTCTTGTTTGTGCCTGTTTTGACCCCTGCATGTTGGACCACCCTCTTAAATAAATAAAATGAGCTGAGAAATAAAACTTGAAAATGAAAATGTTGACATGAAACTTCACCCCTGTTGTTCATAACCCATACCCTTTTTGTTACTGTATTTTCATTTTAAATATAAAAGTTCTTTATTGGCATTGAGGATCCCATGAAGAACTTTTAACATTCAAAGAACCTTTTTTTTCACATATAAAAATGGTTCACTCTGGGACCCTAACTTGTTCTCCTATGGCAAGAATAGGCAAACTCAGTCCTGGAGGGCCTGTCAGAGTTTTGTTCCAACACATTTGAACATGCTAAATATAGCCAGTGTCTTCAAGATCACTAGAAAGCTACAAGCAGGTGTGTTTGATTGGGCTCTCCAGAACCGAGTTTGCTCATCCCTGTTCTATGGCATAATCTGTGAAAACATTTGAAACCTTTATTTTTAAAGGTGTACGTTTTACCAAAATGCACAAACCCATTTCTATGTTTGTTAATGAATGTTTGATTTCCTGGGGACCTTTGAAATATAAATCATATAACAGTGTAATTTCAGATTCATAATTGTATACATTTAGTCTCGAGTCTCGAGATGCAGTCTCAATCTGAGGATGAAAGACTCACAGCACATCTAGCTGAGGTTATTTGGCCTGCGGTGTTCGGTGTCAGGATCTAACTGTTCTGTTTCCAAGTGTTGTTATTGTGGTAGTCTGGAAATTTCTCCGCAGCTGTCAAACTTCTCAAAAGGGAATGACCTTTAACCCTGCTCTTCAGTAGCTTTGCAGTGTAATTTGGTATGGTCTTTACAGCTTGCTTTGCACAAGTGGGGAGCATATTCTTTAACCCTTGTTCTCTGTTCAAACGTACTACCCTTTTGTTATGTTAGTGATGAAAACATCAGCTGAATTAAACTGCTGTAAAATGCACCAGATGAATATTTTTTTTTACTTTGTCTTCCATAAATCTGTTAATCAACCTCAGTCCTGATCAAAACTGCTGAATTGTTTATAAACTTACAGTATTTTAATTCTTTAATTGCCAAATTCACAAATGATGTCACTGATTTGGTGAAAAAAAACACACAAAATGAAGTATTTTCAACATAAAAAGTAATTGTAGATTGTATTTTTTTAACCTTTTATCACAGTCTTGGACATGTGAATGATTAGTAACAACATTGCTTTTGATGCATTGTTAAATTTTCATTTTTTCTCCATAATTTACCGTTGGTGGCTGTTTTTGCCCCATTGACTTCCATTATAACCACATTTGGTGGTGCATAAATACACAGTCTTTGTTTTTATTAACTCCATGTAGTTCTGAGAGCTGGGCGATGCAGTGGTGCAGTAGGTAGTGGTCACGGATTCGAGCCTCGGCTGGGTCAGTTGGCATTTCTGTGAGGAGTTTGCATGTTCTCCCTGTGTTCGCATGGGTTTCCTCTGGGTGCTCTGACATGCAAAGACATGCAGTACAGGTGAGTTGGGTAGGCAAAATTGTCCGTAGTGTATGTATGAGTGTATGGATGTTTCCCAGAGATGGGTTGCGGCTGGAAGGGCATCCGCTGCGTAAAAACGTGCTGGATAAGTTGGCGGTTCATTCTGAGAGCTGGGATGCATATTTTGATTTACTCAGACAAAACAAGGTAAGTGCGCAAATGTCACTCTCACACTCACAAACACACTTTAATTTTCTGTTATACTCCATATAAAATCCAGAAACTAAGCCTTTTTTGCACTGGCGTATCTAAAGGGTTAATAGTGCCAACTGATGATCAACAGTAAAAATTACAAATTTGACCTCTTCCCAACAGGGAAAACAACCAACAATCAAAAATGCATGATTATATGGTGTCATGGTTTTGTAATCAAAAATGTGGTTATAATGGAAGTAAAAGGGGCAAAAACAGCCACCAACAGCAAACTAGTGAGAATTTTTTTTTAAATGAATCAAAAACAATGCATCAAAGGCAATATTGGTTCATATGACTTTGATAAAAGTAAAAAAAAGTCCACAATTACTTTTTATACTGAAAATACATCTTTTTTTGTTTTTGTTTTTTACCAAAAAACTAAAATTAAAGAGTTAAAATCCAGTAATTTTCTAAATTTAGTAGTTTTGATCAGGACTGAGGTTGATTTACAGATTTATGCAAAACATGAGAAAAAAATATTAATCTGATGCATTTCAGCAGTTTAATTTGGATGTTTTCTTCCCTAACATAACAAAAGGGTAAAATAATAAATAATTTTTAAAAAATTTTTACAAATTTTTTTTACCATAAATCATTGTGCTAGCTGACAGAAAAAGTTATGGCCAAATTAAGACTCCAAATCACCACAGAAAACATTCCCAACAGCACATAAGGGTTAAAAGAAAGTTCCTTTATTAGCAATGATAGTTCTGAACGAACCACCCAACAATAACAAATATTTCATTAGACTATTAAAGTTCTTCTTTTAAAATTCTTTATGAAACCCGAAATGGTTTTTTTGGCATTAACATTGATAAGCTTTGTCTTTAAGAGTATAGTGGGGCGTCATTGAGCGAAGAGTGAATGAATTGCTGTATTTGAATGTTTGTGTTATTAGGGGGTTCATTGATCTATAATGACACAGTCCAAAAGTACACCTCAAACTGTCCCGAAAACCCACCCTTTGCCCTATTTTAAAAGTGAGCAGGATCAATCCAGATCCTGTAGTAGACAGTGATTACTTTCCTGTAAAAAAGTTTAAAGTGTTCTGAAAATGTCATTTCAAAGATTTCTGTCTAGGTCAAATACTCTTCTCAGAGGAAGACTAATATCATTAAGCCCTCAGGGATGTATTTATATGCGGCATGGTAAGGTAAGTAACAGAGGTTTCATTTTGGAAAACAATCATATTTAATCTGTAAAGTAAACAAAAAAAAAAAAGAGTAATCGTATTCATTCAGGTTTCAGACATTCATTTTGAGTTTGAATGAGGTTTATTTGATTATGTATTCATTGTATTTTTTTTATAATAAACTGAAATCAAAATTTGGCAATCTTTGTCTTAATATCTTTCAATAAATTGGTAGATAATACAAATTAACCTGTTTTTTCAAATCTGTATGTACAGAGTATACACAGAGGAACAGATTAAAAATAGTTATATACATAATTAAATTAATTTATAGCTTTTAAATACACTAATTCCATTGCATCGATTTATTGTTTGAACTGCAGTGATGTTTGCACAGAATATCAGCATGTCCTTATGTCCACGTTGCGCTGACGGTTTGTTTGTGAGGCATGAATCTTGCCAATACGCTCATTTTATTGATCAGAAATAAAATCTGAAAATGTCTTTCGACCTTTCGGCATTTTTTATGTGTCTCTTTAAAGACTGAATAGCACGACATGTAAAATGAATGAATGATGAAAGAGTTTAAAATGAACATGAGGAATATTATATAATTCACTTTTAACTTTCAAACGTGACATTGAAGTTTGCTTTGAACTTCCTTTCAAAGAACTAAAGTTTTGCCAGATGCAAACAGCAATACTGTACTTACAGCACCGTGAGCATCAACACAGGTTCAAAGAGACATTACACAGTTAATATTTTATAAAGATACTCTGGTTAAAGTAGAACACAACATGCTTTTTTACTATAAGTACATCATGCTCTCACTGTCGCTTTGCTCCACAGGAATCCAACAGTGCTCATTTCTCAACATCCCAGTCATGGAGAGCCTGTTTTTATTCAGACCCTGTGGAGACCATCCAGGACATTCCTAATGGCTCCAAGCTTCTTGTTGGAGGTATAAGTGGGAGCTTAAAGGGATAGTTCACCTAAAGACATAAATGTACTCACTCTGAACTGGTTCCAACCCTTTATGAATTTCTTTCTGTTAAACACAAAAGAAGATAATTTGAAGAATGTTAAAGTTGATGCATTGACTTCCATAGTAGGAAAAACAAATGCAGAAGTAAAAGGTTACCGATTTCCAACTTAAAAAAAAAATAATCTTTGAAACTCAAACAGATTTGTGACTGAGTATGGCAGAATTTTGAGTTAATGCAGGTGACAAACAAAAAATACGCTCCACAAATGTGTCTCTTATACAGAGATAAGCACAAATAGTTCAAAACACACAGCAATGGAAATAATTGACAGACCAGAAAAAGTTATTATTGGTTGTACTGATTTTCCATTAGCATGTACATGCTTTAAGAAAAATGTTGATTTGTGCTTTACTAAAACTACCTACAGCATGTCTTCTAAACTTCAATCAAGAATATTATCATTTAGAGCTTTATTATTTTTTTTTTTTCTGGTCTGAAAACATGAACTATTTTATATTGATCTATTGTCTTTTACTGAAAATGACTGCTCTAATTTATAACTTTAAAGGCCCATTAATATATAAATTAAACATTTTAATCAAAACACGCCTATTAATGGCAAACCAAGTGCTCTTTCTTTATTTTTTCAAGCAGTGTAGTTTGGTACAAACTAAAATAATTGCTAAACAAATGTATGCAAATAAACTAAAGACATGCAGGTTTCACAAAGATATTTTAAGACCATAAAGAATGAAATTTCATGCTTCTATAGGGCTATGCTAAGGATATTTTAACGGTCCAGCTGAAAAAAAAAAATCTAATTAGGCATTTCTTAACTATGTCAAAACAAGCAGACCTTAGTTGTAAATATATATTTTTTTCAAAATAACATTAAAAACTCTTTATAAACTAAATGTATACACAGCAGACTGTTATAATATTAGTTATGAATAGTTTTGTTAAAAGTTTTATTGAGCTGTGTTGTTGGTGATTGGATGTGCGTTGGATCGATTGGGTAGCTTTACATGAACAAAGGAAAATAAGACCCATTTAAAATTATTTAAGACCTACAGGACAATATTTCAGTGAATTTAAGACTTTTTATGGCTTCAAGTTTTGTTTTCAAAATGTAAGACATTTTAAGAGTTTTCAAGACCCCGCGGATACCCTGAAAGAGATCATTTATTTGTAAACAGAAAAGAAGTGAAGTAAATAGAACTTAAGTCAATTTCAATTTCATTATACAAAAATATACACAATTAACAAGAAGAAGGAGAGTACAGTGCTGCAACATTTTTATTTTTATTTGTCTGTATAATAAAAATGAAAGATATTAAGCAATTGGTATGGGTTTTTTAATTGCTGTCACATTAATGTAAATGCACAGATCCAATGTTTCGATTCCTTATTCTCACAATTATTTGTGTTCACTTGAGACAAAACTGACTGCATTTTACATGAATATTCAACAAGACAGTTTTTTAAAATATAAAAATAGAGCAAAAAGAAAGTCAGATAAACAAAGCATATATCTAGTAGCTAAAATAATATTGTCAATAGAAAATGGTGTCGCGGACGCCGCCCTCTCTATGGACTCGCCGGCCCTGGATGCCAGCCACAGCACAACGGCTCCAGTGCTCTCACCACACACCAGAGCCAATTCTGTGAATGGGTATAATTGGGAGGTCATAATTGGTCAGGGCTGATGGAGCGAATTTGACCAGGACACCGGGGTTACACCCCTACTCTTTGCCGTGGGATTTTTAATGACCACAGAGGGTCAGGACCTCGGTTTAACTTCTCACCCTAAAAACGGTGACAGTATAGTGTTCCCTTCACTTTACTGGGGTGTTAGGACTCACACAGACCACAGGTTGAGTGCCCCCTGCTGGCCTTACAAAGACCACTTCCAACAGCAACTTAGTTGTCCCATGTGGTCTCCCATATAGGTACTAACCAGGTTCAGCCCTGCTTAGCTTCATTGAATAACCTGTCTTGGGCTGCAGAGTGATTTGGCTGTGGCATACAGCTGTAGCTAGCAAGTTAATGTCCCTAGCTTTTTTTCTGACCGCTCTATTCTTTTGTCCTATAACAACATTCTGTGAGCATATTTTCCTACATTAGCCTTATTAGTTTGACCTGGGCACTTTATTTTTAATGTTCACAACAAGCGCAGTGGACCCAACATGATGTACCAAGTCACTTATAAGCCAAAATATATATTTAGTAGTTCTATTAATAAAAGTAGCTATATTATTAAAAGAACATTTGGTTAAGTATATCACATAGAAATTACTCAAAGTGTTTTAATCAAAACACTGTCCGCCTCTGCCTTTCTGTGTTTACATTTGTGCACAGTCCTATCTGATCAGTTGTTCATACAGCTAAGTGGTATTTCCTTTGTTGTATAGATAGAACATAATGTGTCCCCAAGCGATGTTGTTGTGTGTGCGTTTAATTTCCCCCTTTTCTCTCCCAGGCTTTGGTTTGTGTGGGATCCCGGAGAATCTAATCAGCAGCCTGCTGAAAACAGGAGTAAAAGGCATCACGGCTGTGAGCAACAATGCTGGGTGAGAGAGATTCCTAGTGAACATGTCAATAAGGGGATGTAATTCTTCCAGACAATTCCCTGATGTGCTCGATGTTGACAAAACTTTCCTGTCTTGTACTATTAAACTCAAAAAAGGGCTGGTAAATAATCTGATGAGGTCAAAAGACAGGAATACTGCACACTTGGGAATCCAGTTTTAGAGTAACACAAGCGTATTATGTGATTTCATGTGTGACTGATATAACTAAGAGAGTGTTTGTGATTTCAGGGTTGACAACTTTGGCCTGGGCATGCTTCTGAAAAGCAAACAGATAAAGCGCATGATATCGTCATATGTTGGGGAAAACGCAGAGTTTGAGAGGCAATATCTTTCAGGCGAGCTGGAACTAGAGCTTACACCTCAGGTAGATCAATTCACTTATCATTGTTTACATGCTCCATGTCTTTTTAGTTTAGGTAAGTCTGTAGATTAGAATGTCCGCTTTACTTAACTTTTTTTTTAGCAAAACAAAAAACAAACAAACAAAAAAAAAAACAGATTACCAGAAGAAATCCACTGAAATAGAATCTTGTCAACACAAAACATTTTGTGACACATTAAAAGATCTGATTTAAGGATCACAGGCAAAAAATACTAACTTATTATCATTTTGAATCTTTATGCTTTCTTACTAGCCATCTAAATTGGTTTTACCTATTTGTTTTTACTTGCACTTAAAGGGATAGTTCAACCAAAAGTGAAAATACTATCATCATCCAATCACCCTCAAGTGGTCCTAAACCTTATGGGGTTTTTTTGATACTGTGAAACACAAAAGATGATATTTTGAAGAAAGCTGGAAACCTGTAACCATTGATCTCCATAGTATTTATTATTTCTACTATGAAAGTCAATAGTTACAGGTTTTCAGCATTCTTCAAAATATCTTTTTTTTTGCGTTCAACAGCAAAACCCCTTGAGGATGAGGAAATAGAATGTAACTTTTAATTTTTGTGTAAAATAAATCTCTTGAATATGCATCATTTTGTAGATGTAATATGACGCAGGCGCCTTTGACCTTCATGTACCTGCAGTCTAAACAATCTTCAAAATCGTTCATTGCAAACTACAATTCATGGTGACTTTTGATATTATTTGTTCATACAACTACAAGTACAAATAAAATATTCACAATGCTGTCATTGACCAAATAAGTTGTTGACTGTAAATATAAACTTTTTTTTTTTTTTTTCAAATTACTGCAGCAGACTTTTAAAAAGACAGAAGGCACCAACTTTCCTTTTCATTCAAATGTATAATGGTTTGGGAATTGATGACACAAGGCTAAGGTTTTCTAGCAGATTTTTGCCTAATCTGACATAATAACTTGAACTGAATTAAACTTGAACAGTCAGTGTTTGTTGTAGCACATGTAGACTTGATTCAGCCCACAGACTTAGAATGAAAAGCTTAATCTCGATGGCACCCCCATATAAAACACAACAGAGGTTTGCTTATCAGTCAATCATGAAATGACTGGTTTTTGAGAACACAGTGTCCATCTTTGCATGCATAAACTTGTCTTTCATGAAGGGAAAACACTGCAAATATTTTATTTGTAGGCTACTTTTTTACCAATTAAAGTAAATAGTTAATGAAGAAATAATTACTACTGTGTCTAGTAGTATTTGTAATAAACTAAGCTGACATTAGAAAGTATGTAGGCCTTGTTTAATGGCAGTTGATACAATGTAAACCTTTTTATTTGAACCTTATAATGTTAACCTTAATTTTGGTCAATTGGTCAATCACGAGTTAATTTTGAGGTATGTAAACAAAAACAATGGTCCCAATTTATTTCCTGTTTTACATTTTTAATTTCTACAGCTTCCGAGAATCCAAAAAGAGCCACATAATGATAAATAATGTTATGATAGATATTTTAACATTATGACTGAATTGCCTCTTGCTACAGTAATGAAATAGTTTGATAACAAGCGAGAAATGTTCATGGGCCACACTTAAATGGTCTTCAATGTTTGGCGCCATCTTGTGACTCAAAAAAAAAAACATTTAATTAAGGGCTTCACGCCAGGCTGTCTGCTGGTAGGCTTGAAGGATGTGCATTACTCCTTACGTAAAGTGTTACTAACTGTTGTATGGCAGGGCACATTAGCAGAGCGGATCCGGGCAGGTGGTGCAGGAATCCCAGCGTTTTTTACTCCCACCGGATACGGCACTCTCATCCAAGAGGGCGGCTCACCCATTAAATACAACAAAGATGGCAGCATTGCCATTGCAAGTGAAAGAAGAGAGGTGTGGTAAAACATATTACTTTCTAAAACATACTGTCTCCGCAAAAAAATTATATGTGCCCCTAACATCTTTTGTTTGTTTGGCCCAGGTTCGAGAGTTTAATGGCAGGCATTATGTCATGGAAAAGGCCATCACTGGTGACTTTGCTTTGGTAAAGGCCTGGAAATGTGACAGAGCAGGAAATCTTATTTTCAGGTAAAATATTCATATTAAAATAATTTAATTTATGAAGCGTTAAAATCATGTTCTTTTCTTAGCATTGCTGTAATATTTAGTCTTTTCCGCAATAGAGATCTTAAATAAGCCTACTGTCCACAAGGGGTCAGGCTTCATCTGCTTATAAAGTAGTCATTTAGGCATTTCTCCGTGTCTTCCACTTATTTTGGCAAAATGTACTTGACTTTACTGGTGGAAGTGTTGATTGATTGATTCATTTTTGATTTGATTGATTCAGCACTTCATTGAAATGCTGTCAGGGACATTGTTTTAGTTATTGTCTTCATGTTGGAGTTTATTTATTTATTTATATACTTTTTTAATGTAATGTATTATCTTTTTTAAGCTGTCACTATTATTTATTTATTATTATAATTTCTATCTATTACTATTTTCTATTTATTTTTTGTGAATGTAAATATTCTAAGTAAATGTTATATGTTTACAGTGCATCCAGAAAGTATTCATATCGCTTCACTTTTTCCACATTTCCACAAGGCTGTGAATACTTTTGTACATGTGATTTTTCAGGGTTTTTATTTTTAATAAATTTGTAACAATTTAAACAAATCCCTTTTTACATTGTCATTATGGGGTATTGTGTGTAAAAAATTGTGGAAAAAGTGAAGCGCTATGAATACTTTCCGGATGCATTGTATACTATGTTTATAAAACCTTTAATAAAAACACAGTTTAAAAAAAAGGAGAGAGAGAGAGAGATAATGTTTTGATTTGGATAAATAGTTCATAATCAATACATTATAAAGCAGTGCTGCTATTGCATTATGACTGTTGTTATTTTTATACAGGAAAACAACCCGCAATTTCAATCAGCCTATGTGTAAAGCAGCCAAAGTCACCATAGTGGAGGTTTGTGACCTTTCAGTTTGATATGAGCTGTGCAACATTTACTGGAATACTGTAAACTCATCTAAAAAAAAACGATAATGCTTTTTTACCTTGTAGGTCGAGGAAATTGTTGATATTGGAAGTTTTAATGCAGAAGACATTCACATTCCTGGCATCTATGTAGATCGCGTGGTGAAAGGAGCCAGCTATGAAAAAAGAATCGAGGTGAGAAAGACTGAATAATCTGTCTAATAAACATCTTTTAAACAATCCAATGTGATAGATTGACAAAAGATAATAATAATAAAGGGATCACTTAAACAAAACAATGTAACTCCAAGTGTTCCCTTTATTTTTTGAGCACATTAGATATTACACATGTATATACGTGTTACATTACATTAACATTAACCCTATTGGTAAACAACTTCAAATTCAGAAAGTCATTATTTGAGAATATTTACAAATAAAGTAAATTAAATATTGCCCAAAGTAATGTACAATAACATATTTGATTACACAGCATATAATGGAAAAATACACCATTTCTAACAGCAAGAAATTATTTTCAGCTATGTAAGATGAACATATTAAAATTTTGCTGAACATATTAAATTGTTATGGCCTAAAAAATGTTGTGATCCATGATGATGAAGAGTAGCACATTAAAATAACTAAAAATGCAACCTTTTGGGGAAAGAAAACCTAAAAAGACAATGACTTTTGTCACCAAATGCACCTGCAATTGTTTTCAAACATTTTTTTTTTCAGAAAAGGTTGGTTCAGTCAGGCAAGGAGGAGAAGCCTAAAGTGAAACAGGAGTCAGACATAACCCGGGAGAGAATCATCCGGCGAGCTGCACTGGAGTTTCAGGATGGCATGTATGGTATCCTTCAGTAGCCAGACAACATACTGTATATCACTGTCGAAATTATCAATAATAATATAATAGATTAGACTGTTTTTAACAGTCTTGTTAACACACACCTTGACAAAGTTCCCAGCTAATCTTGGCATTGGGATCCCTATGCTGGCCAGCAATTACATTAGTCCCGATATCACTGTGCACTTGCAGAGTGAGAATGGAATTTTAGGACTGGTGAGATTTTTTTTTTAATAGATATCATGAGTGAGTAAATTTATATCACATTCAATCCCCAATACCACCATTATTTTTGCTCATTTAGGGTCCTTATCCAACAGAGAGTGAAGTGGATCCTGATTTAATTAATGCTGGTACAGTGACTAATTCTTTTATGTGACTAATTCAGTGACTAAATCTTTTATGTGTATCATATTTAATAGTCTTAATATATATAAGACACACAGTCAACACCATATTTGTTATCTTTGATTTACTATTAAGATCTTCATTCAGAAATAAACAGTCAAGTTTCAAAAAACTACCTATAATATAATATAAATATGATCTTACAACATTAGAATGTTAAAATTAAATTAAATATTACGATTAAAATGTCGGATATTAAAATTAATTTGTTTAATTCTTTTAAAATTTGAGTAAAGAATAATGATAATAACAATAAACCCTGTGAACATATTTTCATATCTCTTAATATGTTATTCAGGTAAGGAGACAGTAACCGTTTATCCAGGAGCTGCATACTTCTCCAGTGATGAATCCTTTGCCATGATCAGAGGGTGAGTGTTCAAATACATCTGTCAACAAAGATTACAGACCCAACTACAATAACTTTAGCTTCTGCCTCTTTTACACCCTTTTGTTTAGCGGTCACATTGATCTGACCATGCTGGGAGCAATGCAGGTTTCCAAGTATGGAGATCTGGCAAACTGGATGATCCCAGTATGAGTTTCATACTCGATTTTGTCTTATCATTCAGTGTGTTTTCGCTTGCTTAGTCTGACATGTATGTGTTTCACTAGGGTAAAATGGTGAAGGGGATGGGCGGAGCGATGGATCTGGTGTCTAGTGATGCAACAAAAGTAGTAGTCACTATGGAACATTCTGCCAAGGTAAACAGCCTAAATCTGTACTCTCTCATGCTTACCGATATAAAGGGATAGTTCACACAGGAATTAAACTTTTGTCATTTTTTACTCACTTTCTACTTGTTTCAAACCTGTTTTGAGTTTTGGTATTCTGTTGAACACAAAAGAAGATATTTTGAACAATGTTAAAAACCAACCGCCATTGACTTCCATAGAATTTTATCCTACAATGGATGTCAGTGGCTACCAGTTTCCACCATTCATTTAACAGAAAAAAATTAACTCATAAAGACCTGGAATTACCTAAGGGTGAATAAATATGTTATGTTAAATCTTTTTGTCACTAAAATGTGTTTTCTTATATTTAAAGGGTGGGAAGCATAAAATCTTAGACAAGTGCACACTTCCTCTGACTGGAAAACAGTGCGTTGACCGTATAATCACTGAAAAGGTCAGTAAAACGTATTTCTGAGATATATGCTGTCTTTTATAGTAATGACAGACAGTGTGATGTTTCTTGTTTTAGGCGGTGTTTGATGTAGATAAGAGCAAGGGTTTGACTCTCATTGAGATTCTGGAAGGATTGACACCAGATGACATCAGAGCCTGTACCGGGACAGAGTTTGAGGTGAGGCTCACAGGCTCTGTTTATTATTAAATAGGGCGACTGCTATTACGATACCAGTTAGAGTGAAAACCAGATAAAGTTAGTCAAAACCAGATAGAGGGTTTTTGATGATCTTATCGCAATTGTATGACACTTAATATAAATGTAAACAAAAGGCAGTTGAAGATGCAATCAATTGAATGTGGTTGAAAATTTTCAAAAGGTCAAAAAAGACCAGCAACTCTCTGTCTTACCGATCTAATACTTAAAGTGCTCATTAAATCAGAATTTACAATGTTTATTTTTCTAGTCTGAGTTAATCCACTGGAGAAAAAAGGATTTGGTAATCTTAAATGAAAATCTGACCATTGCTTCCACTATGGAATGGCAGTCTTTCTCTGATGATGTCAGTTTGACGGCTTGGATTATAAATTCTAAGCTACACCCCTTTAACCATTAGTTTGTTGCGAGCGAAAGGTAAGAGGAGAACTAGTGGCCTGTCACAATAATCAATATATCGACTTATTGCACAACACATGGACATGACCTCAATCATTTTTAATGATGCAATATATATCGCCCATACATAAAAAACAATTCTAGGAACATTTTAGCCAATTGTGCAACATCTCTATTGGAGATGTCAGTATGGTTAAAGAAACACTATAGTATTTAGTAGTAGATATCGCAGCCTCTGTTACCTTTTTACCTTGCACTTTTTTTGTTAACATTTATTATTATTTATTTAGGATTTGCGTTTTCACATTCTGATTCCAATGACTTATTATTAAACTGTTAAAATGACTTAAATATTCTTAAGAATGAAATATTATGTGTTTGAAAGAGTGTATTTGCATTGTGATGATATTATATTGTCATTCTGGCATTATATAATGAACGGCATAAAATGAAATTAAAATGACAATAATATTGTTTATCAATATATATTAGTGCAATATATCGTACAACAAAAAATAGATATTGTGACACACCTAGGAGTACAAAATGAAACTCAGCCCCCTACTCAATATTTAGTTGAATTTAGAAATATTTCATCATATTTAAATAAAAGTCTGCAGCAACTTTCGATTCACACATCAGCCTATCCACGGGGTCTCAAAGTCTTCCATTTCAAAAACAATATTTTAGGCCTTTAAGACTTAAAATCACTTAAATATTGTGTTGTAGGTCTTCAATTGTTTTAATCAGCTCTTAAATTTCCCATTTCCATCTAAAGCTACACCTATCCAATCACCAATAGTCCATCTTAAATCTTTGTTTAAAGTTACCTATTGAGGACACTGACCTTTACAGACTGCTGTGACTGCATTTACTTTATCAGTTTTTAGAGGCTGCATGATGGCGCAGTGGGTAGCACGTTCGCCTCACAGCAAGAAGGTTGCTGGTTCGAGCCTCGGCTGGGTCAGTTGGCATTTCTGTGTGGAGTTGCATGTTCTCCCCGTGTTCACGTGGGTTTCCTCCGGGTTTTCCAGCTTCCCCCACAAGTCCAAAAACATGTGATATAGGTGAATTGGGTAGGCTAAATTGCCCATAGTGTATGTGTGTGAATGAGTATGTGTGGATGTTTACCAGTGATGAGTTGCAGCTGGAAGGGCATCCGCTGTGTAAAACAAATGCTGGATAAGTTGGCGGTTCGTTCTGCTGTGGTGACCCAAGATTCATTAAGGGACTAAAGCGAAAAGAAAATGAATGAATATAGTTTTTAGAGCTTGACCATTTTTTATGTTGAAAAAAAAGTGTTTGTGTACAACTAAAGTTAGCTTGTTTGACTTATTATTTGTAAATTATGAGTACAAATATCTAAATTTGATTTTCTTTTATGAGAAAAGTACAAATCTTTTCCACTGGTCATTTGGATCAAACCTTTTAAAAAGCCCTGTAAAAGTCTGACATTTAATTCTTAATGGTCTTGAAAATGTCTTGACTTGGTGAAACCTGCCGCAAGCCTGATTATGTTTAATTGTTGAAGCACACTAGACAGATGGGATTTAAACTTTGCTGTCATTTTAGTTTGAAAGGATGGATGGATGGATGGATGGATGGATGGATGGATGGATAGATGAATGGATAGTCTCCTACCAGTTCTAACGAACACAAACCCACTGCTGCTACACTTTATATAATTTTATGTTGTCCCCTTTCATGTTCATATGTAAATTGGGCAAGCTTATATTTCAGTAGCTATTAGAAAAAAAAAAAAAGACCGTCAGAATACAACAGCAATAAACAGAAATGTTTTCCTGGTTCATGTGTCGCCCACTAAAATGCATTAAAGGTGCAAACCAGGCTACAATTACTAAAGCACAACATGTTTACTAAACTGATGAAGTGTGTTCATTTTAAATATTGTTTTTCTGGGAATGTGTTAGTCATAACTGTTGAATTACTTCAGTAGGAGCTATGCTGAAGAGGTAAATGTGATTAAAAATGAGTCATCCTGTAAACGAGTGTGTGCATTTGAAACGGTGTTTCGTAACCCTCTCACATCAGCAAAATGAATGATGTGTGCAAAGTATCTAGTAAGTCAACATCACATTTACATGTTTCATTTTATACATCTTACATGTAATTTCATTTGGCATTTTACATTCATATAATCTTTGATTTCCATACTAAATCATAAGCATTAGCCATTAAAAGCAAGTAAATGAAAACACATGATCAGGGCTGATTATATCCTGTTGATCCGTTAAAAGTGGAAAAAAACAAACAAACTGGGTGACAATCATGGCAAAACTGCAGTTTGCAACATCTGCACTGCGGATATTATTAACTTAGAAAATTTTGCTCAAGCGCTACAATTTACTAATCAGACTAATTAATAACACAGTGCATTGAAAATATTAAAAGTTTTACTCCAAACTATTCTTTCTCACTTTAACCAAATATTTAGTTGAAAATGTTTGTGTACAGTATATCTGTTATTCTGGTGTTTTTCAGGTGTCTCAAAACCTACGACCGATGCAGCAGATATGAGGATTTGTAGCGCTGGGCTTCTGTCAGTCTGCTGAGACACAGCCAGATGGAGACAGAGGGCTGGACTGCACACCTTTGAAAAATGTTTTTGTATTTCTGAATGTGGTATAAAAATTGTTATATGTCACAGTGATTAAAATAGGATATTCGTGTACCACATTGCTTTAAAAATACAAAGGGAAAGAAAAGATATTTGTTCTTTGTTTTGGTCCACTAAATATTATATTAGGGTTTGTGAATTCATGAGAAGAAAAATAGCAGTCAAAATAAAATACTTTAAAAAATGTTTTTATTCTTTTTGGCCTCTTGATTTTTGAGCATACATAAACAATAGATATTCTTAAACACAGTGTATTAAATAATACAAAATAACCATATTATGAGTATTTTAAAACATAAGTATTAACAATACAAGTATAATTAATAAGTTGAATTTTTGGAATCTGATTGCATAATCAAGATTATATATAACTAATGGTCAAACCTAATGGTACTTGCATGGAAAGAAATGATACTTTACAATAAGGTCGTATTAATGTGTTAATGCGTTAATGCCTTAGGACATGAATTAACAATGAACAACACATCTGTTTAGCTTTATCCTAATAGCATTCTTAATGTTACAGTAGCTTACACATATTCTAATCTATCTCTTTACTTTAATGTCTACTTACATTAATGTTTACACATACATACATTTTTTATTAATGGATTAGATAACATGAACTAACAATGAACACGTTTATTAAGCAATACAAAATCTTCGTTAATGTAAACTAACGTACATAAATTGTAATGTGCTAGTTAATACATTAGTTTACATAAATAATGAACAATGACTAGTGAGTTCAGCACTATACAATCTTCTGGAAAGCTAAATTAAAAAAAAATTAGGATGAAAGTTATGAGAACTAGAAAAATTAAGTTATAAGAACTAGACAAATTAAATTGGGGCAACGAGAAACATTTTATTGTGTTAAGTAGAAACAAATAAGTTGAGCTAGCTACAAAATATTAGTTGGAGCAACTACAAAGCTGATAATGTAAAGAGATGTATTAGAATATGAGCGTTAACTCTAACAAATTAAAATATTCATTATATAGAGGTCTGATAACATTTTATCCAAATTTTAAATAAAATATGTAAATAAATAAAGCATTTACTAAACAATGAATGTTTTTGATCCAAGACTTGAACATGGTAACCTTAAAATAAAGACAAACCAAACATTTTCAATGTTTATACTGAATACTGTATATCTCTAAATGTCAGTTTCTTTTAATTGTTCAAAACAAAAGTTAATCAGCACTAAATAACGCAGCTGTGCTATTAATATACTTGATTTGTTTACTTCTATATCACAACTTGTAATACAGTCATTTGCCTTGTCAGCACAGTCCTTTCTTTCACTACTATATAGGATGCTGCTCACTATTATGTAAACAGCAATCCCATGGACGTCCTGAATCACAGAACAAAGCTGTATTATGACAAACATACAGAGCATTCAGTGGATGTTTTGACCCCATGTTAGTCAGTGATTGGTCAACGACCTGAACAACAAACATTGCACAATTCAAAAAAACAGAGGACAAACCAGTTTCACCATCCTCATTACAATGCAAAATAAACCCCATTTATTTCCCAGAATAACAGCAACAAGAACATACTCTCACTGCTTACTGAAATCAAGCAATTTATCGCATATTGTGAAAGGCTGGCAGCAGAAATAAAACTGGCACAGTAAGCATGAGGAGGCGGCAGTGAATGTCCAGCAGTTGAGTCACACTGGGAATTCCTTTCTGTGCTATAATGACGTCAAAATCAATGTAAGAGCCCCAGTATATGAGCAGGACCATCATTGCTGACCTGTACATTCTGCAGCATCTACAACATTAGGGTAAGGAGCTGTTTATGCAGAAATTTAATATATTCGAGATGTAGAGAATTAAAGTCATGGCCAGATTTAGTTTTTAATGTTAATAGTTTTAATATATTTTTGGAAGTTGACCTAAAAATTCAAAAGAAATCTATTTAAAATTAATAGAAATGACTAAAGCTCATGTCAAAATAACTAAGACCTAATGTGAAATTGAAACTGAAAGTGAGTCTGTGACATAACACAAAAAAATTCAATTTCCGTGTAGTTGAAACAACTATTAGCCTATTATTGTTGTTTAACAGAGCAAAGACGTTTTACACAGTATTTTTTATTGTATTTTGTTTCTGAAGAAAGTTGTCTTTAATTTAGATTGGCAAAAAGAAAAATTATAATTATAAAAGTCTACATTCTAGATTCTTAAGACAAACAGAACAAACCACTGTTGTTTAATGACTTGCCTAATTAAGCTTAGCCTTTAATTGAACATTCTTCTTGCAAAATAACTAGTAAAATATTATGTGCTAATTAGTTATTAGAAATTAGTTATTAAACCTATTATGTCTGAAAATGTGTTGAGAGAAAAACTTCCCCCCTTTAAACAGCACTAGATAAATAGCAAGAAAGCTGTTTCAAGCAGCTTTTGTGAAAACCAAAAATGTTAAAATATGTTTATATGCAATATAAATGTTTTTTCATCATGTTACAGAATTTTTCCTAAAACATTCATGTAAAATGACTGTAAATTAAAGTAAGTATTGTACTTATTAAAATATTCCAAAGAATAAGTAACACTAAATGTTGTTTTACAAAACTTCTTGCTGACAAATATAGGTAAATCTTAGTGTTTTGAAGAATAATGACTAGGAATAAATATTTGTAATGACAAATATTTACAAATATTTACAAGTTTAAAATTGCACTATGATCCTTAAATAGCATTTTAATATGTCATCAAATTATTATTTTTTTTTTTTTGGTATGCTTACTATTGCTAAACTTATATTGTTTTTTGTTTTTTAGGGTTTTCTAAAAGTCGTGCTTAAAATGTATGAGTTATAGTCATTAACAGACAGCATTATTGTAAAGACTCCCTTGAAAACTCCCTTTCTCACATGTAAAAAATTGAAATCTATTTAATAACATTAACAAATACTTTAATAAAATATTATTAATATATAACACTGGTGTTTTTCAGATGTACCCTCAGTCCACTTTAATATTTCTTCTCACGTTTCTGCCTTACATTTGGTGAGTTCTGCTTGAAAACATCATTGTCTGCATAGGTTATGCTGGATACTTTGCATCTATTTAACTTGGCATACTGTTGTTGTGAAAGGTGTGAGCAGCCATTAAACTGTAGGTGGGGACCGTATGGAGACTGGTCAGAGTGTGACGGTTGTACCAAAACACAGGTACAAAAAAAGAACCTTATTTATACCTTTTGAAGATGCTGCAGGTGAATAGAGTAATTTTTTTTTGTTTGTTTTAATATGCAAATGAGGCATCATTTAATTATTACCACTAATTTAAATTTGGAAACATTTAAAGACCAAAATCTGGATGATGTCAGGTTCATTTGTATGGGTTTATTTTTTTGACATAGAGTCAATAATCTTTACAGAATGCATTTTGGGAATTTCTCTTTATCATTATTCAGATAGTACTCGAATAGCCAGAAGAAAAGCAATGTCATAAATTTGGATATTAAGAAAAAGTACATAATTATATAGATTCTTAATAAATAATCTCTAAGTTAAAACCTTCAGAATATAAATATCTATAAAATTGTCAAGTTTGCGGCATGTAAGTGCTGCTAAATAGAGATTTATGGCTCGATGCTTTTCTTGAGGACAAAAAAAATTATGATTCTAAGAAACAGCTGTATGTATGAAATTGAAATTAAAGGTATAGTTCACCCATAAGTAAACATTTACTCACTATAAAGTGGTTTCAAACTGTTATGCCGTTTGTGGTAAATACAAAATAAGATATATTAAAATATTTTGTAAACCTGTAATACTTGAATTCTGCAGTAGGAAAAAATACTATGGAAGTCAATGGTTACATACAGGGGCAGATTTAACCAATAAGCAATGTACGCGGCCGCTATAGGGCCAAAGGAAATCTGAGGGTCCCAAAATAAATACCTAGAAGTATAAAATTATTCATTCATTTTCCTTCGGCTTAGTCCCTTATTTATCAGGGGTCACCACAGCAGAATGAATCGCCAACTATTCCGGCATATATTTTACTCAGTGGATGCCCTTCCAGCCACAACCCAGTACTGGGAAAAGTATAAATTATACCTATATAACAAAGTTTTCTATCGCATTTTGTACAGCGGGGGTATAAAAGATTTAATTTGAACGTAATTATTACATCTGTGCAAATGTGTCCCCCGCCCTCAATCATGGAGCAGTCCAGCAGTCAAATCAGTTTTAAAAACCTAAGGAAGAAAATAACATTTATTTTCAGTTTAAGAAAACACATAATTTAAAAAGTCTTACAAGATGCTATACATCTCATTATTTAACATTAAGATCAAATGTAAGAAGATTGAGTGACATAAAAAAACAGCATAATAAATTAAAGTACAAAAGGTGCATTTTTTGTGCCCCAGTGACCGGAATTGCTTAAGGCCTCCAAATTACTAAATCCACCCCTGGTTATGTTTCCAACATATTTCATATCTTCATTTGTTGTTGTTGTTGTTGTTTGCTTTTGGGGGAGGGGGTGAAATATTGCTCAGAAATTAAAACGTTTAGCATACTGTAATTGAATTTTACAGACAACTATAACTAAGTGGGTTTTGGATGTTGTCTGTACACGAAGAAAATAGTAAAACATTTTATGAAAAGCCTAAAAAAAGCTTTAATACTGACAAATACATGTTTTTATCTTCAGGAACTAGCGTGCTAGCCACAACTACATGACTTGCCGTGATTTTTTCGTCTCTCAGGTTCGAGTGCGTCAAGTAGAGACGTTCCCTCAGTTTGGCGGGAAGCCTTGTACAGGCGAGGCCATTCAGAAACAAGCCTGTTTACCGAAGAAAAGCTGCCCTCTACAGGCAGGATGCGGAAATAGATTTCGCTGCACGTCTGGTGAGTCTGTGCTGTGATATTTAGAAGGCCTATTTGTGGACGAAAGCCAAGTCAGTTTAGAGCAGGGCTGTCCAAACTCGGTCCTAGAGGGCCTTTGTCCCGCAAAGTTTAGTTCCAACCTTTATCAGATACACCTGAACCAGCTAATCCAGCTCTTAATAGGCTTTCTAGAAACATTCTTGCAGGTGTGTTAAAGCAGTTGGAGCTCAAATCTGCAGGACATCGGCCCTTTTGGGCACCTCTGGTTTAGAGTTTTGATTGTTGGTTTGTTTGTTCATAGGTCAGTGCATTAACCCCTCTCTGGTGTGCAATGGAGATCATGACTGTGAAGATGGTTTGGATGAACAAGGCTGTAGTGGCTTTATAGTGTGTGATAAGCAAAAGCCACCACCAAACTCAGACCTCACAGGAAGAGGGTACATTATATGTGTTTTATGCTGGCTGTACGTTACTGTAAATGATGATATAATGCCATATAGTGACTATATTTGGCTTCCAATAGGTTTGATGTGTTGACGGGTGAGCTGAGAGCCGGTGTCATTAACACTCGTAGCTTTGGTGGACAATGCAGGAAGGTTTTCAGTGGAGACCACAGATTTCTTCAGACTTCCACAAAATCTTCTCAGATACAGCTTTCAGGTGAACATTTTGAGCATGTGTATAATCATAGAAAGGTTTTTCTGGATTTTTTCACCTCAATCATATTATTCAGGTCATAATAATGCAGAGGAAAAAAAGTCTAAAGGTAAAAGTTAAAAACTGCCAGATTTTTAGTTTATGTTACACATTTCTTATTTGAATTTTATTCCCAACATTGCTAGAAAAGTAACAATTGTGGGATATAAACTCAATCAACAAAGTCAACATTAATATAGAATAATAATAGTCACAACTGTGAGGAATAAAGCCAGATTTATGATAAAAATGTCACAAATTATGAGAAGTAATAATTTACTCACTATTTACTCATCCCATAGTGGTTATAAAAATGTATTAGTTTCTTTCTTTAGTTGACACAAAATAAGATATTTTGAAGAAAGCTGAAAACCTGTGATTCCATAATAGGAAAAAACAAATACTTAAAGTCAGTGGTTACAGTTTTCAACTTTCTTCAAAACTATCTTCTTTTGTGTTCAACAGAAGACATAAAAAATGTCAGAATTGTGGGATACAAACTTGTATATCTATTTCTAATAGAAATATGCAATTCTGCGCAATCTATAATAATGACTTTCCATCTTAGAACTCGATCCTGCAAATTTATCGTACAATTTTTCAATTTATATCACACAATTTAATGTCCAAACTAGAAGAATGTAAATTTCACAATTGTGCAGTACACACTCAGAATCTTTAGGAAAATGCTGGACAAAAGAGCGATTCTGACCGAGTGGAAGTCCACGACACCTCTTAAGTTGTTTTAAATGGTTAGCTGAAATGGTTCTTTATGGTATTCTAATGGTTATGATTCTCTAGATTCGGCAAACACAACATGTATTATAAAATATGGGGCCCCTCTTTAGATGTATATGATAATAATGTCTCTGTAATTATTTTTTTTCTGTAATATTTTTTTCTCTTTTCTTTTTACATGTCATTTTATTTTGTTTCTCATTCCATTAGTCTGGCTGATATTTATTTTTGATGGTGCTGTATAATTGCTGTATTGTTTGCTAGTGTTTTGGTGCATGTTTTAGTTGGTATCAGGTAATAACACTGAGATAATTTTGTTAACATATATACATGATGTTCTCTATAGGGTGTTGTGTTTCATAAAAACTTCTATAAATAAAGTAAAAATAAATAAATAAAAAAGAATTGTGAGAAAAAAGTGTACATATGTTGCAATTACTTAATTTACTATTAATATTTAATTATCCCCCCCTCTCCCTCCCCCTATAATATAAACTTTTTTTTCTTTCAGGTCAGTGTTGAAAATGATTTCACTGATGACTACTATGACAGTTCCTGGTCCTACATGAGGGATGAAAAGCAAAGAAGGATCATTAGGGGAGGCCATGATCATAAAACCTTTCATAACCAACTAAAACAGGACAAGGTAGCAATGCATCCATTATATTAAACAGTATAAAAAGCTTGCTATAAGGATATATTTAAAGTGTTTGTTCTGTTTTAAAGACCTATCACCTGTTGATAATAAGAAATGAGGTAGAAGTGGCTCAGTTCCAGAACAACGCTCCTGAATACCTGCCTCTGTCTGAAGATTTCTGGAAGGATCTATCAGCTCTGCCCATCACATATGAGCCGTCAGCCTATCGACTATTCATACAACGATTTGGTACTCACTATATGGAGGAAGGATCTCTGGGAGGCCAGTATAGGGCACTGCTGGAGCTGGACGCAAATTATATGATGGAAATGAGTATGTGTTAACTTTCTTTTTTTCTCTGGTAATATTAATTGTGAAATAATAGGGTATATAAACTGCATTACAAGTAGCGCGAGTTACACAATATTACTTTCAAAATTAATAATATTTGAGTATTTTTTGAAAATGTAATGCAAGTTACTTTTTAGTTTAATTAATTGGCTTTTTAAAAAATTGATTTCTGTCAGCACCAGTGATGTAGTGGTTGATGCGTCAACACGTGGACTCCAGTGCTCACGGCGACCAGACATTAATTTTCGCCACGCGCTCCTGTGCCGATCCTTCTCTTCTCTCTACTCCCCATGCTTTCCTGTCAAAACTCTCTACTGTCCTATCCATTAAATGTGAAAACCCCAAAAAAATAATTATTAAATAAAAATTGATGAATTAAAATTAAAGTCGTCGCGATGAAGCATGCAGTCAATGAGAGAATGTGTTCATTATTGGGAACGCATCAAAGAAAAAGAAAAGGGGATTGTCTCAATAAGACAGTGATTTTACTTAGGACAAATAGTGCAAAAGCAGCAAACACATTGCTTTAAACTGTCATTAATCTGTATGTAGAGCATGTATAGCTCTGGGGTCAGGAAGGTTTCAGATACCATAATCCTAAAAAAAATAGTTTTTTTTAAGTTAAATGGAGGTGTAGGTTAGACAGTGTTTTGTTCATTGCAGAGCTCCTGTATTTAAAAAAAAAAAAAAACTTTTGAAAGAGATCAAGCCTCAGCCAGGTAATAAAAAATTATGCTAAAGTAACTCAAAAGTAACATAATGCATTACTTACAATAACAAGTAACGCAACTAGTTCCTTTTTGGGGGAGTAACTCAATACTAATGCATCACTTTCAAAAGGAACTTTCCCCAACACTGGTGGTTAATATGTGTTAGAATGATGAACTTGAGGGACTTGATGTGCTTACAAAAATGTATCTTTATCAGTCCAATCCATCTCTTGCATGTATTAGGTTTTATAAGCTTAGGTTTTGTTTGATGAATGCCCTTAATGTTTTTATCTATTCCATAATTTATATTTAATCCTTTTCTGTTTCATATTTGATTAGAATTTAGGCTTCTGAATTATGAACACTCACAACTTTTATAAAACCATCTACTGGGTCAAAGATGAAAAGGGGGTTATATACAAAAATGAAAGATATATAGGCAAATTTGAACAATAATCATTTATAAGTTACTCTATTAATAGACTCCATTTAAGGGTCACAATTCAGCTCCAAATGACTAAATTGTAATTTTAAATATTTATATTTTGCTAGCATATTTCAAATCGTTGGACTTTACTTATTTATCAGCATAAAATTTTTATATTATTTAAAATATAAATTTAGTGGTATGATCACTTATGGGATATGTTTTAATGACAGGCCCCATAAATATATCTACAATACATAATGCTGACAGCATTATATCATAACATTATTTCATCTTTTTTGACATTTTATTTTATTCAAGTGATTTAATGCATTAACATTTCTTGCATAATATATGCTTTTTTGTATATAAAATAATTTTATGAACATATTTTGATTCAGAGATAAATATCTTACCATTGACCCTTCTGTCATCTAAGTCAGTGGTTCCCAAAGTGTGGGAATGGGTCGCTTGATGATTTCCAAAAATCTAATTAATTTGATTAAACTATTAGAATTACTATAATTTATCCATAACCTACTGAATAAAAAAAATAGCAGTTTATAGTTTTATTAAAAAACAACATGCAAATAAAAAGCCATCAACCTTTCAATTTTTTTTTTTTTGTGACCCCTGGGGTGATTACGTTATATTAAAGACACAGGGATTTAACAATTGATTTTATGGCACCAGGTTAAACTTCCTGACAACTTTATGGCACTCATGTACATTAAAAATAAACAACTAAACACAGAGGATAGTCTCCGAGTGGCGGTCTCCAAAATTAAACAATTAATAGACTTGGGCCTATTGGTATGTGTAGGCCGCTCTGTGCAAGGCTTATATATTTATAACCTCAGAAAATATTGAGGGTCACGAGTTACTGGCATTGTTATTTTGGAGGTTGCGGGCTGAAAATTTCTTTATACTTTTCTATATCATGTCAATATCCTTTCGGTGTAATTGTTAGACCTTGTACTGTGAGGCATTTGTGTATGTTTCATTCTGCTTAACTTAATGTCCTTTTTAATGCAGGTAGAACAGAGACGGATTTCCACCAGTGTATTACCCGTGTGAAGCGGCGTCTCTTCTATAAGAAGAAAACAACCAAGTGTGTGAAACTGATGAAGACCATTGAGAATTTCAGTGGTTAGTAGTACAATATTACTGATGCTCTGAAAAATTATTATCAGTAAGGTTGTTTATGAATTTAGATTTGAACGTGGAACCCTTTAAATTGTGTTACAGAAAACAGAAACCATAAGATGCCAATAAAAACAGACATTATAGGAGGAAATAGCGCTTTTATCGCTGGCCTTAGTCTCCTAGACTTGGAAAACCCTGACAATAACAAACAGATGTACACAAAGTGGTCTGGGTCAGTGAAGGAGTTCCCTAAAGTAATAAAACAGAAGGTATGTCAGACCCAAGGCATTAGAAATATGTACTTACAAGTATAGAGTAAGTATTTATACTATGGTGTGTCCATTTGTTAGTTGAGGCCGCTGCATGAATTGGTCAAAGAAGTGGCATGTGCAGGACTGAAGAAAGTCCACCTGAAGAGGGCACTAGAGGCCTATCTGGTGGAGCAGAGTCCCTGTCACTGCAGACCCTGTCAGAATAACGGCATGGCTGTGCTCAGTGAAGGGGTTTGTACATGTGTGTGCAGGCCGGGAACCAGTGGTAATGCCTGCCAGAATGGCCATGTGCTTGGAGAACAACCAGGTAGGAGTTAATAAACTTTTGAAGTCCGTATGAAAGTAAAATGAAAGTTTTTTTGGTGTTGGTATCAATATTAGTATTAGTATTAAGATTATCCAATATCTACAGTGCTCCGAAACAAAGACACAATTATCATTAGAAGATTTAGTGTTCCTCACCTTTGTCATTATGGGTCAGTGATTTTAATGACATCACTTTTGCACTTCAGCTAATGGTGGTCATATGTTTCAGCAAATCAAATGCCCTGTTAGTATTATAATTATCCATTAGGTTATTCATCTGTTAGTATTAAGGTTATTCTTTAGCTATTGTGCCAAAACAAATGCAAAATTCTCATTAGAAGATTTAGTGAGATACAGTTCCTCACTGCCGTCATCACTTTTGCACTTCAGCTTATGCTCATGTTTTGACAAATCATATGCCCACTAGTATTTAAAGCGTCCCGCCCCTACAAGATAAAATGGGCCACTTATTATAAGAAACTCGCATTTTAAGTGAGTCAGTAATTGATTTAAGAACATCTGAAGTGATTCAAACTAGTCATTAATTGCTTATAGGAGCTTTTTAAATGGTCAAATATATATTATCTTTTTTTTTTTCTTATATTTGACTATTAGATTTGTTCAGGAATCAAAATCACTGGTTGTGCTTCTTGACTTCGATTTTCTTCAAAGATCTGGTTTGAAAGAGTCGTATGTTCGGGAATCAGAGAAACTGATTCAGAAATAATGAGTGCAGTTAAATTGTTGAACATAACCTGCCTGTTCATTGTGTCTGAAATGTGTCATGCTTTACAGGAGTGATTGAAGGAGGCTGGAGCTGCTGGTCTGCCTGGAGCAGCTGCTCTCACGGTCAAAAGTCAAGGACGCGTTCATGCAACAATCCTATGCCAAGGAATGGAGGCAAAAATTGCATTGGAGAAACCATAGAGCGCCGAAGCTGTGAGGAGCCTGATTTCGAACACCTCAAGTGAGGATGACAATCTATATAAAAAAGAAATATATATAAAAAAGGAAGACTAAAAATTCTGACTTCAACTGCATATATTAGTGTACATTCATGACCCTTTTTCTTCTCCATACTCAAGAGTCTTGGAGCCCCATTGCTTTGATCCCACACTGACACCAGTGAAGACATGTAAAACTCCCCCTCCTTTGGTTAATGGGTTTGTTTTGGTAAGTATCTCTCTATTCAAGGCAAATGAAGAGGGTGTGGGAATACACACTCTAATGAAACCTCTTCAATACACAAAACTCACATCAAGCATGCATTCCATCATGTATGCAGGACCCAAGAGACATCTATACAGTGGGCAAAAAGATTGAGTACACCTGCGCAGACGGATACGATCACATTGGCAATCCATTCGCTGAATGTACAGAAAACCTGACCTGGAGGATATCTCCAATGGAGTGCAAAAGTAATTGAAATTGCTCAATGTATTATTTATGTTGACAAAATTTTCTGGGTAGTTGCCAAATAAAAAAAATTGTTAAGGCATTTGCTAGGAGAATAATTATTAAATCAGGGTTATACATGCAATTCATAAAGCCTCTTTTTTAGCAACATTAGGTTAATCAGAATGGCCACAGTAGAGTTTAGTTCAAAGTCTTACTAATGAAATATTAAATATGTTCAGTTCTAACAGTTCAGAAAAGTATTATTATCCATTAGTAAGGTGTAATAACTAATTAGACATATAGATATAAAATGATAAATGTACTTTTGTCTAATAAGAGCTAGTATTTAATAAATACTAAATAATTGGCATAAGAGTATAAATACTAATTTAATAATTAAGTAGCTTTTCACTGGGATTAGTATCTGAAAAATGAATACTAGTGAAAAATCGGAGATGTACCAGTCAATACTGAATAGTTGATATTAAGGAATTTAGTTAAGAAAGTATCTGATCAAGATCTGCTATTCACCAGCATCATGTCGACAAACTAGGCAATTCAAATGACACTATTATCATAGTTAAATTATAAAGAATATCTGAGACTAATAGAGATCTGGTTATACAAATTATTACATATAACCCATTTAATGCAATTCTGTGTTTTTAAATCATTAAATTAGGCAATTGTTGTGAAGTTTTTTTTTTTGTGTTTGTATATTTACCAGAATCAGAGTGTGATCCTCCAGCTGTTCTCAGCAATGTGATTGTCGCGCCCTTAAAACAATCATATCGTATCGGTGATAGTGTGACCCTCTCATGTCCAAGCGGGATGCAGAAAGATGGTGAAGGAGAATTCAGATGCCGACTTGGTCTCAGCTGGTATCCAGATCCTAAGAGTGTCCGTTGCAACCCAGGTAAACTCCTATTAAAAAGCAAACAAATGCAGTGCCCAACATATTGGCACCCTTGGTAAATAAGATCAAAGAAGGCTGTGAAAACTTTAATATTATTGAACATTTTGGTCTTTAGCACAATCTGTTATATGTATAATTTAATCTAATCATTTGAATCCATTATTAATGCGACATAATGCAAAATACCTGATAGGGAGTATTTGATTTTGTTACTAATTGTTGTTTAATTTAAAACAACATTTAAAGTTTAAGCTACTTTAAACTTAATATTACTTTTAAACCTTAAGCTATGTAAAACTAAGAACTAAATAAAACTACTTTTAAACTTTAAGCTTCTTAAAACTTTAAAACTTTCTTAAAAACTACTTTAAACCTTCAGTCTAAGCTTTCTCGAGCCAGCCTAAAAATTGTCTTGAACATTTTAATTGTTACTAAAATAAACTATTTACGATATTTTGTGCAGTTTTGTCATATTATTCTTTTTAAAAAGTAAATGAGAAATTCACAGTAACAGTTGATAAATAATTAGCCTATATTTTTTTTTTTACAAATTAATAAGAATAATATCATGCCTCAGTGCCTTCCAGAGTTTCCCGGCAGAGCAAGTGAAATCAAGTTACATGCTTTTTCTATCAGTACTTTAAAGGTTGTTATACCCAATGTCTTTTTATAAATGATGTAACAGAGTTGACCAGAACATAGGGACAGAAACAAAGTTTAAGGATTTACCTAAAGCCTAGAAGAGGACATGTGCTAAATATTTAACAAGACACAGTTCAAGTGGACAAAAAATCTCCAAAAAAATCACAACTGGAGAACTGCAAAGGTTAGATGGGTCATGGGATTAGAACATAGGTCTCAAACTCAATTGAACTTGATGTGTCTTGATTCTAGAATACCTTGATTAGTTGGATCAGTTGTTTTTGTTTAGGTTTGGAGAAAACCAAGGGCTGCAGCCATCCAGTAATTAAGATTGAGACCTATGGATTAGAAAGTCTCACCACAAACATCTGCAAGCTTCTTCAATTTTTTTGAAAATGTATTGATCAAAAGATCCAGCTTCACAGTCTTCTTTCTCATATTTATCAAACTAGTGGAGTGCCCTAAATATGGCTTTAATTATGGCTAATATAATATTTTTCATTAGTGGAAGCAGTGCCCACCCAACCAGGCCTCCTCTGCAAACCATGGGAAAAACCAGGGACTGGTCAGTGTGTTTGCAAAATGCCTTTTGAATGCAAGTAAGTGCATTAATTATGGTATTAAATATATGAAAAAAATCACACGAAAGCAGCATGTATTAATGTCACATCTCTGACCAGGACGTCTCTCCACGTTTGTGTCTCTGTGCGTCCGGGCCGGGTCAACCGAATGAGTGTCTGCCAGCTTGGGGCTCTGCAGTGTCTGGGGCAAACCTTTACTTTGCTGCAGGATAGTGCATGTACTTGGCCAGAAACCAAATTCACATCCTGTCAGGACTGCCATCAGTGGGAGACATGCGATGGTAACACAAAAAACAATAACAACTTTCTCATATTGATCATTGACACAGTGCACTTTGTGTGCAACTATAATAATTACTTTACACTAATACCGTACATAATGTGTTGAATGCTCAAATTGTATGATAATTAAACATTTCCTAACTAAAATGTCTATCAATAAAAATATCCAGAGACTTCAGTGTTGACAGACGAAAAAGGGAATAAAAAATCGAATACAAGAAGAATATTTGTAAATATTGCGACCATATTTTCCACAGTTAATCATTTGTTTTTCTCATACATAAGTAATTAAGTAGAAGTTTTTTGCTTCAGAGATTACAGTGTATGTAAAACTGTATTTAAATGTGTCCCCAGGTTCGAAATGTGACTGTAAGGACCCTGAGGACTGCTCTGATGACTCCGCCCATGTGTGTGTCTCTCTGATGGGCAGAGCTCCTGAGATGATGTCAGAATGTGAGACAGGAGCTTGGAGATGCAGAGGGAAAGAGATGAAAGTGCTCAGAATTGGAGACTGTCAGTCATAAAGTATTTTTTTCTATTGTTTGGTGCAGCTCTATGATGTTTTTTACTATAATATATAAAAGACATGTTTTCACTTTACAAATAAATATTGTAAATAAGTGCACATTTGTTACATAAAGTGTTCTTAGATTGTGGGCAATGACAAACAGCAAAACATTTCAGTATAATTAACAGAAATAGCTTATTTATAGTTATTTCTGACATGCCAGAAAGTAATTATTTTAACGTTCAACTTTAACAGATGAAAGAGTGTTTAAAAACAAGCAGGCATCCGAATGTCCGATTATATTTTATTGTGCTGTTCCAGATCAATACAAAATTGCCTATATGCACAAAAAAATAACCGTATAGCATGCTGTGATTGATTTTAAGATGACAATGTATTATCAATATAAATCAATGATGGCTGCAAATCTGTGAGCATTTCAACTGTGAACATTTCTACAGCTAAAGTGGAGCACAATTAAGAACCTGCGCAAGGGCCTTCATGCTGAAGCTCAAACTCTATACTGCTGCACTTCATTGCAGCCATAAAGCACAGGTTCATGCTTCTTGTGGTTTGCGTTCTCACGATTTTCAGGCAGTATATTTGCTTCCCTTCTTTTGGACATTCTCTGGGGATCTTGCACTCGCATGTTTTGGACACTGAGAAAAAAAGTCAATGAAACAGTTTCTATTATTTCAGTTGAATATAATGAAAGAATGCATTATGTAAGGATTCGTGATTCGCTCTGTACCTGAGCAGGTCTCCCACTCGTAACAGGTGTCTGAACCGCAGGGCTCCTGCACTGAGCTCTGCTCAGATACACTGGCCCTGAATTTGGCCCAGTCCAGACTGCGTGCGTCACTTTTGCACGGTCCATTATTCATAAAGTATAATCTGTCTCCATGACAACGGTCAGCATGAAAAGCACAGAGGGACATCATACTGGCAGTTTCCTTACCAGAGTCATAAACGCACACGTCTTCTCTGTAGCCTCTGCAGGATACACAAATACATGGTGTTTAATGGTCAAGCTTCCCACCAGACTGGAAATAGCACTGCATCAAGGCAGCGATCTTATATTTGAATATATACGATTTTATATGATGAAGCCAAGTTAAGCTGTTAGATTTTCTAAAAGGCCTTTCATAAAATTGATTTAGTATTTTGCTTTTAAAAGCTAAAAGAATTGGGATATAGTGATAACGCATGTGAAGGCATATCAATGAGTGAAATTGTGGATTTAAAAAAGGTGTTTTTGGATTGCGACATGGTGGCGCAGTGGGTAGCACGATCGACTCACAGCAAAAAGGTCTCTGGTTCGAGCCCCAGCTGGATCAGTTAGCATTTCTGTGTGGAGTTAGTATGTTCTCCCTGTGTTCGCATGGGTTTCCTCTGGGTGATCCGGTTTCCCCCAAAGTCCAAAGACAGTCACTGTAGGTGAATTGAATAAGCTAAATTGGCCATAGTGTATTTGGTGAATGAGAGTGCATGGATGTTTCCCAGTGGAAGGGCATCCGCTGCGTAAAACATATGCTGGATAAGTTGGTGGTTCATTTCACTGTGGAAAATGAATGAATGGATGTTTTTGGATTAATTATTTGCCCATTTCATGCGGTGTTCCACAGGGGAGGGTTTTAGGTCCATTACTACTTTTGTTAGGAGTGTAACGAATCATAACCCACGATTCGAAACACGTATGTGACCCACAGATTAATACTTTTTTTCTTTGTAGATTGATCCTAAATTTGTAACAATGGCAGAGAGATCGCCTCTAGAGTCATTCAAATCACATGTCTGAAAGCAATCCTGAATACCCTACCACAACTTTTTCCTTTATCGTTTTGTTTTACAGGAGAGCCCAAGGTTATTAAAGGTGTTTTCTGGCACTACTTGTTTAGCCTGCATCAATGCATTCAGTGTAAGCTGCACGATTAATCATTAAAAGATCGGGATCTCAACACCCACGCAACATAAATAATAATATTAATAATGAATGATGGTGATTTGCATATGTTAATTAATCTTTCCAATCACTGCATTCAAATCTGTGTTTGAAAAACACAAAAATCAAGAAAGAGATTCAGTCTTAGTCTTTTGATTTAGTTGTGAAGTTACAAACAGTCAAATAACAGAAGTACTGGGAGAACAGTTTAGAGTTTAGATAAAAGCACTGATGTTTATGGTAAAGATTAAAATCACCATCATGTGCATTTAACAATGCCCAAAAATGAGAGTTGTAGGCAGCAATTACATTATAATAACTGAATCATTTATTGAAAATGAGACCAAAAATAAATATGGTTTGTACAAATGATAATTTTAGATTTCTACATTTAGCGTTATCAGCAACAGTGTTAACAGTAAATTTTTTACACTTCTGAATATTTTACTATTTGCTTTTATTTAGCTGATTATTTCTTCATTTTATTTTTAATATAATTACAGGTTCTAAGTTCTGTTTGTTAAAAACCAAAAGAGTCTTGCAGTGCTGTTTTTGTAATAAACGGAATGCAAATTTAAGTTGTCTCCTTCCTTTTTGGCTGAAAAATGATCCGATCTGTGACTAAAAAACCATTATGTGATGCGAACAGTGAGATTTGTGATCCGTTACACCACTAACTTTTATTATATTTCTAATGATTCAAAAATTCTAATGACTTTTAATATTGTTTCTCATGAGAAGGAAAACTTTGAAAATAAGTAAAGAGATGGAAATGGTCTCCAATTAGTTTTGTCATAATAGGTTTTCATTACATTTGTGCAAAAAAAATCTAGCTTCATAATTTAGTTTGACTGTTAAATTGAAAAAAAAAAAAGATTAGAGGTAACAACATTCACAACATGGTGAAATAAACCGTCACAAACAGGATCACTTCATACCTGCATCTTTCTTTAGTCATGCAAACACATTTAGTCCCATCATTGATCTCTCCAGGTTTACAGCTGCTGTCTGGTACATAGGGTTTATCTGTGAACAGAATGCACTGTTACGCTTTTACAAATATTTAATGTAGTGTGTAATACAGTATATCTGTATATGAATGCTAAAGCTCTGCCAATTTTCAGTGGTCAAAGTTCACAATAAATAGAGTTGTAAACTCCCTGAAACAAGTCGTCAGTAATTACACCTTTACTTTCTGCACAAACTTAGTAGATTTATATAAAATTAGCAAAATTCCCTCAATTATGATGTTTCTTGTGAACTTTGTCAAATTTGACCCTTAAGCTTGATTTGTGTTGTTAAGAACGTGGAGAAAATACACTTTCAAAGTTTTCAGATATGGTAATGGGTGTTTTCTTTACGATGTGCTATAAGCTGTAGAACAATCGCTACAAACTGGGCCTTGATCTAGCCTAACAGAACAAGCTCTCTAAAAGCTTTGGAGAGACTAGATAGTTGAATGAACCATTATGGACTCTGATAAAGGAGAGGATGCTACAATGTAAAAACATTTTTTTTACAATTTATAAATTTAGTATTATTCTGTAAACAACTTGCAACTCTTCTTCTCAATTTGAGCTTTTTTCCACATTTGTGATCTATTACACCACTTACTTGTATTATATTTGTAATGATTAAAAATTCTAATGACTTTTCATATTGTTATTCATGAGAAGGAGAATTTTGGAAATAAGTAAAGAGATGGAAGTGGTCTCCAATTAGTTTTGTCATTATAGATTTTCATTGCATGGTAACACTTTACAATAAGGTTCCTTAGTTAATGCCTTTACTAACATGTCATGAAGTAATCATGAACAACACTTGTACAGCATTTATTAATCATAAATGTACATTTACTAATGCATTATTAACATCCAAGTCCATGCTTGTTAACATTAGTTAATGCACCATGAGTTAACAATGAACAACTGTATTTTCATTAACTAACGTTAACTAACGTGAACAAATACTGTAGTAAATGTATTGTTCATTGTTTGTTCATGTTAGTAAATGCATTAATTAACATTAACTAATGAACCTTATTGTAAAGTGCGACCCATTACATTTGTGCAAAAAATCTAGCTACATAATTTAGCTTGACTGTTAAATTGAAAAAAAAAAAACAGATTAGAAGTAAAGATTGGAAGTGTAATAATTATATCCAAAGAATGATGTAACGCATCTTGGGAATGTCTTTATGGGCTTGTTTGTATTATATTTGAATTGAATTTTTAATCAAACTAACTGTTCGTTCACAACATGATAAAATTAACGTGTATAATAAAAAGTGTATATTACCTTATATTGTTACTTATAATGCATATAATAACAAAAAAGTGCATTCTTTAGACAACACAATACCAATGTTTAAATTCAGAAGAGTTTAAAGAACTAATATTGTGAAATAATCCAGATTTTTAAATCACAACAAATGAAAACTTTTCTTATTCTGTCCAATTTTCATTCTCTGAGAAACAAAATAGAAAATTGAAAAGATTTTTTATCAAACAAAACAAATATAAACATTTTACTAAAATCCAAACAAATTGAAGATTTTTAAACAGTCACATTTTTTTCCATTGCTAAATATTATAAGGGATGGTATATAATTGGTACATAATGGTATATAAATATATGATTGATGGTTCTAAACCTGTTTTAAGACACCTCCAAAACAAACCTTTAAAAGGTCACAATAGAGGCATCATATTTGCATCTCAGAAGCTAAAGCTGTGAATCTAAATCAAACTTAAGGAAGCAAGTTCGGCATTTATTCTGTATAAGTGCCTACTTTGGGGCAGCATGGTGGCTCAGTGGTTAGCAATGTCGCCTAACAGCAAGAAGGCCGCTGGTTCGAGTCCCGGCTGGGCAAGATGGCATTTCTGTGTGGAGTTTGCATGTTCTCCCCGTGTTGGCATGTGTTTCCTCCGGGTGCTCCACAGTCCAAAGACATGTGGTATAGGTGAATTGGGTGAGCTAAATTGTCCATACATATGTGTAAATGAGAGAGTGTTTCCCAGTACTGGGCTGCAGCTGGAAGGGCATCCGCTGTGTAAAACATATGCTGGATAAGTTGGCGGCTCATTCCGCTGTGGTGACCCCTAGTGAATAAAGGGACTAAGCCGAAGAAAAATGAATGAATAAATGTCCATAGTGTATGAGTGTGTGTGTGTGTGTGTATGGGTGTTTTCCAGTACTGGGTTGGGGCTGGAAGGGCATCCGCTGCGTAAAACATATGCCAGAGTAGTTGGCAGTTCATTCCGCTGTGGTGACCTCTAAAAATAGTGACTAAGCCGAAGCCGAAGGAAAATGAATGAGTACCTATTTTGCAGTATATGTCCTTTGGAATGCTCGGCTCCCAGACAAGACTTTTTCCACAAGAGTAAGACAGGCGTCCTGAAGGACTCGTGCCGCTCTCTAAACAAACCAGCATGATGTCACTTCCTACTTTATACTCCATTCTGTCTGGATTAATCGTCATGCCATCGGGCGCTGTGGGTTTGGAGCAAACGCTTTCTGGAACGAAATGAAACGCCATCGGTTACAAAGTGTGTTAAGGACAAAATGAGCTTTCAGATGACAAGGTGTGTTATTCTGATATTAAACAAGCATTTGTATGTCTTACTAATACACTGTCCCTTTGGTTTCTCCCAGGTACCGTCCTGCAAACAATGAATGAGCTGGTATCCCTGCAACTCAAATCCAGTGAAGCAAATAAACTCTTCGTGATCTCCGTAATTGTACTGACGCTTGTTGATCTGGACATATAAGAGATATGAAAGGTATTAAAAGACAGTGTAAAAGTGTAAAACAGTTTAGCAAAAGATTGTGATGTGTTTTTTGCGCACTCTTAAGTGGCTGTTGGCTGGTGGACGAGGTTTTGCACAGCCAGAAGCTCCAGGAGGTAACCGGCTCTCACTGGAATCTTCAGTCACAAAGTCGTCATCATTAATGCAAACGTTTTGCCTGTGAAAGATGGACAAATAAGAAAAGTGGGTCTCGTTTGCAAATAATTCAGTAGATTTTCATATATGGGTGCTTTTTTCTTTGTAAAACACAATTTTTAAAGGAAATGTGTTATATTTATGTAGTTTGAAGTCTGATGTTTGACAAGATATAAGTGGTCACAAAGTTTACCAATTCTTTCACTGTTTTTAATTATTTTATTTTTTTGTGATCAAATTTTTATTGAACAGTTGGAAATAATCTAACATACACTGTTATAGACAAGGATAGCAACCAACTGCATTTTCTATTAATTCTCCACCCCACACCACCCACCCCTGGCAAAAAAAGAATAATTAACCAAAAAAGGAAACAAATCAGAGCCAAAAACAAGAAGAGAGAATAATAATAATAATAATTTTAATAATAATAATAATAATAATAAAAGGTTACAATCAAATAAATAAATAACTAAATTAAATACATTTCCCTTTGCATTTAACTTCTTACAAGAACACTTTTACACATAGAGTTGAAGTCAGAATTATTAGCTCCCCCTTGAATTTACCAAATGATGTTTAACAGAGCAAGGAAATTTTCACAGTATGTCTGATAATATTTTTTCTTCTGGAGAAAGTCTTATTTGTTTTATTTCGGCTAAAATAAAAGCAGTTTTAAGTTTTTTCAAATCCATTTTAAAGTCAAAATTATTAGCCCCTTTAAGCCTCTTTTTTTGATAGTATTCAGAACAAACCATCGTTATACAATAACTTGCCTAATTACCCTAACCTGCCTAGTTAACCTGAATAACCTGGTTAAGCCTTTAAATGTCACTTTAAGCTGTATAGAAGTGTAGTGAAAAATATCTAGTCAAATATTATTTACTGTCATCATGACAAAGATAAAATAAATAAGTTATTAGAGATGAGTTATTAAAACTATTATGTTTAGAAATGTGTTAAAGAAATCTTCTCTCCGTTAAACAGAAATTGGGAAAAAAATAAACAGGGGGCTAATAATTCTGACTTCAACTTGAATTGAATGGGGTCTTTTGTCAATCAAAATTTGCCACATGTTTCCTGTGAGGGTTAGGTTTAGGGGTATGGGTGGGGTAAGACAATATAATAAGCGTGTTTTACTGTATAAAATACATTACTCCGATTACTCCGGTAAACCACCAATACCAACATGTGTGTGAGATACTGTATGGACAGACTGTAAACTGTATGGACAGACTGAATGTAAATGACTAGCTTCAGGCACATACTCTCCAATTTAGAACAATTCACATTCATCAACGTAACAATGACAGAACAAGCCTGCTTGTAGCCTGCAGGGTAAATCAGGGCACTTACTCCTGGAAAATGGAGATGGTACATTCCTCCACCTGTTTCTCGAGGCCTGGGCAGGGTTTGCCGCCTCGCTCTGGTGCAGGGTTGCTGCAGGTACGAGAGCGATGCTTCTTTAAGGTGGCATCGCAAGGACTCCAAGAGCTCCAGCAGCTCCAGTGCCCATCAACTTCAACTGTGAGATGTGGACAGATGGTGTCAAAATTGGTTCAAATACAAACCAATGAGGTTTGTTCCTGCTCGTCAAGCTGAGATGCTGTTCATTTTTGCTGATCAATGTTTATATGTGAATAAAGGCCAATGTAATCTTCATATATAACAATCATATCTCTTCTGAAGACTTTTTAAGGATTAAACTGCTTAAATAGTTTAGATTTAAAATGTTTTAAAGTGTACATTTAAAAATAATAGATTTTTTAAATGTGAAATCTCTGATTTCATAAAAATATCTTCATTTGTGTTCTGAACATGAACAAAAGTCTTCATAAGGGTAAATTAACAATGTTTTAAATATAATAAACAGATCACTCAGATCATTAGGATTAAGTAAACTAGAAATTCCAAGAGTTCAGTCCAAACAGTATGAATCCGCCTTCAGGTACTGCACCCCCCGCTGCTGGAATCAGCTTCCAGAAATGATCAGATGTGCTCCAACATTAGGTAAATTCAAATCAAGACTTAAACACATCTGTTTAGCTGTGCCTTTTACTGAATGAGCACTGTGCTCTGTCTGACAGATCACACTATTATGTCTTTAACACATTTTAATCTATTTTTATTGGATTTTAATAATTTTTATTCTTTGTTGTTTTTATTTCTTATTCTTGTTTCTTTTACTTGTCCGTCTTCTTCATGTAAAGCACTTTGAATTACCATAGCATATGAAATTGCTATATAAATAAACTTGCTTTGCCTACAATGGTATTTATATTTTATGCCAATACCACCTATGGATATTTAAAGGCATGCATGTAAACCTGAGGTGTAGTCCGGGGCTCGTTTCTCGCAGTTTGATCCATAGGTTCCGGTCTGGCAGATACAAATGCACTCGGTTCCAGAAAGAGCCGGCCGAGCATTGTTCGGACAGGGGGCACATTTGCAGGAGTCAAATTCGGTCTGGTACTCCTCCAGTGCCCGGTGAAAGTGCTGTCTCTTTGTCACAGCACAAGAGATGCCCCGCACCAAATTCACTAAAGGCAAAAGCTGAATAAGACACGAACAAATTAAAATCGGAGTGCATTTATTGATGCTGGTTTGCTATTCTTTTCTTTCTTTTTTAGATGAAAGGTTGTCAGAATGTTTAGCAGGTTAATCCACAACCATTTTCAAACAACAGAAACCATCACACTACTAAAAACCATGGTAACACTTTATAATAACTACACACTATGAATCATTTACTAGGCATTAGCATCTAGTGAATTCATTACAACTCATTTATAACTGCAGATACAAATGCTGTATTATTGACTTATAACCACATTTATAATGTGCTTAATAATGGCACATTCATACTTTGTTAATGATTTATTTTTCATTACTAAATGAAGAATTGCATTATTTACAAACCATTTGTATTTAAGAGTAGTTGGAGGTTTTTAATATAATTCAGAATGAGTTAGTAAATGATTAATAAACTATTGAAATCAAAGTTTATATACCTTATTATTCAGGCATACAATAATGGTTACTATGTATGTTAATAAATGCTTTATTAACTCAACTTCATGCCGTTTTGTGACCTAATTTACAGTGAGGACTATGAATGCTTTATAAATCCCTTATAAATGACAATTAAAGGCTTGGTATCAAATAAACAATAATCTTTACAAACTTATCTAAAAAGTAAAATTACTGTAAAGATCAAACATTGCTGAATATCAGTGTCAAAATACAACATATAAAACTGGATAAAACAACAACAAAACTAATAATATAAAAATATAATAAGATGCTATGCTTAAACTGTACAGTAATTCTATTTTAGAAAAGGTTGCAAAGATTTATTTTCCATTTGAAGTACAGTTTCATTTGTGTATCTTCAAATGAACAGACATAAATAATGTTGTTTATGTTCTTTTTTTCCTGTTTAGAATATAACTGAGCCTTTAATTGTCATTTATAAGAGATTTATAAAGCATAAATAGTCCTCACTTTAGATTAGCTCACAAAACTGGATGAAGTTGAGTTAATAAAGCATCATTAACACACAAATGAACTATTAGTATACGCCTGAATAATAAGAACTGTAAATGTTATTTTAATAGTTTATTAATCATTTACTTGCACATTCTGAATAATCTTAAAAAACAACCAACAATGTTTAAATAACTGATCTGTAAATAATGCAATAATTTAGTAATGAAAAATAAATCAATAACAAAGCATGAAAGTGCAATCATGCAGCACATTATAAATGTGGTAGTAAGTCAAGAATACAGCATTTGTATCTGCAGTTACAAACTGCTTACTAACACGTATTAATGTAGAGTTAATGCTTAACTGATAATATATTTTCTATTTGCTATTGCTTAATAAATGGTTCATAGTGTGTAGTTATTATAAAGTGTTACCAAAACCATTACAACACCACAAACCTTACGATTTTTTACCATTAAAGTTAGGACGTTGATGATTTCAAGTGTGTTTTGGGACACATTACATTAGGATTTATTGATTTTAACATGTCACCAATAAAAGACAAATATAGTTTCCATTAAAGCCAGTATAATTTCTATTATAACCATTAAACATCACAGATTCTATGATGATCTCTTGTTTTTTCAGAAAGGACGTTTAAGTTTGTTGCTCCTTCTAACCTCAAAATTAATAACCACTGGATTTTCTATAGTAGACTTGATCCAGTCTGTGTATACAGTGCTATCTGGCGAAACGCCATTCTTCTGCCAGGCCAGCGCTGCTGCAAATTCTGCTCGTCCTCCTTGTACAGATGTGATACACCTCTCTGATGCTTTTGTCATTGACCCTGGAGTAGACACGCATTTATATAACTAAAAACATAAGCCTTATATGATTTAAATGATACATTTGTATGTCTGTTACCTTCATATTTGGTTTTCATAGAAATATTCCCACAAGTGTTTCTTCGTGAATGTCTATTATAAAAAAATGTGACGAGTGTGGAATCATGAGACAAGCAGTACTCTGAGTCGCTTTCTTTAAGTCCTAAAAAGTGTAAAGAGGTTCGGCTGATTTTAATAGCAAGAAATGAAAGGGAAACTATACAAAAAATTCATGTGAGCACTAATAGTGTGCCACAAACGCTTCCTATTCAAGAATAATATCTACTTACCAAAGGTTTTCAGTTCTTCTCGATCATATTGGAAAAGGAGGTCATACTTTCCTCCTAATGTCCCAGAGCTGAAATAATGTGTTCCAAACAGCTCGAAGATATGCCTGTAAAGGGCGTAGTTGTATTCCAATGGTAGGCTGTTTAGAAACTGTAGGAACTGATCTGATAAATAGAGGTCGGAGGATTTTACTTTGAATGTTGATGTTGCGATAACTTGATGCACGCGGTAAAACACAGAGTCCTGATAAAAAAGCGAGGAGATCTTTGTTTTAGATGTGAACACATTAACAGGGCATAAAAACATCATAGTTTAAGAACCTTCACCTTTTGTTGAGATGCTTTCACTGCCTCCCTGTAAAGGGGTTCTTTGGCCAGATTGATTTTTTGGGATTTGGTTTCTTTTTGTTGAAAATCCTCAAGAGTTTCGACCTGGAAATACCATCAAATGAGAAAATCCAATCATTAAAGGGTTCATTTGAAATCAAAATTCTGTCCTAATTTAATCAAACTTGAGTCATTCCAAAACTATACTATTTTTGTTCTGAAAATAAAAGAAATTTAATCAAATCTGAGAGATTCCTGTCAATCTACTAAGGTCAAAAAATAAATCTATATATGCATCAAGTGGGTTTAATCTTTAGTCTTTAAACCATAGGTCTCGAACTCGATTCCTGGAGGGCTGCAGCTCTGCACTGTTTTGCTTCAACCCTAATCAAACACAGCTGATCCAAATAATCAAGGTGTTCAGGAATACTATAGACTATTAAGCAGGTGTGAGTTGAAGGTGGTTGGAGCGAAACTATGTAAAACTGTGGCCCTCCAGGAATTGAGTTTGAGACCACTGCTTTAAACACTGACAAGTGAACGTAAAGAGATGTTTAACTAAGTCTGCTTGACATGTGAACAGACTTCATTGGTTCTTGTTGAAGCTCTAATGTGCTGTGCAACATGCTTGAACCTCATTGGTCCTTACGTGTCAAGCAAGCATGTTAGAGCTGTGACCAATAATGGACCCTTTTCACAAGACTGTTATGACACGTATAACGGTCATCATAATCTTAAATCCTTAAAAGTTTTTAATATTAATTTTTTTTTTTAAGTATGAACATTTATATGCATTTATGAATGTATTATATCATCTTGCATCAAATTACAAAAAATGAACTACTGCTTATGCGATGTGTTTCTAATGCAGCGTCTATGGGGCTGAGAGTGAATTTGACGTTGTTCTCTCCTCTGGCTCTGGTCTCACACTATTTTTCACCTTTTTCTGAAAGTCTTGATAACATCATTGTGGAGTTTTTCTTTTATTATTTGAACAAATAAGATTGTAAAAAAAATATTAGTTGTATTCTCCCATTGACTAAGCTCAAAGTTTACCCAACTATGACGATCTCCGCTGCTGAGAAACCCGGAAATGTGAAAAGGGTCTATACATTTTAATCTGTTATTGTTATAAAGCATGTATTTGCAGAAGACATTAATTAAAACATTTGGAATGAATAGACATCAACAAAAGGACAGAAATCTCTCAGATTCAAAATCTTTTATTTGACATCCAAAGATAAACAGAATTCTTATGAGTTTGGAAAGAAAATACGACTGAATTTTAATTTGTGGTAATATTTTTGTGACAAAACAATAATGCACCAATATAAAAATTGTGCCCACTACTTATAAGAAGATTATTGTATTGACCAATAATTAAATATATTTATACAACAGTTAGAATCTCATTGGCTGATAGTCATGTGATATTCTGTAAATAACAGCATTCGTCCAACCTCTTCACCCTTCACCTGTGTGTATTACTACACCCATATACTGCGACAAGCAGAGGACACTACAGTTTGAAAAATATTACTGCTGTTGGACAACATGATGCACTTTTGAGCCTTTTTTAGTCAAGGATGTAGTAGTTTAGATTGCAACTATGCAGTTTATTTAAAGGAACAGTGCCTATTTTTAACTATTTATCATTTCGGAGCATCAGATTCAGTGCATCTGCCATCATCAGCCTGTATGAACAGACCAAAGAAAGTGATGGTAGACATCATAAGTCCTTAGCATAATAAGTCCTTATGGGAGAAAAACAGCATTTTCTCAGCATATGTTTCAAACTACAGCTGAACATATAATTATAAATCAGGTAAGTGACATTCTAGTGCTGTTTTTATACCACAGAAACTGGTAGTGTTTGCTTTGCTCTGGCTTTTTCGGGGTTAATCATTGTGAAATCCTGATCGCAACAGAGAAATACTGGGAAATCTCAGAAGATTGATGGCATTTCATGCCGTTCAGCCTTATTAACTTAAAACATGCGCAAAAATGACCTGTTTTGTCACCACTTTAGATTTTAAGCTAGAGAATCATTCAAATACAGTACTAGCTCTAAAGTGACGTTTGTGAACTGGTGTTCTGACGTCAGCTGCAGATTTGAATGAGTGGAGGAAAAGGGTTTTTGAGACTCTCCGTGTTTGATTTTCTTTTTTTATACACACAATTATGCAGTCGAACTGTTGTATAAACGCAATATCACACTCGTAGCATTTAGATATGGCTGTATATCGCACTGGTGGGAGCACTAAGGCACTCGGCCTGCAGCCTCAAGCCAACGCACGCCTCCCACCAGTATCAATATACAGCCATATAGCACTGCTTCTCATGTGATATTGCTCATATAAATGCATAAAATGAATTATTATCTATGCTACTTTGCTGTGAAATCTAAATAAATAGTCACCACACAAATTTGGCAGTGCAAGATGATAATATACTGTACAAAACACTATCAATTATTCCTTTTAAAATCATCTATAAGAATTATTAATAAAGATGTTTTGCAATTCTTATTAAATAACCCATATTAGTTAATATGTGTTTAAATCGATCAAAAATAATGACTATAAATGTGGTCCCAATATATTAAGCATCCCAGTTATGGGGTTGCAGTTATTTGAATATACTTACTCCAGACAACAAATACTTCAAGCATGAAATGAGTTTCTTTCTGACCTTGACTTCATATCTTTCAATGTTGGCTGAGATTCTGTAGAAGTTCCTCTTTTGTTTTTCCACAGTGCAATTACTTCCCATGAAGGAGTTGTCCAGAACAGCACCTCTCGTCTGCTCTGCTGAAGCATCAAATCTAATAAAAAAAAAAACATTATCAGTTTTAAATCAGGCACATTCTCAGATATCCAGAGATGGTTTGCAGACAACACCTTGAATGTTTTCCATTTAGCTGTTTTGCTGTCTCAGAAAGTAAATGATCTCAATCTGTAACTCACCCAAAACCAATCAGGTCTGCTCCAGGGATGAAAGCATACAACCGTTGATTTGAACACACACTTTTCATCCGCCCACAGTCTCTCTCATCGGAGTTGTCGCCACAGTCGTTCTGATTGTTGCACTGCAGATCAGCATTTATACATCTTCCTTTGGTGGCAATAAAACAAGTTGGTTGTCACGCAAGAGCTTTCTAGAACACTGCATTTAAGGACTGTATATATTTGCCAGATCAGTAGATTATGTAGCAGAAGTTGCTGAAGTACCAGTGCCACAGGTGAACTTGTCTTTACAGTCCATAGGCTCAATCCCGCATTCCTTGGAAGGATGACAGGCTCTTTCCTCCATAAGAGATTGACTGCAGTCGGCTCCTCCAAACTGAGATGGCCTCAACACAGACCTGATTCTGAACTAAATCACAACAGCACGATATTCAGAAAAACAACATGGTTTAGAGCAATGGTGGGGGCCTCCATCCTTATGGAGCAATTCACAAACAATGTGATTACGGGCAGCATGACAAGGGCTGTAAAATTTTAATATTGTCCAAGTTCGATTATGAAAAGAAAAGACATTTAAACAGCTGATGTAAACAGACATTTGCTTCTTTTATCCACTTGTGTTACAACAAAACAAAACACATCTTAAAGGGCACCTTTTTCACCCCTTTTTCAAGATTTAGGATAAGTCTTTTATGTCTCCAGAATGTATCTGTAAAGTTTAATCTCAAAACACTCATCAGATTATTTATTATAGCTTTTAGAATGTTAGAATTTACTGCTCTGAACACAATGAAGCTGTTTTTGTTGCCTGTGCCATTAATGATAGTTCTCCCCACCCATCGTTCTCAAGTGCCTGTCAGAGTGTGCCTCAATCTCCGTCTCGGCTATGTCAGATAAACAGCACTGTGACAAACACGAAGGAAGCAGAACTTTCCCAATGATTATTTGTTGTGAGTTAATTCAAGCCTTTCTGCAATGATGAGTCACACACAATGTCATTACAAAGTTCACTCACAGATACACACATAGCACATGCGTTTAACTTTGCACTGTTTTTGCATGGAAATGTGACAGTATAGACATTAATACACACTTCTGTATGGATACCTGTTATGTTAATGTAGAAAATAAACCTGATTTACGTCCACAACCCGGGATTGAAGCATCTTCTTTTATAATTGTACAGTACTGACATGCGGCTGTGGAGATAAAGACGGTAAAATCGCTACAATTCATCACAAACATGCCCTGTTTTTAAAACGTTTTAAACTATTAAAGCTTATTCTTGATCACATTTGATAATGAGTGATGATCACAGAGAGCTGAACAGATCTTTTAATCCCAGTTGGTTTGTACATGTCCTGTCTTGTTGATATTATGCGCGTTACTATGGAGACATGGTAATCCTCGACTGTCAATCAATACGGCGGGGAAACCACACTCCTACGTTTTTTTTGCCCACCCCCTGCATTGAAATGGGCCATCAAACTAGGTTTGAGCTTTATATTATGTGCCCGATGTCATGAGAAACGGAGTCCGCCTAGGACCCTGGGTGATCCTATTGGTTCACTGGAGTTGTAAGAGTTTGTAGCGCCTGATTAAAGTGCCCACTTAACATATCTAAGTGTATTTCTGTGGTTTGCCATACAAACAATTTTAAATCCTGCTACTTATATCAAATGTTATTTATTGAAAAAAAACAACAACAATACTGGAAAACTATACATATGTGTGAAGTGATGCACTTGTATGAGTAGGCCGAGTCAATGATGATAGTACTATACTACACATAACACAGACATAAAAGACACATACATATCCACACACTTTTGTCAATAAAAAGTGTCTATTTACATCTATCCAATTTAGTCTAACATTCAGCAATTTGATGAGATATATTTAGCGTTTTGCTTAGTACTTTATATTTAGTCTGCGTTTTATTTCGTAAAGAGGATTAACAAGGTATCGTGATAATAGATTTTGATCAGATATTCAACGTAGAAGATCCATTGGGGTCCTAAGCGGACTCGATTGCAGGGTGGGACTCGATTTCTCACCACACCGGAACTGCTGCAGTTGCACAAAAGGTATCATTCTGGTTAAAGTAGTTAAGCAGATCAGTTTTACTGATGCTTCTGGCCTTCTGCTTAATATTGATATGTGTGAGTTACTTCCAAATAAAAAGATGTTCTGCTACCTCTATTTACAATATTCCTGTCAAAGAGAATGTAAAATATTTAGGAATTAAAATAATAAATGTTTGGTTACTAAGAGATTTATCATTAAAGGGTAGAACTTTACTTACAAAAGCTGAAGGCATCTCTAGGTTATCCTATGCGACTCATTCTTTATTTGTAGATAAACCCACCTGTAAATTGCTTGATGTAATGTTGTTTAAATTTCTTTGGAAGAATAAAACATTAGAAAATCAGTTATTTTAAATTCCTATAATAAGGGTGGCTTAAACTTTATGGATTTTGATTCACTTAATAATACCTTAAAAATAAATTGGCTTAAACGCTTTCTCCACAATCAATCCTCTATTTGGAATGTAATCCCTCGTTATGTTTTTTCTCAATTAGGAGGCATTGACTTTCTATTAATGTGTAATTTCTCAATTAATAAACTTCCTATCAAACTTTCCAATTTTCAGCAGCAAATGCTTCAGGCTTGGAAACTTATTTATAAGCACAATTTCTCACCACACAATTTTTAAATTGGGAACATCTATAATATTTTACATATGATGAAAATTTTATTCTTTAATTACTGGTTCAGTAATGGGGTGATATTAGTGAACCAGTTATTTGACAGTAATGGTAATTTATTTACTTACTCTGATTTTACTGTAAGATATACTATACCCATATGTAAAAAAGAATTGAATATTGTTTGTAAGGCCATCTCCTCTGAAATTTGTATGCTTTTTAGAAATAATAATAACTCCTTGATTTCTGTATGTTCCCCCTAGTCCTGATTCTACTGTCGTTGGATCCATCTGTTTCTCCACTAAAAAATCCAATAAAATCAGGTCTTTACTTTTAGACCTTGTCATCTCAAATCCTTCTTCATATTTCTTATTAGATCAACCTTTTTGATGATCTTAATGGTATGTTTGGTCACCCCCATCCTCCCTCCCCCAGAATTTTTTTTTTAACAAATAAAGTTAAAGAAAATTCTTTTAAAATTATTCATAGATTTTATCCAGTTAAAAAAATTTTACAAAAATGTAAAAATGACATTGACATGTCTTGATCTTTCTGTGAGACTTCTGAGTCTCTCACTTGTTTTGGGAATGTCCCTTTGTTAAACAATCATTTCTGATGTGAATTCTCTAATTGTCCAAAAGGTTTATGTTGATTTTTCTTTAAGTTATAGACATGTTGTTTTAGGGGTTTTATATTAAAGAAAAACAATTCCTTAACTCAACTTTTTGTATTAACCTTGTTTTATTTTTACTGGTAAGTTTTTTTTTATACACAAATGCAAATATTCTCAATGTAAGCCAAATTTTTTATTTTTTAAATGAGAATTGGAACTGTACTTAAAAACCATCACAGAGTCTCATAACAAGAAAGCAATTAAAAATATATAAAACATGTGCTTTATTTAATATTCTGCATTAATTTGTTTTATTTTCTCTTGTGCCCTCATTTATTTATTTATTTTTGTTTCTTTTTCTTTCTCATTTTTGCTTTACATTTATTATTATTTACATTTCTTTAAAATTGTTACATTTCTCTTGTTGCAAAAAAGTAATATTTTTATTGCTTGTACTATACTTCAATCCGTTTGTATTTCTAACTGTTGTAAATGCCTGTTGTTATTGCAATTTAAAAAAAAAGGTAAGCAGATCAGCTCAATAGTGAGTTGTGACACCTAGTGTGCAGGAGTAAACTGTATTGTCGGTCAGTGTGAAAGAGCTGCTGATCTGCAGTTTGCATTATGCTTATTGCAGAAATGGCCTTGATGATCTGTACTGACCTTATTCTGCTCATGCGCTCTTATTCTGCAAATGTTTTGTTTTGATTTCTGATTCATTTCGCCTATATGACTATATTTTATGGCTATACATAATAACAACATACGAGTTTGTAACATAAAGCAGAATAATGTGCTGTTTCTTAAAGCTAAAAATCAATGTAAGTGAATAAGACCTGAAAATCTTGAGCCAACAAGGTTCCATTGACTGCACCCTCTTGAAAGTGAAAGAAAAAGGTCAATACAAAGCAAAAACTCAAACACTGAAAACTCAATGCTGTTGTACTATGTGAGCTCCCAGAACACCTCATTTAAATCTGTGTGTGTGTTTTACTCACTGATTTTTTGGCACAAGATGAACACTCTGACCAGGGTCCAAACTCAGTCAGCTGGCAGTGTATAGCACAGGCCTCAACATTACACTCTCTTTTATCATGTATCTGACACAGCTGAGAACAGCTGTTTTTGAACCAGTGATCATCATACTTGACATCCCTGCAACAGCAAATGTACTTACATCACAACATTAAGCTTTACACATCAGATAAATGCTCAATAGCTTAAGTGTTACCTTGAACGTGTTTGAGTACCAGAATCACAGGTTTTAGTGCATTGGGACCATGAACTCCATGGGTAATGATCACAGAAACAACCCATAGTGGGGCTTAATGAAGCCAGGGTGGAGAGCAGGACGAGGAGAATGCAAGTAGAATCCATAGAGAAGAAGGCCTGTTGGAACCTGATAGCTTATAAGGGAACACAGAGTTTGTTATACTTCCAATGACATAGATGAACAACTAGTGTCTGCAGCCAAACACAAATCATTATAAGGAATCTTTTAAACGGAAGCTAATTGTTTTTTGAAATTTTGTTATCTTTAAGTTAGGTCAGCAGATATCAGGGTTGAAGAACAGGATGTTTAGGTATGTATAAACTATGATGATGCTAAAGCATGTTTAGCATCATCATAGTCTGATTTAGCATGTTGCTAGCATGTTTATGTAGCACGGTTATGTAACACATTTTAGCATAAATTTGCATGCTTTTAGCCTTGTAAACATTTCAAACGGGAATTAACAATTTGCTAGCCTTTTTACACATTTAGACACTGCAAAACTATGGTTGAAAACAGAGATTGTGTTGAGAAATTTGATCTCAGAAGCAGCTTTTAATAAGTAAACCAGTATGTTGTATTTCCTGAGTAAACACAAAATAAAAAAGTGTCAAATGTAGATTGTTATCTTTAGTTTCAGTAGATATCTGGATTGAAGCAGTTTTTATAAAACCATATTATAATTTTAATATTTAAAATGTAAATAAAAGTGTTAAAATGCATGCTTAGCATAATTATAGTCTGAAGCACGTTATGTGGCATGGTTAACACATTGTTTGCATACATTAGCATGCTTTTAGCATTGTAAAATTGTCAGCATGAATTAACAATTTGCTAGCATAAGCTGCTGATGTTTGCTAACTTGTTTTTAAAATTTTTACACATTCAGACACTGAAAAAACTATGGTTGAATACAGGAACTGTAGAGAAATTTGATCTCAGAAACAGCTTTTAAATAGTAAATCAGTATGTTGTGAAGTAAACAGAGTAAAGTACTAAAAATCTACAATTATCTACGATTAAGAAAAACTTACTTAAGAAAGGAATGAAAACGATAAAATACGGACATTAAGCATTCAATTAAATCAACACATCTCCTCTTTAAGTTTTTGAGACAAATTGCAGAAAGCTAATAGTACCTGAGATTGAGTAATACTCACAGAATTTCAGACTCCTCCAAAAGTACCAATTAACATACAACTGTGTTCTCTTGCAATAAAGGTAAACATGAAAATGATCAAGAATCAGTTGCTCTGGAGCTTATTATGACCCTTGTGAATTGCCTGTGAGCACGCCTTCTTGACTCTCTGTCCAGAATTTGTCCATCCCCCTTTACTTCCAGTAAAGCCCTGCAGCTGCAACTCTTCACTTTGACATTTGGCTTCGCTTTAGACTATGGGAATGTGAACAGGGAGTACATGGAAAACATGTTATTACAGGACTAATTTATTGCCTTTCTACATGCCAAAATAGGGTTTGCTTTATTTTATTTTTTTTGTCTTTTAATGAACAAAATAAATAAAAATAAAAAAACAAATACAAATACAATATAAAGTAAATGCATCAGCTAATGTTCTTAGCTTGGACGTGTATGCTACAATAAAACAATTACATTAAAAACTTTATGATAAAATGATATATATATAGGAGCTATAACTATATGTTGATACCTGCACAGCGAAAAAAAAAGAGATTTTCTTAGAGTTTTTGACTTGTTTCTAGTCCTGATATCGAGAAGTATTGTTTTCATATATGCATACTGAACTACATGACTTGTTTTCAGAAATAATAAGTCATAATAACATTTTTTCATTAAAACAAGCAAAATGATCTGCCAGTGGGGTAAGTAAAAGAATGTTGTTTTCATTTTTAAATAAGCAAGAAGCATTTTCTAGACAAGTAAAAAATGTATATTAGTTTTTTTCCCAGAAATAATAAGTCAAAATTAAGTATTTTTCTCTTAAAGGGGTGATCCACTATGATATTATATTTTAAACTTCAGTTGATGTGTAATGTAGCTGTGTGAACATAAACATGTAATACCAAAGTCCCTTTAAGACAAGTAATTTCACTCGGCGGCCATCTTTGAAACGCCTCTCGGGCAGTATGCTTGGGCATTCTGTCTGAATGGGGAAACATCAAATTCTCCTAAACTACTTGCCAAGCTTATGATTAAATTTCATTAAATTCAGGAATCATCAATAAAACTAAACAACAACTGTCCCTTTAGTTTCATTTCTTAAAAGTCCAAATCACACAAAATCTGCAGAAACTCATGTCTGGTCTAAGCCCTTCCACCGGAGTATCGTAAGCAGTGTTGCTAGATGTAGCTGACTGATTCCAGCCCTAAAGCTGTCCAAAAACCACCGAAATGCAAAATGACCCGCCCAGTCATCTGGAACTCATGCTCAGTTGGGGGGGTGGGGGTAGGGGGTAGGGGGTGGGGGGGGGGGGGGGGAGATAATAATCGATTATTGGCTCCTGTACTAGAAGGCGGGCTTTATTCACCATATAGCAATCAATGATTGACTCCTGTACTAGTAGGCGGGTCTTTATAAGATACAAGTGACAAAGTTCAATGCAAAAGTAGACATTAGCTGCATCCCAAATGACACACTATACACTATGCACTTACACACTCTACAGCATAATGGTGTGTTGTAGCAAGGACGTAAACAAAGATGTAAACAATGGGAAATCCTGTTTGGCACCTTTAACAGTTTAGTTACAAATTCAAATTTATTAGTCAAACCGCTATAAACACAATTTTCACCAGCGCTGCAGTGTCTCTCTATGCAGATGCTTTCTCTGCGTTCTACATCTCAGATAACCAACTTGCAAAAGATATGTGACCGATTCATATTACTTACACATGCTTATTATGAATATATGTGAAGAGATTTTATTTTAGAGAGCAGGCGTGAGGTTCAGCTCTGTCCTTTTCATTGTCTGTCCTTTTCAGGCTGAAACTGATACGGCTAACAGCTAACGTTACTCTGATTGACAGTATTTACACAGTGCAAATCCGCGAGCTGGTAGAGGCTTGACGCTTTTCCTGGTGACATGGAGCTGACCCCCGAATCACAGCACATTATGTTAGCTGACCAATCAGAGCCTCTTGAGGGCAGGCATTTCGGAGGAACTAGGAAATACGACAGTCGTTTTCATGTTAGCTGAGTAGCTGTACGTAATCAAAGTAAGATATTTGAAAAAATAACATAATTATTTATAAATGAAGAATAAGCATTATTGCTTTGCATCTTATAAACACAACCAAGCCTTAAAAATGCACTCTGGACCACCCCTTTAAAACAAGCAAAGTAAAATTATCTTATTTAAAAAGAATTTACCCCACTGGCAGATTATTTTGCTTGTTTTATATAAAAAAAACATAATTCTGACTTATAATTTCTGCTTTTTTTTATATTTGCCTAAAAAATTTGTTTAATTTAAGAATCTTTAGATATCTGGACTAGACATAAGAAATAATAAACTAGAGACACAAACTCTAAATAAGAAAAGCATTTTTTGCAGACACAAAAATCAAATCCTAAGAAAAAGATGTGAATTCACACAAACCAGATGTCTCGAATGTAAAAACGAAAAATAAATCCTTTATAGTAAATACAATGTTTTATTTACAATTATTGGTATTATGTACATAGTGAAATTTTATTGTGTTATATTTGTTTCAAGCTTAGAATGAGAAAGCAATGGCTTTAGTGCAGAGCGCTCTTGTGCCCTTTAAAATGACTAATATCCATTAATTTTAACAACAATTCCCCTTTATGGAAGACTAAATTAAAAGCATTGCACAGTGAGTAAATTCATATATAAAAGAATAAAAAGAAGCAATCTGATGAAAAACAGTGCACATCTTACAATTAAACCTGCCCTTCATTTCACTGACAACTAGCTCTGACTATGAGAAAACAAAATCAGATACAGATGTTATTATTTTACTTCATTCACTTGCTTTTTTTTATACAATCAAATGGTTTCACAGCACAAAACAAACGAATCTCTGGGTAACTCAAATTAGACAATTGACTTAGCTTAGGTATTCAATAGGCAGGGATTTGAGTCAAGGGGATTCTGTCGTCCAACGACTGATTAAGCAGTTCTGACACTGTCCAGAGACAAGTTACATTAGCGAAACGGTTCCAGGACATAAAGGAGACGAGTGAAGCACTAACTGATCAGAAATGAAGACTGGAGAGTTTTGAAGGGTCAGCCAGACACAAGGCAGCAAAGCCCCGAGAATCGCCTCTTCCTCTGCCTCACCAGCGGATAAGGAGTCAGATTCAGCAAACTGCTGTCATCTACACACATGAAAACAGAGAATTAAACAAAACAATTCTGGTCATATGAACATATTGTAAGAACACATAATAAATCTCTCACAAATTAAGCATAAAATTCTAAGAGCGTTTGAGACTGACCTTGATTTTTCAATGGCAAAGGCATTGTCTCCCTGAGTTTGCTAAGAAGGTTTCTCATTTCTCGCATGTCACTGGAAGACAATTCACAATGTAGGACATCAATTAAGATAACAGACAAAAAGGATCTATAGTTGAATTGATTTACAAGCATGCAGTATTTTGGGGTAAGGGGGCTCTGGATCTCTCTGCTAATGATCAACATTGACTGAAAATTATTTCTTAATACTCAATGGGTGATCTCTCAAATTAATTACATTCTTGTTATTTAAAAGTACATTCATTAATTTTCCTTCGGCTTTCTGCCTTATTTATCAGGGGTCACCACAACGGAATGAACCGCCAACTATTCCGGCATGAGTCAGAATCCAACAGCACTGAAATATATTGATATATTCACTGGCCACTTTATTAGGTACATCGTACTAGTACCAGTTTGGACCCCCTTTTGCCTTCAGAACTGCCTTAATCCTTCGTGGCATAGATTCAACAAGGTTCTGGAAAATTACTTAGATATTTTGGTCCATATTGACAAGATCATGCAGTACATCCATGATGCGAATCTCCTGTTCCACCACATCCCAAAGGTGCTTGTTTGGATTGAGATCTGGTGACTGTGGAGGCCATTTGAGTACAGTGAACTCATTGTCATGTTCAAAAAACTAGTTTGAGATGATTCACGCTTTATGACATGGCGCGTTGTTCTTCTGGAAGTAGCCATCGGAAAATGGGTACACTGTTGTCATAAAGTGATGGACATGGTCAGCAAAATATCCCCCACACCATTACACCACCACCAGCCTGTTCCGTTGATACAAGACAGAATGGATCCATGCTCTTATGTTATTGATGCCAAATTCTGACCCTACCACGCTAATGTCGCAGCAGAAATTGAGACTTATCAGATCAGGAATTTTTCCAATCTTCTATTGACTGATTTTGGTGAGCCTGTGCAAACTGTAGCCTCAGTTTCCTGTACTTAGTTGATTCTGCAGCTGTAGCCCATCTGTCTCAAGGTTGGATGTGTTTTGCAATCAGAGATGCTCTTCTGCATACCTCGGTTGTAACAAGTGGTTATTTAAGTTACTGTTGCCTTTCTATCAGCTTAAACCAGTCTGACCTTTCCCCTGTAGAAACTGTAAACCCTAGAGATGGTTGTGCGTGAAAATCCCAGTAGATCAGCAGTTTCTGAAATACTCAGACCAGCCCGTCTGACACCAACAGCCATGCCACGTTCAAAGTCACTTAAATCACCTTTCTTCCTCATTCTGATGCTTAGTTTGAACTGCAGCAGATCGTCTTGACCATGTCTACATGCCTAAATGCATTAAGTCGCTGCCATGTGATTGGCTGATTAGAAATTTTGCGTTAACAAGCAATTGGACCTAATAAAGTGGCCAGTGAGTGTATAAAATTTTACAAATTTAAAGGGGATTCATAGTAAAAAATGTTAAACTTGTTGTTCTTACACTCATAATTACTGATTATAAACCATTACTATTATATTTGGCCATTGTTTTTATTATTAGTATTAGCCACTCTGATCATATATATCACATTTTAAATACGTGCTACTTTAAATCAAAGTTTGTCCTTTCAGGAAAGATTGACTAGGCTATTGGTATAAGCCAGACAGAATGGGCTAAGATAACAATGTGCAATTTTGGGCATGGTTTGGTCATGATCTCAGACCTCTGATTAATGACCGCTGCAATCGAATTTCACCTCAGTGTCAGACGATTTGAGGCACAGATTTGAGATTTGACAAGCATCAAATCAATATCCAATATTCTGGAGAACAGAACCTGATTATGCAATGAGTGATAACAACAATCCAACACTTGCTCTACACATATCTTCTTTGTTTTGTTTCATATTTTCTTTTGAAAACAAGACATGATCAAAATAACACTAGAGATTGCTTCTATTGCAAGAGAACTGACACTGACGAACACTGAGATTTCAAAGTGTGAGGTCAGTCTGGCAAGCCACAAATGCTTGACTATTAAAATTGCACTGGTTGAATCTGGTTTTAGACTTCCTTGTTGAGAAACTGCTCGAAATCACTACTGAAAAAATGACCAGAGAAAAAAGTCATTGCTTTTCTTAATCCGCTGATGTTTTTCATACCTCTCTATGTTCTCAATGTCTGCGCACACCACCCAGGAATCCTGTGGAAAATCTACCGGTGACGAAGATCGATCTTCCAGCATGGGCACATCAGAGCTTTCGTCTACCCTGCAGTCCATGTTTGGTTCAGGACACACATCATTTCCTGAAACAAAGGCGCTTTTAAGTTATGCTTTGTTGTGACGTCCCAAAGGAGCTGCTTTGTGTAATTGTTGTGCAATCCCTGCCACCTTAAAACTGACAGTAGTATTTCGGCATGCAGTACATTAGCCCTATGTACTCATGTCTGCTTATGTAAAGAATCTGCTGTCCTCTGCTGGCTGTCATTGACACAACACCTTTCCTATGGAGCTGCAGAACACCCAACAGACACAGCGACTTGAGCATCTCTGTAATGTACATCTCCAGACAGCACTGAAGCTGGATGAAGAGCCTGCATATTTCTGGGTGGATTTCGCCATCCTCTGGCCTACGAGAGATAAACAGACACAACATCAGAGATATCCTACAGACACATATTTACAAGTGCATGTCAATTTTAAGATGAATGCCTACCCAGAGATTGCAATGAGGTTTTGATAGGCAGCCTGGGCCACGGCGCATCCTTTGACGCGAGTCTTGTGCATCTGTGCCCTTAAAGAAGGACAGTCGGTTGTATTCTCTCCTATGGAGATGACCTGCTCACGATGAAGAGCCACAAGAGTGTTGAACTCCTGAACCGTCTAAAAAAATGAGAAAATCCTTCTTAGTCTATTTTTAGACAACGAACATGTATATCTTTGCTGGAAAATCCAGTTTTAGAACATGGAGGTTGCCTTGGTACACCAGTGGACCAGTACCAAAACAGTTAACTGGTTGTCAAGCTTAAAGCATATCTGGTTGAACATTTTGAACTAGCTGCCATGTTCCAAAACACACAGCTTAAACTGGATTTTCCAGCAGGGTAAGCAGGAGTTTAGCTGCCATTATCTAGATGCCACATAGCAACACATGGGATTGTGGAGAGGAATGTAATTTCTAAACAATGGTGCAATATGAAAAACGCCAACGAGCAACAAATACACTTAAAAAAGCATAAAATGTTATTCTTCCACACAGGGAGTCAACAATTAATACAACGACATTACAGTATTTCATTAACGTCACGTGTTAATATATCAGCCTACTGCAATTGTCCATGATTAGTATTAAACAAAGTATTTCAATGTGAAGACACCAACGACAGCTTAGCATCCACGGTGGAGTGAAAGCGGTTGTTCTACAGTGCGCTCACCGTTCGACAGTCATCCATCGCCCGCTGAGCTCTCCGCGCGCTCTCGGTGCTCTCCCGCCGCTCCGGATCCCTCACCGAGGACTTGCCGATCTGAAAAATGTTGGCTGCGGATCTGGGGCGGTTCTTTCGCCCGTTCGGTGCAGAACACATGCATACGCATCCACGAATAAAACCCCTTCACTTAGAAAATGTCTTTAATCCGTGTGTCCTAGAGGAGAGGGTGAGGTCGATGCGGGTTGTCGATGATTAGAGTGATTTTAGGGAGCGGAGCGAGTGTCCGCGACGCTTCCTCTGCATCTCCCGCACCAACAGGCGAGTCACCTTCACCCCTGTCCAGGCCGAGCGCGGCTTCTGGAGCTCCACAGATCCACTATAGTGATGGACGAGATCGTCGAAAAATACAATAGTATGAGTAATCAGAAAAAAATAAAGATTTTGTTAGTAAGCGGCGCCTGAACCATGCGGATTCGTTGCTTGTATATTTTATTGTTGGCAAAACAACTGCTGTCTATCAAAACCTCTCCGAAACGTTGCAGGAACGTTATTATTTGGTTAATGGAATGTATTAGAAAAAATCTGTTCAGGTTCTTTTGTTGCAACACCCTCTCGGGAGGTTCATGTAGAATGAGGTGTCACACACAAATTTCAATATTTTAGTAACATATATATATATATATATATATAATATATATATATATATATATATATATATATATATATATATATATATGTGTGTGTGTGTATATATTCTTTTAATTATTATTATTTTTTTCCAAAACAGCATTTCATTTATTGGCTAAGATTTAATTCAACTCAGTTTTTACTTAAGTATAACAATCTTTAAAAAAAAATGACAATTTGATAATGCATGGTATTTTAAAATGTCCATGAAGTTTACAGTGTCTAGAATAGTTGTCCAATACTGTAGGAATCTTGGTTGTTCAATGAAGTTGGGAGTTCATAAAAAAATGAATATAACTATTTAACATTTTTAGAAGTCTTGGATATTTTATGTTTTGCTTTGTTAGATTTTATGTCATTTTAAGTCCTCCTATCATTGAACGTTGAGTAACAAACTTTCTCTTTGCTTTGAGAAATGGGACTTGGCAGTGATTTTAGATTACCTCCAAAGCATTACTTAATTGACCCACTCATTTCAACAAAAACAACAAATGTTCTCAAACATTTTACTGTGTAAAACAAGTCGTTAAATATATTGCACAGCAGTTTTTAATAATAACCATGGGTTCTAGCATTAGACAAGCATCTAAAAAGCTCAAATTACAGCAACAAAAATACAGGCAACTTATTAAAAAAGTGTACAAACAGATTAAGCACTATGTCCTGAATTATTGCTTATTTGGTTTTTACCGCATTATAATACTGTTTACAGTTCAAGTAAGCATATGATATTAGGCAACAACTGAAACGTGATATCAATGAATTGCACAAACCCCGTAAAACCTAAACCGCAAACACACAAAGGATTCCCACAGGAAGAAGAACGTCTTAATAACAGTTCATCAATTTGAAGCTACATTTGAAATAAAAGTATGAGGCACTTGATGCGATGTCAACAATCGTTTGTCCAGCAACAGAAAAGAGTGAGATCGAATGCTCCACATATCAGAGGAGGAGAAAGTAGCAGAGGCCACAGAAGATGATGAAGGCCATCACCCAGTGCAGAGAGTAAACAGAGATGATCACAAAGTCAATGTCAAACGGCCAGCCCCACATGTCTCCCCAATCCAATGCGTCCAGGCCAAACGCTCTGTGGGGAAACTGCCAGCGATTGGCAGGGCCTCCATGTCTCTGAAACCCTGAAATAACACAGAAAATATATATGCTTGTTGACGTGATGTTGCATTTTGAATACAATTAGTATTGTCATCATTTAAAATGCAGTAAATTATTAAACATTTCTTTGTCTACCATGGACCTCTTTATAAAAACTGCAACGTTTTTACATTTTTAAATCTCTAAACTGTCCTATGGTGTGACTGTCTTAAGCAGAGTTAAAAAATTACAACTCTAATAATCTAAAAAGAAAATCATTATAAATGCATCCCAGTGGCTATTTTAGCAAATATTATCTCCACACATTCTAAAACAGGGAACTCGATACATTTTGTCACTGAAAACCATGTCCTTGCTCTGTGACATATATAACATTTTAAATGAGCAATTCCATGGAAAACTTCAATAGTTTAAGGACCCATCGAACATCATGTGACACATATGACCTTGTGAAGCCCCCCCCTGACGTGCACATGCTATGTTTTTTGTCTCAGCATTTTTTACATCATTAGCTTTTTTTTTGGAACTACTATGTAACTAAGTTTGTTGTCCTTTGGAGTGACACCCGTTTATTGGAATCTTTAAGAAAACATTGAGAAAAAAATTGTTGATAATTTCAATACTAAAGTAACATAGAATTATTGACGACACACCAACCCAGCCACTTGTTAGGTACACCTGTCCAACTTTCTGTTAACGCAAATTTCTAATCAACCAATCACATGGCTTCAGCTCAATGCATTTAGGCATATGGACATGGTCAAGACGATCTGCTGCAGTTCAAACCGAGCATCAGAATGGCAAAGAAAGGCGATTTAAGTGACCTTAAACGTGGCATGGTTGTTGGTGCCAGACGAGCTGGTCTGAGTATTTCAGAAACTGTTGATTTACATTGATTTTCACGCACAACCATCTTGAGGGTTCTCAGAGAATGATCCGAAAAAGAGAAAATATTCAGTGAGCGGCAGTTTTGTGGGCACAAATGCCTTGTTGATGCTGGAGGTCAAAGGAGAATGGCCAGACTGGTTCAAGCTGATAGAAAGGCAACAGTAACTCAAATAACCACTTGTTACAACTGAGAGATGCAGAAGAGCGTCTCTGAATGCACAAAAGTCAAACCTTAAGGCGGATGGGCTACAGCAGCAGAAGACCACACCGGGTGCCACTCCTGTCAGCTAAGAACAGGAAACTGAGGCTACAATTCACACCGGCTCACCAAAATTGGACAATATAAGACTGGAAAAATGCCTGGTCTTATGAGTCTCAATTTCTGCTGCGACATTTGGATGGTAGCGTCAGAATTTGGCATCAACAACATGAAAGCATGGATCCATCCTGCCTTGTATAAACGGTTAAGGTCGGTGGTGGTGGTGTAATGGTGTGGGGGATATTTTCTTGGAACACTTTGGGCACATTAGCACCAATTGAGCATCGTGCCAACCCCACAGCCTATCAGAGTATTGTTGCTGACCATGTCCATCCCTTTATCACCACAGTGTACCTATCTTCGGATAGCTACTTCCAGCAGGATAACGCACTATGTCACAAAGGGCGAATCATCTCAGACTAAATTCTTAAACATGACAATGAGTTCACTGTACTGAAATGGCCTCCACAGTCACCAGATCTCGATCCAAAAGAGCACCTTTGGGATGTGGTGGAAGAGGAGATTCACATCATGGATATGCAGCCAACAAATCTACAGCAATTGTGTGATGCTATCATGTCAATATGGACCAAAATCTCTGAGGAATATTTCCAGTACCTTATTGAATCTATACCACAAAGGATTAAGGTAGTTATGAAGGCAAAAGAGAGTCCAACCTACTACTAGTAAGGTGTACCTGATAAAGTGGCCGGTGAGTGCAAGTGATAAATCACTCATGCTATTTGCAAATAATTTTAGTTTTAGTTAGTTTTTATGGTATAGTTCAGCAAAAAGTAAAACAGAAATGTGAAGGAATTAATAGTTAGTGACCCCTTATATTTTCTTAAACATCAAACTAAATAAATATAAATATTTATTCTTCATAAATGGTGTTTTACAAAAAGATAATTTTACTGCCTATTTGTACATTCTGCCATTTTACAACCCATATAAGTGGTAAGTGGGCAACATGAAATTACAAGTACGTTTAGGATGTGCAAATGCCATTTCACAAACCCCAAAAGATGCGAAAGCGTTTCGGACAGTTGGGCAGAGGCCATTTGGAATAGTTGATCTTCTGAAAGGTCTCATGTCTTGAACGGTACACTTTCGGGAAGCACATTTTTGTAGTTTCATTGAGCTCTGAATAAAAGAAGATCATCAGGAGGTTAGATAGATCTTCCAAACAATACAACAATAGAAAAAGAAAGTGAATATATCTGTTCTTCACCTTCTTGGAAGAGCACATGAGATATAAGGGTCCTACAAAGGGGACAGGGGGTATTGCTTGGCCTGTTCTTAGCCAGAGTTCTCAAACAGGGCTCACAGAACACATGACTGCAAGGATGGCACTTGTAGGGACTGTAATACACATCTAAACACACGGCACACGTGTATCCGTCTCTTTCCTCATCATCACTGCCAGTCAGGTCCCACTTCATTGCCTGCACATAAAACATCAATGAACTCATAAATTGTTTAAAATATAAAAAAGCTAATTCAAATTCTGAATGTAAAGGCTTACTTATGATCAAAACAAGAATAAAAAGCTAAATCCCCAATAAAACGACACCTGCTGAAGGAGCGATGTGCAGCTGTGAATGGCTTATTAAGATCCTCAGGATTCTTGCAGCAGCCTATTCAGCAGATTTATGCCTGTCTTGATCCACGGATCTATTATTGACATTTTGCCAGAACTCTTTTCAGTACAACACAGCTCTGTATTTAATAGCCCTCATCCATTCATAGCTTATCGGACACCTCGTGCATTAAACAAACTAGAGCTGTTCACCATTGTTACTATTAATAATAATACTTTACATTGGTATAGTGGTTTTCTCAGCACTCAAATAACTTTATATTCAGAACTGAGCGAGCAAACAGGATGCAGAACTGTAAATGAAATGCACAACACAATTTTTTTCACTTAAATAATTAAAAACCACTAGAACAGGGATATATATTTTGCTGATTTACGTACTTAGATTATCCCAATGTTTTGAAAAATGTTCAAATCCAGAGAAATAAACAATGCTTATGATGTCATAGTGGCACATAGCAGCATTAAAAGAGAAACTGAAAATGTTTTAGTATGATAACAGCACTGTTTCTGTGGAATAATAAAATCTCCATTGTTTTCAGGCTGCATCTCACATCAGCAATTTCTTCGGCTCTGATTTGGCTTTGAAAATCTCTTTCTGCCTTACGCTGCAAGCGAGCGAGTTCCGTCAACGCGATCGACAGCGAACATTCATGACAAGGTGGGCATGTCGAGCGACGCAAAGCTGTGAATCCTTCGACTTAGTGCAAATGAAGAGCGATTTTCTTCAGCGACAGCAATGGCTTTTGTGTATATACTTCATTACTTTAGTGAAGTAAAAGTACTTTAAAATACATTTACTAATTTTAAGTCGTAGCTGTTAACACTGCTTAATGAATGAAATAACAAATTATAATCAAAGTATTTTAAATGTATTTCATTTAAAAAGGAGAGCACATTTTTATAATAATGTTCAGCATTGTTTTGCCTGTAGTGTTATGTTTTTTTTCCCTTTTGGTATGATTTTTTATTGACTGACTGATTGATTGATTATTTGATTGATTAATTAATTGATTGATTAATTAATTGATTGATTAATTAATTGATTGATTGATTGATCGGTTATCAGCCTGTTTGGTCCCTCATTATTGGTTATAGAAAAATCCAGTCTCAGTCAACCCATTTGAAATCAATATGAGAATTTATTATTATTATTATTTTCTCCAAGCTAATGAACAATAAAAATGCTAACAGCAGATCAGATTAGAACTTCAGTTTTGAACATTTGAGTTAATATATTTGTCATTATAGCTGTTTTTATATTTATTAGTATTGGTGTGAACAGGTGCTTAAAATGGAATAAAACTCCATTGTATAACTGGGCGATATGGCTAAAAGCAATCTCGATAATTTTGATACAAGTTGTTAATGCTTCCAGATTTAAAAGAGTACCCCAACAATGACTGAAGCCACAAAAATTATAGGGTCAATTAAATAGCATACATTTTTGGCCGATAAATATTCGGTGCATCTCTAATATCAACACACTTTTAGATTCCCACTGTTGCACATTTCTGCTGTGTGACTGGCTTTTAGATCAACATAGAGTAAAAAGTCCAGAGCTTATCATTGTTATTAACAAAAAAATGTATCTCAATTTGATATAATATTGTTTATCAGCAGAGTATCACAGAGTTACTCCATTGTGGATTTGTTTTCAGTTAATTACCCATAAATGTATATAAAGTTAACAAACCTTAATATGTAAATTACTTTATATTGTTTTAGTATCATTTTAATTAGTTATACACAATAATAAACGTATGTTGGACAGTTTGTTGTTATGCATGTTTGTTGTTATGTTATGCAAAGAAAAAAAAGAAAAAGAATATATATATATATATATATATATATATATATATATATATATATATATATATATATGTTTATTATTTCCAATCATTTGTAAAGAATCAAATCAATAAATTGGAATAATTATTGAAAATTATTTTTTATTATTTTGGCTGTCGAACAAACTTTTTCTTGGATCAATGCAACGTCTATCAATGCAATTCCTCATCCTGCCAATTCTTAAATTCTGAACATTGACCAGAACTGCAAGGCAGCTGTTAAATTCACAAATTAGAAAAGGAAGCAATTCAGATTTTGGCACTGCTTATGACTTTAAAACATCTCACCAGATCTTTTGCCTCCTGCTGTCTCTGAACCCAGCGTTCCTTCTTCCTCTGCTTCCTTCTTAAGCTTTTCAGGCGGTTTTTCTCTCTCTTGGAAAGCTTTGGCTCTAGGTTGGGTGAGATGTTTCTTAATGGCTCCTCCATCACTCCAAGTCTGACCACTTCTTGATCTACTGTTCCATCCAGAGAGGTTCTGCTATCAAAATCCACATGCCGTTCCTCGATTCTCTCCTGATGATCAGACACTTGTGGTGGCAGTTCATAAAGTAAAGGAAGATCTGCACGCCTCTCTATAGTAATAGGAATCTGTTGCTCCTCACTTGACTCTCCAACTGTTTCAGCAGCAGAGACTACATGAGGTACAGTACAGGAGAAGCTGAAGGTTGAGGAAGTAGACGGAGAGGAGCTTATTGTTTGAGACTCGGCATCATTATTCCTCCTTTCCACATGCTCTCTAGTCCTTCCTGGTCTTGTCAACATCACTGGAGCTTTAAAATCCTGATCAACGCGACTCTTACTGAGATGCACAGTTGTATCAAGTCCACAGGTACATTTAGAGCAGTTTATGAAATTAAAACCTCCTAAGCGAGCCCTACAGATTTGACAGTTTAATTTCCCGACGGTCCAATTGGCCTTAAAAAAAAAGTGTACATTTATCAGAAGAATCACTCATTATTTTCAGATAGTCGTCAACAATGAATACTTACCTGATCAACACTTGCTAAAATCCAATCTGGCAAAAATTCAATGTTCAGATGCCACACATTGCATGTGGCTGCAGCCTCTGTTGATGTTACAACCTGTAATACAACAACACAACATGATTCTGTTGATCATTCATGTCCTTTATTGTTTAACTGTTCTCAAACCAGTATAATATGTAGAATTTAGCTACAAGTTAACTGTAATCCACTCACCTTAAGAAGGCTGCTTGTGTCTATTAAACATCTGCGGCACTTTCTGCAGCGAAGGTTTGTTGATCCTTCTACCGTTCCTGATTGATCCTGTTCTTCAGTCTGTTTGTGCATTAGAAATTATTTTATCTTATCTATATAAATGATTTGATAGCTTAATATTATATTTCAACCGGTTGACTGTTCTTATGTAAATGGTTCTCTTTGGTTGTCATCACTGTATGGTTTTCTAATCAGCCTTTTATTGCAAACAAAAAAGATTTTTTTCTTTAACATAAATAATGCAAGTAGGATGTCTTTGTAACAAACAACAACACTGGGAAAACACAAATTTTTGATGCATTTGCTAACTGAATGCACAGCAAGTCTGTGCCCAGACTTAAGCTGCAGTTTTCTTTAAATAGAACTTACGGCGACAGTTCTTGGCGTTTTTCTCGTTGTTGTTATTATAAACACACATTTCTTTTCGTCTGAGTTAACAATTGGTTCGCGAACGAACAAAAACAATACGTACCCCGAGCGAGGTAGCCATTTCCTTCTTCGGGATTTCTGTAGAGCACCTCAAGTTGTTTGGCTAAAAGGCTAAAAACAACAGGCTGGCTCTGTACTGCCCACAGTACAGTTTATTCCGCTACGGAAGCTGCGGAGGGCCAAAAAGGAGTCATGAAGAGAGAGAGTCCGCGGAGAGAGTCCTGAAGCCAATTGTTTATTTGTTTATCGTTCATAAAGTTAGTTCTTAATTTTTATTTAATCATTCTCCTTCTTCCAATAATGCAGACTTAAAAATACATATAAAAGGAAATATAATGTTAAAAAACACTTTAACGTTTTGTGGTATATATGTTGGGTACATTTATAATAGCCTACTAGCACAGCCTGATTGTAAGCAGTCTGGGATCATAGAGTAAATTGTTTATTTATTTCCAATGCATAAAATTGTTCATTTGTTTATTCGTTGATTTAGCTTCTTCAAACTTTGCAAACAGAGAAAAGTAAACTAATAAAAACACAGAAAAGTTAATATTATTTTAAAAACATATTAGCTAACTAAAGTCTTGTGATGTATTTGTGGTGTAAATGTATAATTCATTAATAAGTTATTGCTCCTCCAGAAAACACAGAATGTTCCCCTAATATTTATTTATTCATTTTAGATGCTGTAACTGGGGTTTCAGCCATAGTAGAGAAAAAGAGTGTCTTTGAATCCCTCAATAGTATCCACCAGCAGCAACATCTCTACTAATAGCATTTTTTTAACAATGGCTTTAACAAAGGCTTGAACCACAGTTAGTAATGCAGTTTTTAGGGAGAATAATTGTCTGTGTGCATCTCAATCAGCTCCCCATTCAGTAGACAGGACAGTGATCCGGAGCCAGCTTTTGCATCTGTGTAGTTCTTTTGTTTTGTTTTTAACAAATTGTCTGTCTGGCTGTTGTACTCTTTTAAGTAATTTAAAAATAAAATATGAAATAAACGGCTAGCGATGTGTAAATATAATGCATTCAAAACATAAGCTGAACGCTTTCCCTGAAAATAAATTGCACACCTTTAAAAAGTTCCTCAGTAATACTTAATAAAGCATTCGTCAGTACCTGTAATTTAAGCTGAATATAATTAAGAACCTTCTTAATGGTTACTTTTGGGTTATTATTGTATAACCAAAAAGGAAAGTGTCCAGAATGTTTGATTCCACCATAAAGCAAAACATTGTTACCTGTGTTGCAATACACACATTTTTAGCTCCAGCTGGAGTTTAAATTTTTGTATTCTGCAGGTTGCATAATTTTCAGTTAAAGTTCTGTATGTGTTAGGCTATGTAATTCTATTATATATGAGAAAATGTATATTCTTTTCTCATTAGCATTTAGAGTTTAAAGGAATAGTTCAATAGTTAAATATCCTGTTAATTTACTCACCCTCAGGTCATTTACAAGACGTAGAGTTTCTACATTAAAGAGGATTTTTAGCTAAATCTGTGGTCCTTGTAAACTCATATGGCAGTCAATGATAACATTTTTGTCCATTCACTGTTTGCCCATGCTGTGGATTACAGCTTCATAACATTTTTTTTTTACACAGACCGATCCGATTGCTTTACAAAACAATCAGTGTGTCACCAGGCACAGCCAGCTATAGGGGAATTACCAACCTACATCACACATCACGTCACACAGGTTCAATCACGCATACCGGTTGCAAAAAAGACAGTTGCAATAGCAAACATGTTGTGTTGTATTGGTAGGATGCCAAAGTCAAAAGTCCAAAAAAGTCCAGCAATGATTTTAGCAAAGACAGTTACATTTAGTTAATTAAACTGCAGACACTAAATGCTAAAAATGAAATGTAAAAATGTAAGTTCACATATCCTGCCGTACAGGTGCAGTTTGCTGTCAGAATGCAGTTGTTTTGCTTGTTGATGATTATCCCAGGCCTAGTATAGCTCCGTCTTCTTACCTTGTCTTTGGCTAGGCCAAAACCTCGGTTTTTAGCACTACAAAGTTTTGAATCTTGGTAATCATGGAACATTATTTCTTGCACATGTCCACGCAGAACAAACTTGTTGGCATCCAAAAATGTGTAGGCCTTTAACTTCTCTTATGTAAAAATCACTTTCAACGAGATGTATATTTGGGACTGGATGCTTGGCCATTTTGCCTTATCCAATGCTATCGCAAATGGACCTGTCAGACGAACGCTGCTCACAATCCATTAATTTTGGTGACAAGCTGTTATAATACGTTGAAAGCATTGTGTAACACAATATATATAATATTAATCAATATAACTTATCTCTAATACAACAACAAACTCTGTACCGCATCAGATGTTATTCCCTCACTGTAAAAGCTAGCGCTCCCGTTTTTTTTCTGCAAACCTTGCTGCGTGCACATCCTGAATGTTTATCAACTGATAATTAGTCTATTGATTTGAACTCATTGTCGTGTGTTTATTTTTTAATCTTAAAAATAAACTGTAACCATTGACTGCCAAAATAAAAATCACAAAAGGACCACACATTCAATAGAAAATCTTCTTTAGTGTTTACTAAAGATGACCTGATCTTGGATGACCCGAGGGGGTGTAATTAACAGGAAATGTGTATTTTTGGGTGAAATGTCCCTTTAATAAAATAGTTATAAATAATAAAAATTATTTTAATAAAACAAAACTATAACAATACAAGATACTTAGCAGGTTGATATCCATTTCATACTGCTTTAAGACCTTTTTTGACAAGCAGAATTGATAAGATTTTCCTGTTTGTGTGTCATTTAGCTGAAGGCATATGTTACACTGATACTACCAGTCCAAATGTTTTTGTTTCATGTTTTTTTTAAAGAAAATTATTCTGTTCATCAAGGCGGCATTTATTACATGTGAAAAATGTATTACAATTTTAAATAACTGCCTTTCTTATTGTATGTAGTTGCAATTAAATTATTACTCCAGTCATTATTGTTTATTACTATTACCATTAATAATGATAATAATAATAGGCAACGCAGTGGCGCATTAGGTAGTGCTGTAGCCTCACCACAAGAAGGTCGCTGGTTTGAGCCTCGGCTGGGTCAGTTGGTGTTTCTGTGTGGAGTTTTGCATATTTCTCCCTGCGTTCGCGTGGGTTTTCTCCAGTTTCCCTCACAGTCCAAAGACATGTGGTACAGGTTAATTGGGAGGGCTAAATTGTCCATAGTGTATGAGTGAGTGAGTGTATGGATGTTTCCCAGAGATGGGTTGCGGCTGAAAGGGCATCTGCTGCGTAAAACATGTGTTGGTTAAGTTGACGGTTCATTCCGCTGTGGCGACCCTGGATTAATAAAGAAACTAAACCGAAAAGAAAAGAATGAATAATAATAATAATAATAAGTAATAATAATAATAATAATAATAATAATAACAATTATAATAATAATAATAATTATTATTATTATTATTTTTAATAATAATAATATTAGAGTGATTTCTGAAGCATCATGTGACTGAAGACTGAAGTAATGAAGCTGAAAATTCATCTTTAAAATCACTAGAATAATTATTAAATAAATTCTAAACTAAAATCAAACAAAAATTGCTCAGGGGAAGCTTAAATAATGTGTGGGTGCTCTTTGGGTAAGGGATTCATCAGAATAAACAGCAAAATCAGTCCAAGGCACTCGAAAAATGTGGAATAAATATTAAAAAGCCTTTATTGACATGGCTAATCCTTAAAAACCTACGAGTTTTGGCAAAGAACTGCCTTCATCAGGGTTAGCCATGTGAAATAAAGGCTTTAAATATTTTTTTTTCCACATTTTTCGAGTGCTTTGGACTGATTTCAAACTACCTTTGAACAATTTTACAATTTACTGTATATTTGATTAAATAAATGCAGCTTTGCTAAGCAGGATAAGCTTATTCTAAAAAACATTTAAAATCATACTGACCCCAAACTTTTGACCGGAGTGTATCTGAGAACACAGCTAAAAGAGTAACATTGTAAAAGAACACACTGTAAGGCCCACACCAGCCACCCAACCTTTGTTTTGGCTTTCTTTTGAAGGGGTCCAAAGCTTCAATCATGGGTTCAACCCCAACAATTCTCACCCTTGAAGTGGGGCTTGTATGCGCTCTAAGTGGGGGGGTTGATGTATGTGAGGTGTTTTGGTCCAAACGTTGAGTTTTCTCAGAAGCAGACGCGCTACAGCAGGTGGCAGCAGCAGCAATGCAATTTTCAGCTCGACGGGTGTCGCCACAGCGGTCCAGAGCCTGTCGAACATAGGCTACTATCCGAAAAAAAAGTTTATTTCTGAAGAAATCTGTGAAATCATTCAAAAATTCAAGGATATAAATAAGTTTTCAGACAAACTATGTAAGCCACCACCTAATGGAAAACTTGCTTAGTTTGATTTTACAACCCAGTGATGAAGATGGATGGACCTTACTAGAAGTTAAGGCGCATGCCGAGCCCACCCGATACACCTGCGTAGGTACCTGACGTCTGGAGCACTTCTCATATAAATGCAGCTGCGTCGTCACAAGTCGTCAGTAACAATGTTGATGGTTGGCATCGCCTCCAAGTATACGAGCTCCTCTGAATGGAGTAGTGCTGTTTGCTGAAGCTTTTGCGAATTTCATGTTCTGCACGACATGGAAGAAAACAACGACACGTCCTTCTTATTCCAGAACGACAGTGATTTAGATCACCAAACCGACAATGTGACTTTACACGTGAAGGTCCCGCTGAGTTATCAGATTTCCACATCTTTGCTGATCGGCGCACTGATTTTATGTTCCATATTTGGAAACGCGTGTGTTGTGGCGGCTATCGCGTTGGAAAGATCTCTGCAAAATGTTGCCAACTACCTGATCGGATCTCTCGCCGTGACGGACCTGATGGTGTCGGTGCTCGTGTTGCCGATGGCTGCTCTTTACCAAGTTTTAGACAAGTGGACACTTGGACAGGTAACTTGTGATATTTTTATTTCTTTAGACATTTTATGTTGCACATCTTCCATTCTGCACCTGTGCGCTATAGCTTTGGATAGATACTGGGCGATCACCGACCCTATAGACTACATGAAGAAAAGGACATTAAAACGCGCAGCTCTGCTGATCACCGTCACCTGGTTTGTCGGCTTTTCGATATCAATTCCACCCATGCTGATCATGAAGTCTCAACCCAAGAGTAGAGCTGAAGACATGGCCAACCCTGAAGCTTGCATGATCAGCCACGACCCCTGGTACACCATTTATTCCACCTTTTGCGCATTTTACATCCCTCTGATTCTCATGTTGGTCTTGTATGGACGCATATTCAAAGCTGCAAGATTTCGCATTCGCAAAACTGTTCGCAAACCTGAGAAAAAGAGGGTCAAGTGTTTGACTGTGTCGCCTGCACTTTTCAAGCGTGCCAACGGAGAGTTGAGCAAAAACTGGAAAAGCGCAGTCGAACCCAAGCCCGCCGCGTGCGTAAACGGTGCGATCAAGCACGCGGAGGACGGCGAGTCTTTGGAGATCATCGAGGTTCACAGCAACTCCAAAAACAACCTGCCTTTGCCCAACACACCAAACTCTGTCCCTCTGTTCGAGAACAAACACGAGAAAAACACTGAGGCGAAGAGGAAGCTCGCCTTGGCACGCGAGCGCAAGACAGTGAAGACTCTAGGCATTATAATGGGCACTTTCATTCTATGTTGGCTGCCATTCTTCATCAAAGCGCTTGTGATGCCTTTTTGTCCATCTTGTGTAATGCCTTTGTGGCTCCAAGACGTCATTAACTGGCTCGGCTATTCAAACTCGCTTTTGAATCCCATAATTTACGCATACTTTAATAAAGACTTCCAGAGCGCGTTCAAGAAAATCATCAAATGCCATTTTTGCAGGCCGTGAACGCACGGTATTTTCAGCTCTAACTGTCAGAAACACAGCACTGATTGCTCAGAAGAAATAGTGGTGTATTTTAACAGCACTGAAAACGTCCTCTTTAGTACCGTTATAAGTATGATTTTACATATCAGATGTATATGCTATAACACCAGGTTACATAATGTGTACTGAAAATGTTTATTTCATGTCTATGACAAACACAGATCATGTCCATGATGTGGAAATAAAAAATCCCATTATGTTTACCATGCGTTCCTGCTTTTTGTTAATTAATGATATTGATATTGATATATCTATATCTATCTATATCTCTCTCTCTCTCTATATATATATATATATATATATATATATATATATATATATATATATAATATATTATATATATTTGAGGATATACAATAAAAGAAAAACAGCTGAACTGAGTAAGTTTAAAAAAAATAATGTCTTGATTAATAGATTTTAAAAATAAAACCATTTTATAAACCTTTAATGTACAACAACTGTATAAATATATTGATCATGCATAAATGATAACGTATTTTTTCTTTTATACATTTAACAGATTAGGTATTTCAATAATAAAATCACCGAATGCTCACATTCAGTAAGTGCTTTATCAATATTTGATACTCTACGGCTGCTGCCTTCTTCCCCTCAAGAGGCAGATATACATTTATCAATGTGTCATTTTCCAGTCCATCATTTAAATGCGTCTTCATATTTTCCTTTTTGCAAGCACTTTAAAACCCATTAATCCTGACTCGCGCCTTCATCCCCTGTGTAAATCCTGCATCAAACAATGGACAAAAGACCAACGGGAGGCCAAAGATCCTCTCTTAACAACCCCTTCAAAAGAATGTTTTTTTGCAACAAGATTGCTACAATGCGCATATCTCTTTATAGAAATCTCAAGGCTTTTTACATGATCAGGAATGTGACAGTGCAAATTGTTCCAGTGAATTACATTACAGAGTCCCCAGCTCTCCATGTTTATGTCAACTGATGAAATTCTTGTTGAACAAAATCGGTCTGTTTTACTGAAAATGAAAGCCAATAAACAGTCAGATATGCACCCTTTGGATTTATGCCACTTCCAAGTGTGCACAGTAACAGATCCAGTGGAAAATAGCAAAGTCATTTCGTTAATTTATTCCATAAGCATACAATGAACACAAATTATTCAATGGATGTAGAAATTTTATTATGGTAACTTGTAGCAAACTATTTACAGTTGAAGTCAGAATTTATTAGCCCCCTTTAAATATAAGCCCCCCTCCCCTGTTTTTTTACCCAAATTGTTAACGGAAGACGATTTTTTTCATCACATTTCTAAATATAATCGTTTATATATAATCTATACTATAATATATAATATATATAATAGTAACTCATTTCTAATAATTTATCATTTTAAATCATTTCTGATTTATTTTATCTTTACCATGATGAAAGTAATAATATTTACTAGATATTTTTCAAGACACTTCTATACAGCTTAAAGTGACATTTAAAGGCTTAACTAGGTTCAATAGGTAAACTAGGCAGGTTAGGGTAATTAGGCAAGTTATTGTATAATAATGATTTGTTCTGAAGACTCTCGAAAAATATAGCTTAAGGGGGCTAATAATTTTGACCTTAAAACGTTTTTTAAAAAATTAAAAACTGCTTGTATTCTAGCCCTAACAAAACAAATAAGACTTTTCCAAGAAGAAAAAAATATTATCAGACATACTTTGAAATTTCCTTGCTCTGTTAAACATCATTTGGGAAATATTTAAAAAAGAAAAAAAAAATTCAAAGGGGGTCTAATAATTCTGATTTCAATATGGGGCTGAATTTAAACAAACAAATTAAATTAGTACTTGTTCAACTCAATTTGTTTGTTTAAATTTAGCCCATATAATTTTTTTCCAACCACTTATCCTAAAAAAAAATAGTAAATATAATGAATAATTTTTTTCAGTGTAATAGTATCTGTTTTCATGCTACTAGTAATTTTTGGTTACGATTTATTTTAAGGTGTCCTTTTTACACCTGTTCTCTGGTAATTACAATAATTAATGCATAATTACATGTAACTAACCTTAAACTAAACCCATTCTAACCCTCAATCTAATTAATTAATTACATCATGTGGTTAATGAATAGTTACACTGTAAAAAGGACACCTTAAAATAAAGTGTGACCCATTTTTTCTAGGTAGAATTAAAAAAAAATCTCTTATTCTTTAGTTATTACATTGTACGGCATAATTTTTTAAGTTGAATCAAATGAACCTTATGAGTCATTCTAACATAAATCTTATTAAAATGACTTAAAAAATACATAACCTAAACTTAAAACATATATAAATATACATAACTTAAACATAAAACATATATAAATATTTAAATATACATAACTTAAACTTAAACATATAAAAATTTACATAACTTAAACATAAAACATATATAAATATACATAAACTAAACATAAAATATATATAGCTATATAAATTTACATAACTTAAACTTAAACATATATAAATATACATAATTTAAACATAAAACATGAAAATATACATAACTTAAACATAAATCATATATAACTATATAAATATACATAACTTAAACTTAAACATATATAAATATATAAATATACATAACCTAAACTTATATAAATATATAAATATACATATATTAAACTTAAACATTTGTTAATATATAAATACATAATTTAAACATAAAACATATATAAATATATGTAACTTAAACATATATAACTTTATAAATATACATAACTTAAACTTCAACAAATGTTAATATATAAATACATAACTTAAACTTAAACATATATAAATATATAAATATACATAACTTAAACTTCAACATATGTTAATATATAAATACATAACTTAAACTTAAACATATATAAATATATAAATATACATAACTTAAACTTAAACATATGTTAATATATGAATATAACTTAAACTTAAAGCATAAATATATAAATATACATTACTTAAATATATACAACTTTAAAAATTAGGTTGAAACATCATTAAATTAGTTTAATAAATCATTTATGTCATCATGACTTATTGATCATATTGTTTACGATGTAGGGCCTACGTATTTATTAGATACTAGTATTTATTCAATAGACACTAGTTATCTATTAAGCAGACATCTACAGTATCTATTAAGCAGATACTAGTGCATATTTATTACTTATTTGATAAGTGACCCACAATTTTGCCATGACTTCAGGAATTTGTCATTGAGATACTCAATTCAGTTTTTGACAAGTATTCATTTGTGTGTGACCTAGTACATTTTTTAATATACGTACAGTTATTCTATAGATACTTATTTTTAAAATGATAGTTAACTAGCTTTCATTAAATACTCTTATTAGAACACTGTAAAAAAATATGATCAATTAGTCCTGACAGCATGTTTTAGGTCATTGTAACTTATTCAACTAAGTTAATCATGTTCTAACTTAATTTTATAAGTTACGCAAGCTGTTTAAGTCAGTTTAACATAATATAAGTTTAATGGACTTATAAGGTTATTTTGATTCAGCTTAAAAATTGTACAGATTTTTTTTTCAGTGTAGAAACACTAATATTTATTAGTACTAAAATGTTACTTGTAAGACTTTTTATTGAATTATTTTATTAATATACTTTGTATATATTATTAATAATACTTTGGCTGCAGGCTAGTCATATCGAAAGACATTTAAAAATGCAGATCTGACTATATGAATTGTTACAATAATAAATAAGTTCTAATACTGTAAAGAAAAAGTTCTAGCATCTGCTAAATAGCAGTCAATAAGTATAGTATAGTATAGTATAGTATAGTATAGTATAGTATAGTATTAGCAATTGCTAATTATTAATAATTGAAGAGTTTAGATGTAAAAACTTCTAAATGCCATCTGAAATTTTGCGCTAAAATTAGCATTTTTATCAGGCTCCTGTGTGTATTTTCAGTAATATAATTTTTATGGCAAAAAATCTATGGAAAGTCCTTTTCCTGGTCTTTAAGTGAAATATGTCAACATAAACAAGGGAGGCTGAGAAAAATATTCCTTTTTGATGGAAATTTCAGATGACGCTTAGAGGTTTTTGCATCTAAACTCTTCAATTTTTAATGAATCCTTACTATTTAAACATTTACATGTTACTTTTGTAATTATTAGCATTCAAAAATTAATAGAAGCACATCAAGCAAAAAGTTCTAGCATCTGCTGAATAGTAGTAAATAAGTATAGTATCTAATTAATAATTAATAATAATTGAAGAGTTTATTTTATGAGCATTTTTATCAGGTTCCTGTGTGTATTTTCAGTAATATCACTGTCACTTTAAAGTGAAATATCTCAACATAAATAAAGGAGGCTGAGAAAGATATTCATTTTCGATGAAATTTTTAGATGGCACTAGTTTTTTTTCAAATTTTTGACGAACGCTTACTATTTAAACATTCACATGTTACTTTTGCAATTATTAGCATTCAAAAATTAATAGAAGCACATCAAGCACAGAAAAATTCATAGTGTAAACAAAATATGTACCAGTCACAGCTTCCATACAAACTACAGTCAAAACTGAAAGGCTGAAATATCCTAATGTTAGATTACAATAGAAGTCAATGGCAAAAACAACAACAATTGCTAGAAACAGTATTATTTATTAGTTACTTTTAAAACAAGTACTAGTATTGAATTAATTAGCACTAAGTAAGTAAAAACGTATTTATATAGCACCTTTCACAGAAAAAAAAGTAATCACAAAGTGCTTTACAATAAAGGAAAACATGAAAACAGGCTACAGTCCAAGTACAAATAACACCAAATAGCTTATAATACTTTTAAATAATATCTAAAGGGGGACGGCATGGTGGCTCAGTGGTTTTCACTGTCACCTGACAGCAAGAAGGTCGCTGATTCGAGTCCCGGCAGGGCCAGTTGGCATTTCTGTGTGGAGTTTGCATGTTCTCCCTGTCTTCTGGGTGCTCCAGTTTCCCACACAGTCCAAAGACATGTGCTATAGGTGAACTGAATAGGCTAAATTGGCTGTATTGTATGTGTGTGAATGAGTGTGTATGGGTGTTTGCCAGTAATGGTTTATGGCTGGAAGGGCATCTGCTGCATAAAACATATGCTGGAATAGTTGGCAGTTCATTCCACTGTGGCAACTCATGATAAAAAAGGGACTAAGCCGAAGGAAAATGAATGAATGAATAGTATCTATGTAATGACAAGTGTCTGTTTAATATTTACCAGTTTAACTAACCAGTACTAATATCTCCGTTGATGTCTTTTTCCTCCAGTACTAATATAAATAACAAAAAAAAAATATAGTAATTCAATATTATGAATAAGTACTACATAACTGGCAAGATAGTACTTAAAAATCAAGTAACTATTAGCATGAAAACACTACTATTATAAATTGAGTTTTAAAACAGCTTGCTATAATTGTTTGCCATAGCTCTGGTGTCTGAATCTGTAAAAGCCACTCCAGAGAGCAGACGCAGTGGTGCTGGTCACCATAGAGACTCTCAGATGTTTCAAACTCTGGGTCTGAGGTGCAATTATCTGATCAAAGGCCTGGGACAATAGAGCAGACCCACGTGCACACCCACAGCTGGCATCATTTACCCACCTGAGGATCCACAGTTATTTATTACAGTGAGAAACCTCCAGAACCCCGCAGAGACACCACTGCTGATCGCACAACAAACACCCGGGAGCTCCGTAATTGTCTATTTTGGGTCACAACTGCGCCACGGTAGCTTGTAAGCTTAGAGGAAATGTACAGAATAGACAGTTTCAGATCGGAAAGCAAATTCGCAGCCAAAATAGAGCCTGTCAGATAGTCCACAGTGCAATCCCTTTACACAGACTGTGATAATGCGTTTTTACTGTTACCATATTACAGCTGTTTTATACATTTACTTTTTTTATATACTTTGGCATTAGCTTTTCCTCATTTGGAAGGTCATAACTCTAAATAAAAATGAAGGTTCCTAAAAGAAAACTACACTGAAAAAAAGGATGTCTGCAAAATTGTTGCAAACAATTCATATGTGTTGAATTTAAACTAACAAATTAAATTTAGTAATGTTCAACTTAATTTGTTTGTTTAAATTCACCCAAAATAAATTGTTTACAACCACTTAACTTAAAAAAGTACATCCAATGAATCATCTTAGAATCATTTTCTTCAGTGTATTTTGGGTTCATTTAAACACTTCTCATTTTAATAATCTTAAAGTGATACACTCAAAATAAATTTGCTGCTTGTTCAAACTACTTATTTAAAATGAGCTGAATCAGCACAATTCTTCATTTGATTTGATTTGATTTGATTTATTTATTTTCGAACAAAGTATCATACATAAAATATCATTAACAAAAGAAAACAGGAAATACCCTGTTGAAATACAGGGTCGAAAATTTCAACTTAATTGTTTTATGTTCAGTCTACTTAAATTTGTAAAAACATTTAAGTTACAGTAACCTAATTAATTTGTGTTGGGACCAAATGACAAAATTGTTGCATTTTTTACCACCCAAAAATGAAAATACTGTCATCAATTGTTCACCCTTAACTTGTTTCAAACAATTTGAGCTCCTTTCTTCTGTTGAATACAAAAGAAGATATTATGAAGAATGCTGGTAACTTGTAACCATTGACTTCCATAGTGTTGGTTTTCCTATTATGGAGGTCAATGGTTACAGGTTCCACTGTAAAAAAAACTTTCATTCATCCAATTAAAAAAAAAAAATTAGGGCAATGGTTTACATCTAAATTTTATCACTTGACCCAATGAAAAATAAACAATTTGCCTTATATTTTCAATCTCCATGAGAATAAATTAATATAACCTGGTACAAAGAATATTGTCTTGTTGAAGAAAGTCAATTAATGTACCTTTTTTCTTTGTATTTTTGTTCTAAACAAAAAGATAAAGGGCGTCACGGTGGCGCAGTGTGTAGCACGTTCGCCTCACAGCAAGAAGGTTGCTGGTTCAATCCTCGGCTGGGTCAGTAGGCATCTCTGTGTGAAGTTTGCATGTTTTCCCTGTGTTTGCGTGGGTGTCCTCCTGGTGCTCCCGTTTCCCCCACAAGTCTAAAGACACGCGGTACAAGTGAATTGGGTAGACTAAATTGTCCGTAGTGTATGGGTGTGCATGAATGTGATGGGTTGCAGTGATGGGTTGCAGCTGGAAGGGCATACGCTGCGTAAAACATATGCTGGATAAGTTGGCAGTTCATTCCGCTGTGGCGACCCCAGATAAATAAAGGAACTAAGCTGTAAATGAATGAATGAATGAACAAAAAGATATAGCTTTGATCAAAACAAAAATTTCAATTAAATGTTCATTCATCCAATTTAAAATAATTCGGGTAATGGTTTCACATCTAAATTTGATCACTTGAGTCAATGGAAAATACATCATTTGCCTTAATATTTTTTATAAGTCCATGAAAGTACAAAGCATATTGCGTTTCTGTTTAATATGCATGTACTGGCCTGTGTGAATAACCTTAAAATTTTACATTGGTCAAAATATTTCTTAGTTGAGCTCTTTGAAGTTGAGCTTCATTTATATTTAACTATGTTTTTTGAACTTAAAATATATTACTTGAAAAATTAAACATAATAAATAATAATTAACAAAAAAGATCCATTTTTAATTGAATAAAGTACTGCTCGAAAGATTTTTTTCAGTGTTTCAGCTTTCTTCAAAATATCTTTTTTTGTGTTCAACAGAAGAAAGAAACTCATAAAAGTTGAACGAAAAAATTGACTTAAATGTTCTTGATGGACAAACAAAAAATTCCTGATTACAAAAACCCTGGAAAGGCTACAGTTTTATTAGAAAACTAAAGACCAAAACTTGGTATCCAATGAATATACTGAATAGATCAATAACTCAATATGATCAATGAATCCAGAATATGTCTAGTGTTAGCATTTTTTCTGAATTCTACACTTTGGATAAAGTCTTTAAATTAAGATGAGCTCAAGATTAAAGATTAAAGATTGCTAAAGGTTACAAAAAGTTTATGACAATAAAATAAACAGTAATATTGTTATTTTTGTCAAAGTACTTAGCATACTATTTTATGTTTCCAAAAATTTGTGTTTATTTACAAATGTGCAATATGTATGTTGTTACAGTTTTATAAATAATGAAACGAGATTAGAGTTTAAAATAAAAAAAATTACAAAAAGAAATATACTTATTTTTTAAAATTCTAATTTATTATCATTCATCATTTAACCCCCCCTAAGTAATCTGTTAAAACTTGTTTTAAATGAAAAACTATAGCCTACAGAGAAATAACAAACTGGCCAGCTCATTTTCTCAGTCAGAATTTATCCATTTAAATAATAATTCATTATTACATTGGTCTTAAAGCTTTCTTCTATCAGTTATTTTCACAATTTATGATTGCATACTGTCAAAAATCGGACAAATGAGCTTATATAGGAACCGACTTTGTCAGTATGAGGGTGGATCTTTCGAAAACCATACCTGAAGTTTCATATTAAAGCTTTCTTACTATGCTGCCAGATTTCAGAATTTAAATACAAAATACTTTTTTAATATTACAAATAATAACATTAAATGATTTGTGGGGGATCATGTGACACTGAAGACTGCAGTAATGATGCAGACAATGCAGCATTTCTCAATGTTTCTACTAAGAGTAATCAGAGGCAGATGCACCGTCAAAAGAAGAGATTCTGGATAGTCTGATATAATCCAGACAGCTGAACACTGATTCTCCAGAGGTCGTCTCTTCACAGCGGGCAAGATACAAAGGTTTAAACTCAAGACCACAGCTCACCCTTTCAACAACAACAACAAACAAAAACAAACAAAAAAAAAACTTCTTGTGCACAGTGCCAACAATTGTCAAACAGACTTCGAATAAACCAACAAACACACACAGTAGGTCTGCTGTTCACAATCAAAGCTTGAGTATGTGTCAACGAAAGCTCTCCCAGAGGTGGCAGGTGCCGCTATTCCAGCTTCAGTTAAAGCACATATGAAAGGTAATATTTCCAAACCACTTCATTCAAAATCACCACTGAGGTAAAAGAAAAGTGTCCCCATGCTATGGAAAACAACAGCCTTTTTTCCTGCCAGGCTGTATTCATGAAAATTGCGATTTATTGCTCTTTGTTATTTTAGTTTTGGGCTTTTGCCATTTTTAATGAAAGAGGCAGCTGAGAGCAGGCAGGAAATGAAAGAGAAAGAAAGTGCAGATGATGCTGAACCAAAGCCTTGTCTCATGCGTATGAGCCACAGTAGACTTAGTCAGAGTAGAATTTATTTATTTTTTGACAGATGAAATGAGTACAATGCATTCAGTGGTTTGTAGTTGTATGTCGTTTATAGTCGGAAGCATCCAAGACTAAGACCCAGTTCCATTTCTGTTTTATCCCACTATGCCTACAGCTTGCCATTGTCCTTTGAAATAGAGTGTGAATGGGTAGGGATGAAAATATTCCCCTAAGAAATGGGACACCAAAGCACCCACACATCATTAAGCCTTCGCTAGCTCATACGCCATTCAAGATGTCATCTGCGGTAGTCATTTCAGAAGTTGCAAACATAGTAACTTCTAACAGATCACTCCGCAAAGTTGTTTTCCTGTGCTGTCTATTTACACAATGCTCATATATATATGAAGATAACCACAAGAAAACAAGATTACCATGGTAATTATATGGTATATTATATTCTTCAGCAGGATTGCGCTCCGTCACATACTTCAGCCTCCACATTAAAGTTCCTGAAGACAAAGAAGGTCAAGGTGCTTCAGGATTGGCCAGCCCAGTCACCAGACATGAACATTATTGAGCATGTCTGGGGTAAGATGAACGAGGAGGCACTGAAGATGAATCCAAAGAACTCTGGGAGTCCTGCAACAACGCTTTCTTTGTCATTCCAGATGACTTTATTAATAAGTTATTTGAGTCATTGCAGAGATGTATGGATGCAGTCCTCCATGCTCATGGGAGTCATACACAATATTCATTATTGTTCCAATGTAAGGATGCTAGGTGTCTCCATAATATACAGTTTTTCTCAGTCACTTTGGTGCATTCTCACAACACTATTTACATTTGCACAACAGTTAATGCATTTCTCAAAACAATTAGTCATTTGTGCACATCATAGTAGCAGTTTCTCATTCCTTACAACAAATTGCGAGTGCTTTTGGACATTCATTAATTACTTTCATACAACTCTCTGCTGCTTTATAACATTATCATTTGCTTATGTCATGTCAGTCAGAATTAACTAAACTTGTGAATGCTGAATAGTCAGTCCATATAAAACTAATAGTCCTCATTTCTTTAGTTGAGTCATTACATAGAAAAATGTTGTCAAAATCTGTCAAGCAAATTTGATTACATTTGTTAAAATCTTTTTTTTCCCTGAAAATGTCTTCTAAAATGAACAATTTCATGAATGATTTACAGACTTATGTATGTTGGTTCAGTTCTAATATGTACTGCAATTTTGTTTACAGTTGTGCACAGCTCAACCCAAAGGAAGTTTATGTTTGTTGTAAATAAGGGTGTATTTATTCTTTTGCACAATGCTGTGAATAAATTAGAATTGCAAAGACCAAAATGCAGTAAAAATGTGAAACATACATGTTCAGTGTCTTGTACTCAAATACCTCACTAAATGCAGTGATAACTTTAATGTAGTTTTCAAATGGCTGTGCAAATATAGTGCTGTCTTGAGCATTTTCAGGAAGTGTCACCAAAATCTGAAAAAAATGTACAGAGTAAAACTGTCATGATGAAAACATGACAAAGCCATTTGACTATCTTGTTCATAAACCTTGGTGTCAGGGCTTTCCATCTTGATGACACTGACACTTTCATTGATACTTGGTTTTGAGGAATGATCTCTGCATTTTGAGCAAGTGACACGCTTTTGCAGGTTATGAACTACGTTTTGCAATTTGTACTAATTGTTTTGAGAAATGCATGAACTTTTGTGCAAATGTAAATAGTGTTGTGAGAAATGCACCAAAGCCACTGAGAGAAACTGTAAACCCCAGAGAACTGTTATGGAATTCCACACGAGACACGATCATGATAATTGTCTGGCACTAAAACAATAAACGTTCTAGGCTGAGAAGAAGATCAGCTAGGAAACCAGTTGTTCAGGTTGTCTCAATCATGCATCCTGAGCCCCCCTCTTTGCCCTGGACTTTACCTTCTCCACCAGAGCTCCACACAGAATGTCTAAGTTTTTGATATGATGTATCTTCTGGGTCTATATTCCTGTTTGGTGTCATTTTAAATGTCTCTGTGTGATTGGTAAAGTGGTCCTGTTTCACTGCAATATTTTACAATTTAACTTATATCTGGTTTTGACTGATAAGATCTTTGCCAGATGCTCCACTCCAGGGAAATGGTCTTCACATCAACTTATGACCAGACAAGGGTCTTGGAGAAGCTTTTATTGTCTTGAATTTGTGTTGATTTGAGTATTTAGGGGAAAGGTGCAGAAATGTCGATGGGATTCTGTAGCCAGGATACCCCGTTGCAGTGTTTGAGTCTCTGAGCTCTGCATCAGGACTTATATGCTGCAACATACTTCTACACAGTGAGGTATTAATCTCTAACTCTTAAATGAATCTTTGGGTAATTGATGTTGTACAACCTGATTTGGCTTATTTTGTTTAATCATGCAAATTGGAAATTTAAATTAAACCCGTTTAGCAAAATTCGTGTTTAACTTTAATATCTCCTGAAATCATTTAAATCTATTAGATTGCTTAGGCTGATGTTTCCGCAGCCTACGACCAGGATTAGTCATACATTCAGGCTCAAGGGATGGAGCATAGGCACAGCATTAGAGACCTGTTGATTTCTGACAATGACTGACTATGATATGACCTAGTGGCTAAATCAAACTTTCTTTATATATGAGCAAGCATGGGGCAGCCTAATATTACTTAAACGAAAATAGTTTACAGTTATATCCTCTATCTAAGAATCAGAAGTGGCGAGGATGTGTCTGTGAGCATACTGACTCTAATCGACGGGTAAACGATGAACCATTAACTAAAAATAAGGATTTATTAGGTTACTCAATCTAAATTAGACCAAATCACAAACCATAAGCTGATCAGCTTGAATTGGATGTGAATCTATATTTAAATTATTATAAATTGGAGTCAGATTAAATTTGAAGTTGGAAACAAATTAAAATTAACTTTGACAAATAAAAATATTTATTTTCACATGTGCTAAAAAGGCTTACATGCATTTAACCTTTACCCATGCAGTTAGTTCAGTCATAGGACTAATAGATGGACCCCCATGTCACTGCACCATGACTTTATATTCTATAATGTACATTATTTCTGTTAGGGGCCAGACTTTTGTCTAAGCAAAGTCAGACCTTACTGTCCTAATTAAATAATTAAAAATCAAGGCATGATCATATTTTATGTTGGTAAAATAAGCGTAATATAGAAGCCTTTGTATAGAAGCCACTTCTGATACCAAATGATCAACTAGAAGACAAGTTATTATTTGTTGTTCCTAAAACTTGGATAGGCGACGAGACTTTTGTCAGGTAGTGTAAAACTACATGGCCTTATTTCTGACAAACAGGCAAATCGGAGACTATAAAAATGAATACTAAAAATTAGAGAATCGTTTTAAGCTATAAACAAACACAACATCTTCCATCAAACTCACAGCATGGACTACCACAGTTACACAGGGAGAAGCTTTTAAATTTGACCAAATCTTACAGCAAACTAATTAATCAGGACTGAACAACTGTAGTAATAGTAGTTTTTAACATACAATCAATCATTTCGATATCACTAATCTATCATGATTTAATCTGCACTGAGTAAAACAAGTTGTTGTTTTGTAAATCATAAAAAGCTTGAGAAATTTTGCTCCACGATATTCCTCTCAGCTATTAAACAATGCGAAATTATACATTATCAGCAAAGGGAAGTGGTCGAGAATCATCAATTATTCAAATCTACTTTGTGGCCACATTTGTATATGAACAACACATGAGCAGAGCTGTGGTGTGCTGTAATTTACACAGAGACTCACGTTTTCACTGACAACACAGTAACAGATTCAATAATATATTCAGAAAAGTGTGGCGTCAGAGATTTATTATGAAACTGATCAAAGAAGACAGTGAAGAAATGTATAAAAGACTTCAGTTTCAAAAGCTGTTCTTTTAAAAACTTTCTTTTCATCAAAGACTCATGAAAATCCCGATTAAGTCAGCTTTCTATAATAAATATTAAGCAGCACAACCTGTACAGCATCAAATCAGCATATTAGAATGATTACTGAAGGTTTATTCACTCTGAAGTAATGACTGATTTGCCATCTCAGAAATAAATGACATTTTAAAGTGTATTAAAAACCAACATGGATATTAAAACATTATTTTTATACTTATTATTTGATATTTACTTAGTGAGAGAGAAAGAATGCTATAAGAGGCAGAGAGGAACAAAGCAATGGAAAGTCTCCTCAGGAAATCCCACCCTTTAAAGGAAATTACAATGCAGATTCAGGAAAAAGAGGAATATGTTGTTTCAAAATAAACCCCCTTTCCTGTTAGTTTTCCAAAAACAGACAACACTTGAAAGATTTTCCATGTAACATATTTAGAAAACGACAGGAAAAAAGGGAGTTTGCACCAACATTTAAATGTATTATGAACATACTCTAATATTTCAGTTAATATTGTAAATAACTTTTAGTTTCTTGCACAGATCATTTATAAGACATCAGAATGTGTCATCTGGATGTCATGAGCATTCATTTTAGTTTGTCTGCATATGTGTTTTTGACATTTAATGATATCAGAAAAAACAAGATTTCAGAAAAAAAAAACATTGAGGACAATATAACACCTTATCAGCATAAATAAATGCACAACAATATTAAATATTTGGGGTGAACTATCACGTGATTGAGGGGTGACACAGTGGTGCAGTAGGTAGTGCTGTCGCCTCACAGCAAGAAGGTCACTGGTTCGATCCTCAGCTGGGTCAGTTGGTGTTTCTGTGTGGAGTTTGCATGTTCTCCCTGCATTTGCGTGTGTTTCCTTCGGGTGCTCCGGATTCCCCCACAATCCAAAGACATGTGGTACAGGTGAATTGGATAGGCTAAATTGTTCTTAGTGTATGTGTGTGAATAAGTGTGCATGTGTTTCCCAGTGATGGGTTGCAGCTGGCAGGGCATCCACTGCATAATACAAATGCTGGATAAGTTGGCAGTTCATTCCGCTGTGGCGACCCCAGATTAATAAAGGGACTAAGCCGAAAAGAAAATGAATAAATAATTGTAACACTTGATTGTACTGCTTCAAAATAGCCATTGAGATTTCAAATTGGTTTCATGTTGTCTTTTTTTTTTTTTTTTTCTATAGCTGTAGTGAGATAATCTAGCCCAGTGTTTCTCAACCATGTTCCCAGAGGACCACAAGCACTGCATATCTCCTTTGTCTGTCACACCCATTACAAGTCTTTCAGTCTCTGCTAATGAGCTGATGATCTGAATCAGGTGTGTTTGGTTGAAGAGACATGGACGATGTGCAGAGCTGGTGGTCCTCCATGAATGTGGTTGAGAAACTGATCTAGCCAACACTGGTGTGAATGCTAATACACTGAAAGAAAACTGCACATGCTGGTAATGTAGGTTTGGATGCTGGTTTAAGCTGGTTCTTTGCTGGTCATGAGCTGGTTCTTCCAGATTCTTAGAGCTTTGTTCTTTGCTGGTCATGTTTGAGATCAATTTTCCACCAAAGGTATTGCAGTCTCAGATCCAAATATTAAAAAGCACATATAAAAAAATTGAAAACGTGTCAAATTATGTGTGGGTTCCTCACTGACAAAGGTCATTGTCCTATTATAACTGCTATGTCATTGTAACAAGTGAAATATACAGATATCCCATCGAAAAGACTTTAAGACCAAGCCAAATTCTGTGTTGACTTCAGCTAATCAGTTTTGACCAATGCAAACAGTTATTTTCATGAGTCTAACATCCAGCTGTGCAAGTAAACAAACAATCTGATGTAAGTGACATAACCTTTTACTATTGTATTGTTTTTATATAATAAAGTAAACATTTTACAAGTAACTTTTATTACAAAATCTTGGACCTTATTCATGACACAAAACAATTACCAATGAAAAGGGGTGAAACACCAAAAGTGGATAATATTAAAATGAATTTGAATACTATTTTGGCTATTGTTGTTATTATGCATGAATTTTCAAATGTTTCTTTTTAACAAGAGAGGCTAGAACATTAACAGCTCTACATTATTTTATTTATTTATTTATTTCAAATGGCCAAATTCTGACTGAATAAAGTTGAATGTGCTGGTCAGGGGTGCGTTTCCAAACAACGACGTAACTCGAGGCTGAACTATCATAGTATGATGCATCGTTTGGGAAAAGAACGATGCAGTGTGGAGTGTTTCCCATAACCTGTAGTTTCTCTGTCACAGATCCATCAATTGAATCACGTTAATTATAACGTAAAACGCCCATAATGATGCTCTAAACAGGGTGTTAAAAACTACTTTGGAGAAGAACCCCATCATTTCTTTGAGCAAATTATTTTGTTTTACATGCACACATGCATTTAAAATATTAGTTTTGGTAAAAACAGGTACTTGTTTTCCATAATAATTTAAATATATGTAAATGGCACATATAGGACCTATATTTCCTTTACAAATATTATTGAGAACATAATTGAAACATAAAATCACTTACAAAAGCTAACACATATTCTAATATCATATATGAATCATTTAAATAAATAATGAGGCTATTTATTAAGAAATGAAATTTAATATTTATTATTTATTAGGAAATGAAAAAACATACTTTAATAATAATATATATAAATATGAATGATGATGATGATGATGATTTTTATTATTATAAGTAGGATATTGTTTATTTAATTATTTTTTAAGTCTAATTTTACAATTTGACACATGCAAACCACTGCAGAAATGTTCTAACCAACAGGCCCATGTCATATAAAGTACAGATACTTAATAAATAACCTACTATAAATTAAAAGCATTAACGTATGCTATGTTTTTTGTTTTCACAAGCTTTGGAGCTGTAACATAAATTCCGCTTTTGAATAATAGGTCACCTATAGCTTTCGTCATGGGCCACGGTTGTGTTCAAAATGACATCAATGTCAGTGTGTAGGGAGCGCAATTGAAAACATGCAGATCGCTAAAACTGAACTGTAAAAATACTTTGAAAGCTAATTACACCCAAGAGAGATGACTTTAATGCTTTAAAAAAATCATTCCAAGTTTAAATGTCAGAATGTTCTAAATGAATAGGGCATATGGGGAGATAACTGGGAATAGAACACAGTCATGAACTATGCTTCTAAATACAGCTCTAGAGATGTAGTTGCAAGTATAGAAGTTTGCGAATGTTCGTTGGAACGATGGATTTGGGAAATTACTTAGTTGGCTAACGATGGTTTTCGGAAACGCACCCCAGTTTATTTATAATTTGCCTAATAAATGACAATAGGCTTGTTTTTAATTTAAAATAGATTCATTTTATTTGATATATGATGTAATAAATTTGTATTTTAAAAAATAAATTTTTCTTTATTCTAAATCTTTAGGAAATATTTTGGTACATCAAAAAGTGTGGTTATGATGACCATCCGACAAGCTAATCCAGATAATAACAGTGCTTAAAATCTATTTAAATAATAAATAAATAATTAAATATGAGCCGTGTAACTCCAAAAAGGTCCACTTTTTGAGCAAAAACTAAACCCCGTTTCACCTGGCTGGCTACGGGCCTGAATTTGGAACACTTTTGAATTCAAGTTTCAGTCACGAACAGTATGGCTAGCAAAGCACTAGCAAAAACCAACATAAAATATGATCAAACCAGCACATGCTTAGATTTTTTTTAGCAGGGGTCTAGTTGTCTTTACAGTAATCATTCTAGATGTCTTGAAGACATAGTCCAAAAATATGTATCTATATCTTTTTTTTTTACATTGTTCAACAAAACAGCCTCAAAATAAGCAGCCAGCTGTAAAGAAATCAGCTGTAGTTGTACTTGAAAGCATCAAAAAGCCGAGTGTTCAAACAGGATCACCTGCGTCTGACTCACACTGCAGGGTCTGGAGGGTCGCAGGACTCCAATCCGCGAGTAAACCTCAGCATCAGAAGCAGTTCCACATGATGGATGAGGACTGGGTGGTGTGGTGTGGATGAGGGGAGGCGTCACATATAACAATGGTGGTGGAGGTGGAGTGACATGAAAAACAGGTGGAGGAGGAGGAGGAGGTGGTGAAGGTGGAGAGGGAGGAGAAGTCATCACAACAGCCAAATTGGGCTGTTTTAGATCATACTGAGCCATGCGATAGAAACCGAAATATTCTAGAGCATTTCCAGCCTGAGCGACGCGGAGTCTGTGGCGCAGAATAAGCACCCAATACAGTAAAACCAAGATTAAAATCCCAGCCAAGACTATAAACGGCACGGCCAAACTGAGCTGAAAGTCCCAACAAACACGAGGCAGAGCTGAAGTCCAACAGCCAACACTTGATTGATTCTTCCTTGGAGGAACGTCTGCCAAAACACTCAGGTTTCTGTTTGTACTTTCGGTGGGCATCTCCAGATGTACGTTTCTCCACCTAAAAGTGTCTCGGCAGAGGCTAATGCAGTCATCCGTTGCTGAACATCTGTTCTGGAGAAGGCGGCGATTGAAGGAATCCGATCAGGCCCTGGCAGCGACTCCTGGAGCTCAATTAAAACAGCATTGGAACAGAATGAGTCTTTGTATGATTGACTGAAATACATAAGTGGTTAACCTGCTGAGATCAGTCTAGTGCGCTGACCATCCTGTGGAGATCTGGGGTCTAATATAGAATTTAATCAAAGGCTTCGGTGAGCCTTGCAGACCAGTGAGCTGCTGAGGCCGAGGCAATATTGATGTCAGTTGAGCTGTTTCTATGAGAATTACTGTAGAGCGACAGACTTTAAAGCGTAATGTAATCATTCTGTTATCTAAGGTTTGCATAGCTTGTGTAATAGGATATGTGACCATGGACCACAAAACCAGTCATAGGCAGTGCTTAATCTGAGTCGGATCTTGCCGATCCCGTTCCAGGAAATGTCAGATACTAGTGTTTTGCGTTCCGGGATTTATTTTAATTGATCCTTCATTAACTATTGCGTGGTGAATACCTGCATGTGTGTGTGTGTGTGTGTGTGTGTGTGTGTGTGTGTGTGTGTGTGTGAGAGAAAGAGAGAGAGAATGTGAATGTGAATGAATCTGAGTGAAAAACAGTTAACAAAGCTGTGTGGATTTTGTGCGCTCGCACACACTTAAAAAACACTTCTTACATTTACAATCACTCTCATTGGTTGGTAATTATTGTTTCAAAAATAAATAATGGCATAGTGGTCTACCTATTTAATACTGTATTTTCAAAATCCCAAAGAAGCACTCAAGCAAATATTACTTTAAAACCACAAGTAAATCTTATAGTGAGCCTGATCAAACAAGATCTCGAGAAGATGAAACTGCGCCCCTGGATCAGGATAGCGGGAGACAGAAGCAAAGCAATCTCTAGTCAGCCAACAAAACATGATGGAAGAGGTAACTGTCATTTTCACTTGCACTTAATAGTGAAGTGAACTGAATTTCAGTGGTGTTAGTAAACTGAATAGTGATGTTTCATACGATTTATGTTTGTAGCTACATGTTTGTTTGTTTTTTTATGCATGGTTGACGCATAATGTTATATTACAAAAAACCATTCAGAAATTTGATGCATTTTTTCTGCTATAACTGTTTTGTAATGTCATGTTCCGGGTAAACTGAAATTGAGTGGCAGACATCGGTTACGGTAACTTTTATTTCCTGGTTTTGTTCCAGAAATTATTCACTTATAAATGAAGCACTGGTCATAGGTATCAATTTGTAGACATTGTCATTTATACATCAAGCTAAAGCTGAATAATTAAGATTTCTGATGATATATGGTTTATTAGGGTTGGACAATAATTGGGCGAAGTACAAATATCTGACAATTTGGAATCTGAATTTGAAAAAAATTCAATACTGGGAAAATCACATTTAAAATTGTCTAAATGAAGTGCTTAGGAATGCATAATACTAATCAAAAACTGAGGTTTGATATATAATTTATAAAAGAAAAATCTTCAAGGAACATGATCTTAGTATTTTTGGCATAAAAGACAAATGAATAATTTTGCAACGTATTTTGGCTGTTCCCAAAAATATATCTATGCAAAATAAGACATAAGTGGTCCAGGGTCACACATATGTAAGATTTTGGTATGTACATCATGGTGAGGGTATTCCAAGCACAAGTAGCTTGTAGCCAAACTTAAAAAGCAGCATTTTTACCTTCATGAAAGCCTGCAGGCTTAACATAGATAACTCTTTTAAAGGGAGAATTAAAAAAGATGTACACAATACATTAAAAAAGGAATTTCATTCAAGAACAGAGCTTTTAGCTTATATAATTAAAGATTTATGAGGCAAACTGAATTTCAGTCAATTAACTTCCACAGATTAATTGTTCACTTTGAAAAGAGCATGAAAAGAGTTAAAAGTCAATTTTAATTTCATGAGGCAAAGCAAGAACAATGTCATTTTCCCTCCATTATTTGCCATCTTTAGACTATTAAAAATGGAAAACTGTTTTATTACGCTTCATTATTATTCATTTATAGATTTTAATTACAATAAATTTTGTTTGTGATTTAAAAAATCTATACATATACAGTTTATAATAATTATGACCCAGAAATCTCCATTTGAGTACCACTTTCATAAACACACTAAACATCCATAACATAACATTTCAACTCACAATTATCTTGAAGCATTGTAATTAATCAACAGGAAAACATTTTTTAATATAAAGGTTCTGGGTCACAGTTTATAATAAATTGTTATTAGATAATGTTAGTTCATGTATTTACAAACAATGTGCGATATTTGCACAGCATTTATTAATCATAGTTCAACATTTATTAATGTGGTAACACTTTAGTTTAGGTCACAACTCATGGTATTAACAAACCATTAACTAACGCTACTAGCTTACTAAATAGCTGTAAGGTAGAACTCGGGTTTAGTTTTGGGGTAGGATTAGGGATGATTAGATCATACTTTATCAAACTACTAACAAACAGTTAATATCAGTTAATATCAGTTAATATCAGTTGTAAATAGCATGAATTGTGACCTAAACTAAAGTGTTACCATTAATGCATTATTAAAATGTAAAGTTTAGCTTGTTACATCAAATAATGCACTGTGAGTTAACTGAACTAGGAATGACACATTGTGATAAATGTATTGTTCAGTGTTTGTTCATGTAAGTAAATACACGAATTAACATTAACTAATGGATTGTACGGTCTTCACAGTAAAATGTTCTTTAATGGCATTGATGGTTCTATAACCTTTAACATCCAAGCAGCCTTTTCATTCCACTGAAGATTCTTTATAGTATAAAAATGTTCTCTATATTATTAATATATTCTTCAAACTAAGAAAAAAAAAACATTCACTTAAAGGTTCTTTGGCAAACTAAAAGTGGTTATTTTATAGTATCAGCGAGAGAACTTTAATTTTTAAGAGTAAAGCCCCGTGAGTGATTTCTGTGCTAAAACGATTAACCTATTTACCTTAATTATTTGTTAAAAAAATAAAACCTTATGAAATTAAAAACTTACTTTTCACAACATTGTTCCATAGAAGTATTCCCAATGAGTGTAATGACAGAGCTGTGCTGCAAAAGAAAAAAGGCAGCAGAGTGTTTGTCATGAAAGGAAATTCATAGAGAGTTCAGGAAAACATTCCACACGGTCCTGCCTGGGGATTGGCTGAACTCACTATCTCTATGGTTACAGGAAACTGGCAAAGGATGTTGGTCGGTATCTCTGAGGAACTCAAATGAAAGAATGGCCTTAAAAAAAGCCAGCCTAATATGACAAACAAATTGTTGACACCTTTTATAGTGATATTTACTTTTTATGACTTTAACTAATAATTTTAAAGTTGAATAATTTAAATATAATATTCATTCAGCAAATAAAGTGAGATCCAAAAGTCTCAGATAAAACATTTACAACTATTTATAACACACAGTGTAAAATGTTCAATATGTTATTATTACAAATACTGTTATCAGCTTAGCAACTTGAGTAAAAAACATAAATATCCTTAGTTTTAAAGAGCCCCTATTATGCATTAAAAAGGTCATATTTTGGTGTTGGGATCTCCAACTACAGGCTGATATGCATGCAAGGTCAAAAAAACCCTTTCATTGTCTTATAATATGCATTTATTTTTATCTAATTATCCGAACGACTCCCATATGATTCGTTCAGCGATTCATTTGTTCCCAAACCCTCCTTAGCGTGATGGTAATCTGCGTTAATTGGTCCGATGACCCAGTCTATTGCAATTGGTCAACTGCATTCAGCGTGGGACAGAGAGAAATGCCCACCACGGCTTATCAACAATTTTGAAGTAGTCAGAGTGCAGAGTATATGTGTGAGCCCAGTGCAGGAGTGCATTAAAGCAATGCAGTTTAACACCAGCATATTGCTCTATTCTTAACCATGACACACATTCAGTAATGTGTGTAGGAACAGCTGATGGTGGCGATAGCAACGACAAATGGCAGTGAATCGCGAGCTCACAAACACATTTAAATCCGTCAACAAAGCGCCACGCGTTGTGTTTTCAACGTGGTTTTAGACGCAGTATGAGAATATAAAGAGATAACCAAATACAGTACAAGCCACGTGGAGCGATTACAAGTAACAAAACACAATTAAATACATAATTTGCAAGCTAGAGAAAACACGGAGGCAACCACTTAGGTTACTTACACTTGTGAAACAGAGGAAGAAACTGATCCATGAACTGTGTACTGTAAAGTTCCTGTCAAGCTCTGACAAAGTCCCATACATCAATAGTCTTTTCTGATCCTTCCTTTAACAAATGGCAGATTTGGGCTTACAAATCCCCTGTTGTAAGTGTGTAGATAGCTGAAGCACTCGTCAGAAAAATGACAGGAACACAGCACAAGGCTGGGGCTATAATGCTCAGGTATTTTTGCAAAAATAAACTTCAACCACTGACTCTTCACAGCTTCATCTTTGGGTAGGGAAAATAACACTAACTTCCCCTCATACTTCAGAGCACAGCGTGGGGGTTCAATTTTACCAGGTCTGCGTGTGCAACAAATTGACATCGTGCCAACACCAGTAAATATTCGTTACCAAGACTATTCATTAAAAACCACTCTGAAGACCCAAAACTCAAAAACCCATAATAGCGACTCTTTAAATTTGTGCAAAGGCTACATACATGATCCATATCACATATAGAGGCTACTAATGGTGAAAAGTAGCAAGCAGTATTTAAAAAAGTACATAAATCAAATAAACTATAAAATCTTGCTTTGCAAGTTTGCGACACTGTAATAAGAAATCTTACAACTGTAACAATCTTAAAATAAGATTAAAAATTCTGAGCACCAAATCAACTTATGTTGAGCATGTAAAAATGAAACCATATTTAAAAATACCTTAAAGGACTAATCTCACTAGAGTTTGACAAATACTGCAGACATCAAATGTGTAGTTTACAACATAGGCTCATTCTAAAACGTAGCCCTATATACTTTTCTGGAGATCACGAATTATGTAGCCAGAAGAATTGTGTGGCTGCAATTTGTTTTTAAAATGAATGATACGGGGCGGTTTGACGCCATTCCTTTTACTGCCGCTTACCCTAGTATGAACGGCTTTCCCACTGTTACAGTTTGTCCAGTTAGCTCGCCATGTACGTCGGCGGACTTGAGATGCAGAGAGGAGCTGACCACAATGACGGGGTTCGAGTCCGGTGAAGAACGGTTCCAGAAAGCCGGTAAGGCAAAAACAGAATCCAAAAAAATTAAATAAACAAGTAAATAACAGGGTGAGAGTGTGGTAAAATCTAAAAACGTGGAAAAGCCAGGCGAGGGCTTTTCTTTTTCTGGACTGCTTTTGAAAACTGTTGGTTGGGTTTAGAGAAGGAGGAGGGTGGGTCAGTCAATCGGTCAGTCAATCTGTCATTCAGTAAGTCGACAGCGGCTTCTGGTGGATTTACGCGAGAACAGCAGGAGTGAATGGCACTCGTGAGAGAAACTTAAGATCTGAAAAAGCATAAACAGCAGCCTCTGGTGGATTCACGAAAACAAAAACTGCAAAAAACGTGGCTCCTGGGATGCATTTGACACTCTCCATATATGTATGTAGAGGTACGTTTTCAGAATGAGCCTGGGTTGGTAGTTTACTTATGATAGCAATCTATTTGAAAGTGTTAATCTGATTTTGGTGATCCAGGGTTTTAGTGGCCAAATAATTGCTTGCATTCCATGGCGAAAGCGTCCTTACCACAGACACTTATTCTGGAATCTAATTTAGGTCTCTATTAATGGTTAAAAAATGAAATTGAATTCATATTGGCTATATCTAACAGCTATTCTGGTCTTAATCCTCTGTTATTTGTTACAATGCAAATGAATTTGACTATGTACAATTTTAGTCTTGTAACGGTCTATAAATTAATACATAGCTTTTCAAATGCTCATTGTTAATTTGACTAATTTGCTTAGCATTGTTACATAGTTGTTAATATCAATGTTTCTCAACCACATTCCTGGATGACCACCATCTGTAAAAGGTGTGACAGAGAAAGGAGACATCCAAAAAATCCAGTGTTGGTGGTTCCTCCAGGAATGTGGTTGAGAAAGTCTGGTTTATATCATTATTTATCATTGCTCAATAAATTATAAAGCTATTTAAAAAGTGTGCTGTACTGTAAAACAATCTTTGTTTGTAGGGATTATTGACAATTGACACTGCATTTTTCTGCCTTTAGGCAGTTGCTGAATCTGTCATAAAGGGCTCTATTTTAACAATCTAGGTGCAAAGTCTGAAGCTCATGGCACAAATGTGTCCAAAAGTCCAAATCCACCTTTGCTATTTTAAGGATGTAAAAATCGTTTTTTTGGTCTAACAGGGTTGTGCTTATTCTCTTAATGAGTTATGGGTGTGTTTTGAGCATAATATGCATTAAATCAAACAAAGTCTCAACTCCCATTCCCTTTAAAAGTCAGTAGCGTCTTGCATGGCGCATTTGCCATTTACAGTACATGACAGACTTTGTAAGTGGGAAAAACTGAATGCTTCACTAGCAAGAAAATGGATGGATGGATGGATTTGCTATTTAAACAAACAAATCACACCATGCACGTCTTGCACTTTACTGCGACGGGTGTACAATAGGACCCAAAGCCTATTATATTGACTGGGAGCTAAACCCATCCGATTCGAATGTTATCACTCGATTGAATGGACGTTATCAGTAGTTATCAGCTAATAGATATGGGCCAGCAGGGGCTTTCTGTGCCTACTGGTAGGCTCAGAAGGCTGTTATCATCTATCCACATGGTCAATCAGCTATAGATGACATATGGCTGTGGCCGGAAGTTAACGACAATTATTTATTTTTATTATTTATTTATTATTTATAAAATTTCCTATTTATTGTATTTTATTAACGTCTACCCCTACCCCAACCCTAAACCCAATCGCCACAGTAATGTAAAAACAGATCTGGATCTAGAGTCTTCTCTATACCTGATTAACCATGTGGATGGATGATAACAGCTTTCTGAGCCTACCAGTAGGCGCAGAAGGCCCCTACTGGCCCATATCTATCATCTAATAATCCCTGATAACGCCAATTCAATCAAGTGATAACATTCAAAGTGGGTGCTAAACCAGCATTGTCATGAGAAATCAGCCAGATATTCATCACAAGACAAAGTGAACCTTTTAAAGATCGTAAATTAAAAAAGATCACTAGAGTGGCTAACTGTAGTATTGGTAACCTACAGTAGCAATCAACAGTAAACAAGGCAAGCATAATGGAGTAGGTATAATGATGATCACTACATCTGAGTTTATTCAGCAAATGCATTTCTCATTATTCACATAAACCCTTTTTTGCACAAGTCCAAAACCACCTCAAATTAGCGTAAACACATTTTGTGAATTAAGGGATTTAGAAACTTGTCGTTTTTATCCCCCGTTTCTCATGCGATATTTAAAAAAACTGCGCATTAACACAGGATGATGGAAAGCCAGATATTTTTGTTCCTCAGTGGACATTCAAACCAAAGCTGTGTTAGGATGAGATTGATCTAAGCTGAGTTCGATCTAAGCTGCTTTTGCTTTTATGGGGTTATGGTGAATTCCCAGATGAGTTACAGTAATACAGACAGAACTCTGCTGGTTTATTGATTTTACATAGATTTTGAAATCTATGGCTGACTCACAGCAGCCATATCTCACCACTACTCTTGTGATATTGCTCATTTAAACTATTCAATCAAATAAATGTAGCCTTGGTGCAAATTCTTTCTCAGAACCGTTTTCTTTCACAGTAGGATTCAACTTGTAGTCAAAAGAATAAAACAAGAAATCAAAAATGGAAAAAAAAACACACTGAAAACGACAGATTAATCAATAATATTGTAATTAGCCATCAACCATTTTTCTTTTCATGTCTTGCTGAATAACATCTTTGATGAACATCAATATACCGTTTTTTCTTGTGTGTACAGTAATGTGTAGGCACAGACCATACAGAAAATCAAATAATTAAGCATAAGACTTGTGCGGTTCTCTGTGAAATCTGCAGCTGTATTGAAAAAAGCAGCTGAGATGAAGATGTGTGAGTGCTGGAGTGGTTTAGTGTACTGTTGGCATCGACTCCACTGTGGTCTCAGCCACCTGCAGCCTCCCCAGGCACACACAGATTAAAGCAAGCTCACAGTCACTCATGTGTGTTCCCCATGGACAGGTGGGTCAGTATGAACTCAGCAATAATGGAGAAAAAAAGGTGCAACAGCTCTCAGAGGGCACTGTGGGTTATCAGAGTTAGGTGCTGTAAGACTTTATCTATATACACTCAGTGGACACTTTATCAGCTACAGCTGTCCAACCACTTATTAAAAAACATTTTTAATCAGCCATTCGCATGGCAGCAACTCAATGCATTTAGTCGCATTTACGTGGTCAATAGGACATGAGGATGTTCAAACCAAACATCAGAATGAGTAAGAAATGGGATTTAAAGTCGCCATGAAACTGAAGTTAGGATATCGTATAGATGTGATTGAAACAGTCCTGAAAAGAGAAATAAATGTAGAGCAGTGCATGATTTCATCCTTTTGGGAAGTTATTAGATCATTGGCATTGAAACAAGACACTCTCCAGAAGTCTTGCCCTAAAGGTAGACCATGTGACCAGACGTGAAGAAAAGATGTTTTGAAGGTGGGTTGGAAGGTTCTGATTTTTGATTAAAGTTTATGAGGGCAAAAAATAATGAAGTGCACAGATACCGTAATGATGGGGTTGATGACAGGGGTCGGATCCAAATGCAGCTTTATTAGAATAGTCAGGCATGCAAAGTTCAGTTCAGGAGGAAACAGTTACACCTGGATAATCCAAAGATCAAATGATGTAACAGGCAAAAGGTCAAGGCAGACAGCAAACAATCCTAAACTGTGTAAACAAACAAAGGGTCAAAAACATGGCAAGGCAAGGGAATGAAAACATAAACACTACAGTGTGTGAGTGGTGTATATATAGTCCATGTAATCAGTGATGAGGAGCTTCAGCTGTGTGGGTGTAATTAGGAGGTGAACTGAAACGGGTGTATGACTGTAGGGCACAATGGGATATGTTGTCTTGGTGAATGATAGAGTGTTCTCCAGCGATCCGTGAGGGGTACATTGCTAGCGATTACAACAGATATATTGTTTATAACAAGTAAGAAAACTACATTTTGATTTCATGGCAACTTTGAGGGAGTTAGATTGTGTAATGGTTTTTGGCTCTATTTTCGAAATTGCTGATCTACTGGGATTTTCACACACAACCATCCTTTGGATTAACAGACAATGGTCAGAATAAGAGAAAGAATCCAGTCAGTGGCAGTTCTTTAGCGAGTGGCAAAAATGCTTTGTTAATACCAGAGGTTAGATAAGAATGCCCAGACTGGTTCAAGTTGGCATCTCAAATAACTACATTTTACAAACAATGTTTGCAGAAATAATCGCTTTGCTCAGTGAAATGAGTTGTTAGTCTAAATTGCGGTAGAGAGGATGACCCTTGTCACAGAATCTAATCTTTAAAATAAATGGACAAACAAAAAGAGGCAAACTGAATAGAATTTGTGTTTCAGAGCTTCACGGTAAACTAAAACGATCTGATTTTAAAGCTACTTTAAACTTGAGAATAAAACTATTTAAATAAAACATTAAACTGTAATATTATTTTTCACATTATACAACTATACTCTTTTTTTTAATGTGAATTGTTAATTTATGTTCTATAAACAACCAGTCTCCAAATTTACTAATATACATACATATAGTAACAATTAAAGCCATAATTCAACCTAAAATGAAAAATGTTTTTAATTACTCACCCTCATATCTTTCCAAACCCCTAAGACTTTCCAAACTCCTGAGACCAAACCCCGTTCATCTTCATAACACAAATGAAGATATTTTGGATGAAATCTGAAAGCTCTCTGAACTTCCATAGACAACAAGTCCAGAAAGGTACCAAAGACATTTTTTATTTTTTATTTTGAAGTACAGCTTCATGAAGTTTTGAAACATTCAGTGATTCAGAGTTTATAATTGGCCAAGTCATGTGATTTCAGGAAACAATGGTTCTCTACTGAGAGCGATCTGTGTGATACCATAATATCTACATGTATCATGCAGGTTCATTTAGATCGCACCCAATTAGACATTTGTCAAATTAAAAAGAAAAATATCCTGTTAAGCAGTGCCCATAATGAACCAAACAATGGAATCATTGAATATTGCTAAAATTACATATTGTGCAGTCACCTAATATTTAATGATATTAGATGATAAGCTAAGTGCATTTGACAGATTATAGTTTTAATTTAACATTTGCAGTGTGTTTGAAAATGCCCATTTTGATCCATGTTTTGTCTGAGTTTTTGCTGCATTTAGACAGTGTTGACCAACTGGTGTTTCTAGTATGTGATGTTTTGCAGACCTTAAAATACTGAATTTTGCAAAGCAATTGGTTGTATTGTTTCGAAGCTTTGAAAAGCTTAGTTTCTCCATCACAAAAAAACAAAAAATGTATCCAAAAAATGTTTCTCTTCAGTGTCAGTTCAGAGTGTGCATTCACAAAAGCACTGGATGTTTTGGTATCTTTTAGGACTTTTGATGTCTTAGCAGGGTCAGAGACCTCTTGGATTTCATCCAAAATATTTAGTTTGTGTTCCAAGGATAAATGAAGGTCTCAGGGGTTTGGAACAGCATGAAGGAGAGGATTTAATAACAGAATTTTTGATTTTTGGATAAACAATTCCTGTAATTTTGAGACAGGTATAAATAGAGAATCATTTGAGGTAATTTAAGTTGATTGAGGTGTCAGTCACATCATCTAGCAATGGTCAGATATGCAATCTAAAGAAACTGTTTTTACAGTAAATAACTTATGGAATGAAAAGTTTCCAGTGATACTGACAGGGAGTATGGTGAAACAGAAAGCAAGATAAAAAATGGACATTAGAAGCTTTGTTGAAATAACAGTACAATACGGCATATTTCACTCACTTACTTTCCTTTTGCTTAGTTCCTGATTCGTCAGGTGTCGTTACAGTGAAATAAACTGCTAATTAATCTGGTATATGCAGCAGATGTACCTTCCAGTTGCAACCCAGCATTGAGAGTACACTACTCATGAATCTTCAGTGCTGAGAAATACCTATACACTCATTCACACGCAAACACACATTCATAGACACATTAGTTTACCCAATTCACTTATATTCTATACATGTCTTTGGATTGTAGGGGAAACCAGAGGAAACGCATGTGAACACACATAAATGCCAACTGGTCCAGCCGGGACTCAAACCAGTGACCTTCTTGCTGTGAGGCGACAGTGCTAACCAAAGAGCCATTCCAGTATTTTTCCATAGCTGTATATTTGTCCCAATGTATAGTCACCAACGAACAGCAAGAAAAGTACTTTCACTGATGGCATCAAACTCACTTTGGACTCACTGTCCTTTTCAGAGAGGCATGTGATGCCCGAACATTGAAGATTTGGGGATGCTGTGAATGGCAGCCCGTGATTGGTGCTTGAGCTGATGGCTGGCAGACTCTTCACTCTGACTGACGCACATCATGTCTCTGTTTTAAACCTCTCTACCCTTCTTCAAAAATCCATGTCCATTTTATCACAAAATCCTAGAAGGAAAATCACACCTTTGCAGATTAGATACTCTCTTAAAAATAAAGGTGCCAGGAAAACTTTTTAGGGGGATTTCATGATGATGCCAAAAAGAAAGAACCTTACAGTGAACTTTTTTTAAAAGGCACCTATTTTACCCCTTCAGCTCAAAACACCCATCAGATATTTATTATACCTTTCAGAATATTTTATTTTCTGCTCTGAACACAATGAAGCTGTTTTTGTGGCCTGCGCCTTTAATGCTAATTCTCTCCGCCCACTAGGGCTGTGCAATTTGGGGAAAATATCTCATTTAATATAGATTTTTTTTTTAACAGATATAGAAATTTGCGATTTTATTTTGTAGTCAAGCTTCAGCTCAATATTCTGTATCGTAGCTTCTTACTGCTAAAATACTGCTAAAATGAGTGTTAGTTAAAAAAGGAACTAAAAATATATTAACTTTTATTCAAATTTGTTTAAAAATATTCAGAAATTAAACATAATTTTTTCTCTAGGGCAAACAGTAGTGAGTTATGTTAGTTGTTATCACCTGGTGCAAACTTTGAAATTGTTCTTAGCTGTTGCTAGCTACTATTTGAGTTATTTTAATTGACATTTTAGCAAGACACTCATGTTGCCACCTGTGGTGCTTTTTTAGGTGCTGGTTGTTGTATTTCCTTGTGCTGCGGCAACAACTCTGCAACAGTTCTTACAAATTACCTGGTTTTGTTTGATGTCTGTGACTTTGAAAGCAAAATATTCCCATATTACTGTTTTTCTTTGATAGTAATTCATCTATTAATGCTTCTGAAGCGGCAGACACCATCATTCCAGTCGTCCACGCTTTCCTGTTTGTTTGTTTTATTGTGGGTTTTCCACATGTAGTTCGGTTGCGCAATTCTAATTGACCAGAACGAAAGTGTGCTCACTTAATTGGCTGTCACACAGACGGCAGTCACGCATTTGCTCTGGGTAGGGGAAATTATATAATCTATATACATTTCATATGTAGCACACATAAATGTGTGTATATATAGCTAATATATTAGCTATATATATATACACACATTAGTATATATATAGTGAATATATTAGCTAATCACAACGTTGATTGCGATTCGATTAATCGCACAGTCCTACCACCCACAGTTCCCACGTGCCTGTCAGAGTGTGCCTCAAATTCTGCCTTGGCTGCTTCAGATAAACAGCACAGTGACGGACATGAAGCTGATCTCACCTAACTTTTGTGAGAAATACTACAGTAAGAACTTTCCCAATGATTGTTTGAAGTATTTGTTGAGGATTTGAAACGATGAGTCACACACAATGTCGTTCACGCACACACAAAGTTGCTCTGATTTTGCATGGCAAATGTGACAGGATATACGTTAACAGGATCCACTGCTGTATGGATATCCGTTGTGATAATGTACAAAATAAACCTGATTTAATGTCCACAAACCAGGATTGAAGCGTCTTCTTTTATAACTTTTATAACTTCTTTTATAACTGTTCTGGCTGTGGTGATGAAGTAAAATCTGTAAAAAAAAAAAAAAAACTCATTCTTGATCACATTTGATGATCACAGAGAGCTGAACAGATATTTTAATATCAGTTGCTTTGCACATGTCCTGTCTTGTTGATATGATTATAGACATTACTACAGAGACATGTAGACATGTTAATACTGTCAATCAATTCCATGGGCTAGGAAACCGCACTCCTATAATCACATTGCAGTGGGCCTTAAAACAGAAGGGATTTGGATCCTATTTTACCGTCGAAAAAAAAAACTAAACATATTGTCTCTACATCACCCCAACATGACTGTGGACACACTAAACATACACACAGTTCTGTACAAACTGCTTAATAAAGATTTTTTATAATAGGTGCCATTTAAATAACTTTTTTTTATTGTGTTGTCATGTCTGGACTCTCTTAGGAAGGCAAAGGATCACAGGAGTTATCAAACACGTATTTATTTATAAACACTCACATGAAGGATATAGGGAAATACTGGAGACTTAGGAACGACATTGAGTGTAGACAGACATCACTAATAATACCAGACAAAGACTAAACAACACACAGGACTATAAATAAACAGGACATGATGACTCTAATCACACACAGGGGATGAGCACAGGTGAAACTGATCAACATAATAAAATGGCGGGAAACAGTACAAAGGAGCACATGGGGAAGGTCACATGATGAAAACACAGGGGCCTGACCAGTGTGAAGAACATTTTATTTATCTGCAGAACTTCTTTCCCTCTATAAAGAATCTTTAGTGGGATGATCTTTACTTTTATGTGTAGATACACACACACACACACACACACACACACACACTCAAATGAACTTTCCCATTATTTGTTTCCGAGCAAAAACCAGACATTTCAGGTGATGACTAATGATGTCAGCACAAAACTCACACCCATCACAAAGTTTTTAACAGTTGCTGGACATCACCAATCCATTACCAGCAGCACAAGTGTGAGTGTGCGTGTCTAAAGCATAAAAAAGTCATGATCAGCACTATTGAGTTGTCACTTCATACACATACAAACAGCTCTCCTCATGCATTTTTAATAGCTGAACTGAGCAGGATGGCATATAAGGAGAAGACAGACAGACTGTTGTCAGGGAGCGAGTGCTGTGAAGCAGCTCATGTCCAGAGGCTCATGGGATTTATCTGTCAGATCATCTTAACACACAGAGATGGACAGGACAAGGTCATCCGGATATCACCTCTGGACACAGGCTAACCCATCGGCAGCAGCAGTAGCAGCAGCTGGGTGAATGAATGCCTATACCTTCTCTCACCCTTCACAACCTTCACCAAGTAAAACTCGGAGAGAAACTGAAGGAAAACACCGGAAAACTTTTGCAGAGAAACTAAATGGCCAAATCAGCACATCTTGTCAAAATGGGGCGTTTGTAAAACTATAAGAAGGCAACCGTTTGCACCACTTTTACATTAAATATTTATCTATATTAACAAATTGATGACCAATTTTAACTTAAAATATGGCTCTTTGTAGGTGGTATGGTGGTTCAGTGGTTAGTGCTGTCACCTCACAGCAAGAAGTTCGCTGGTTTGAGTCTGAGCTGGACCAGTTGGCATTTCTGTGTGGAGTTTGCATGCTCTCTCCATGTTCGTGTGGGTTTCCTCCGGCTGCTCCAGTTTCCCCCACAGTCCAAATACATACGCGACAATGTGAGTGTATATGGGTGTTTCTCAGTGCTGGGCTGCAGCTGGAAAGGCATCTGCTGTGTAAAACATATGCTGGAATAGTTGGTGGTTCATTGTGGCGACCCCTGATGAATAAAGGGACTAAGCTAAAGAAAAATGAATGTATGAAATTAAGAAAAGATCTTAACCGGTTGGACAGCATACATGTTGCAAATTTTACACCGCAAACACATCTTTACAATGCAAACACACTTACAACGCAAACAAATTAAGAATATGCTCTGAATTTTGTCACAACATATGCAAATAACACAGAACACAATGAAAATGTTTCAAGAGGACCTAAAAACATGATGGACCAGGCTGTTTAGGTTACGGTTATTGAGTCTAATATTCATTTATTCATTCATTTTGCTCTGGGGGAAACCGGAGCACCTGGAGGAAACCCACATGAACACAGGGAGAACATGCAAACTCCACACAGAAATTCCAACTGGCTCAGCTGGGGCTCTAACCAGCGACCTTCTTACTGTTAGGCAACAGCGCTATAACCACTAAGCCACCGTGCTGGCCATTTTTCTTAACTTGCTTTTTTTGTAATTGCCTGTGCTTTCTTAAATTGCATCTAAGCTCTCTCGGCCACCATAAGAAATGGTTTCTACAGTGTAAAAATGAAACATTTTAAAGCAACCAGATTCAGGACATTTTTGGGTTCACTCAATGGTTAATTTGTTGTATAGACTAGTGCACATGTTTAATCAACATAGCATTTTAAGTTGGACAAACATTTAGTTAAACCTAAACTATGTTTAGTTGACTAGAAATAGGTGACGCAGTGGCGTAGTTGGTAGTGCTGTCGCTTCACAGCAAGAAGGTCACTGGTTCGAGCCTCGGCTGGGTCAGTTGGTTTCTGTGTGAAGTTTGCATGTTCTCCCTGCGTTCGTGTGGGTTTCCGGGTGCCCCGGTTTCCCCCAAAGACATGTGGTATAGGTGAATTGTCCGTAGTGTATGAGTGTGAATGAGTGTGTATGGATGTTTCCCAGAGATGGGTTGCGGCTGGAAGGGCATCCGTTGCATAAAATGTGTGCTGGATAAGTTGGCGGTTCATTCTCCTGTGGAGACCCCGGATTAATAAAGGGACTAAGCCGAAAAGAAAATGAATGAATGAAAGACTAGAAATATGGAGTTCTTATCATTAAAAAATTTAAGCTTACAAAGCATTTTTGCCTGTATTCTGAAACTTATTTTCAATTTATGAAACTTTCAAAGAGCTCCATGTCAATGTATTTATTTAATATGCTACAGCAGGGAAAACGTCATGTTTATTTTTTTTTACCAGGAAATAATATTTCTAAAGGAGCTGTTAACATGGAATTGAATCAGATTTTGGTAAAAACCCAAACAATACAAACATAAAAATAAAACAAACAAAAAAATTGAGTAATGAGTAATAAAAATAACATATTTAATACTTTATATAAAAGGCGATGTATTTTGGTGATGGCAAGTTAAAGACGCCTCTCATATGGATAATGGAGTCACATGAATTGCTCAGCAGTGAGTCTTTCACAGACTTTAACAGAGTGTAAAAATCTTGATGTACTGTTTGTCTCGTCTATCAAATCTGAGTTTTATTTGGTATTTTCTATTGGATTTGAGTCAGGTGATTGGCTGGGCCATTCTGCAGCTTTATTTTCTTTCTCTGAAAGCATTTCAGAGTTTCCTTGGTTGTCTTTTGGATCATAGTCTTGCTGAAATGACCACTCTAGTTTCATCTTCATCATCTTGGTAATGTAGATGTTGGACTGAAGCAGCTAATTTTAATTTACAATGAAAAAGGGCATAGGGTTGCTAAGGAACTACTGAGAGATTTCAGCTGCTGTCTGGGAAAATTTCAAGTCAACGAAACCTTTAGAAATATGTTTTCTGAGAAAAATGGTGGTGTTCAATACTTATTTCCCACACTGTATTTATTAATACACGAATCATGTGTGTCTTGTTTTTAAAAATAAAATAAAATCAATTAAAATTAAAAAATAAAATACTTTGGAAGCTGTTAAAACTTTAAAATAGTAAATAAGCAACAAAACCAATCTCATTTATAGTTGATTAAATGTTACTTCAATAAATAAAACATATAAACTTAAATGTTCATTTTCAATATATATTTCATGATTATTTCCTTGACTCGGCCCACCAAAAGTCATTTAACAAACATTGCAACGACCCACCAGATGTGTTCATTTGGTGCAATTCATCATTGGTTCTTGAGGCCTCCAAATGTGGATTTGCCAGTGAAGACTAAGAGAAAAGATGCTGCGATGGGCCTGAAGGGACTCTTAATGCTGAAGAGGGAAAGAGGGAAGTGCAATTTGAAATATTTGGAGGCAATCAGCTCTCTTTGAAATGAAGACAGCAGCATGTGGAGATGTTTTTTTTTACATGTGGACACAGCAGCCCACTGATGGGCACTTGAGCCAGCCCACGCCGTGAGTCGCAGACGTGGATCTCACTCGGCCGCATGACCTCACTGATTTGCCCTGGCGTTTAATGAAGCCCCTCGGCCCAAAGAAAGTCGCTTCAATCGCCTCCATCGCCGGCTCATAAATATTTATCTCATCAGTGACAAAAGGACTTGCTCCCTGTCATTATGTCCTTTGTAAGTCAAATAGAAGTGCTGCATGTGTGTGTGTGTGTGTGTGAGAGAGAGAGAGAGAGAGAGAGTGAGAGAGAGGGAGATGGATGGGAAAAAAGAGAAATCTCAACTTTTGCCATTGAGAATTGAGCAGAGACATGATTTCTGACCACCAAACTAATCATAAATGGAATCAAATTGTATGCATGCAATTTATAATCGCAACTACAAAACAGATGCTGAGTTTACTGCAACACTATAATCATAAATTACATGTACAGTGGGGTTCAAATGTCTGAAGCGGCAGGGAAAATAGTCTTGGGCCACCAGAAATGATCTCGTAGGAGTGAGAGGGTTTGACTGGCCCCGGAGTGGGAGGTAACAACAGAAGCGTATAGAGATAGTTGGCAACTCTCACATAGCTGTTAACAGAAGCTAAGCAGGGCTGCGCCTGGTCAGTACCTGGATGGGAGACCACATGGGAAAGCTAGGTTGCTGCCAGTGGCGTTAGTGAGACCAGCAGGGGGTGCTCAACTTTCAGTCTGAGTGGGTCCTAAGGCCTCAGTATTTTGATGGGGATTCTATACTGCTCAGTGAACGTCGTCTTTCAGGTGAGATGTTAACGCGAGGTCCTGACTCTAAGAAATCCCAAAATTTCTAAATTTGTTGTTAAAAATCACAGAATGTCATTCGAAAAAGAGTAGTGGTTTAACCCCGGCAACCTGGCCAAATCTGGCCTCTGTCCACCATGGCCTCCTAACATCCCCATATCATTATTGGCTTCATCACTCCTCTCCTCTCCACCAGCTGGTGGTTGGTCTGGCGTAATATGGCTGCCATCGTGCCATCCAGGTGGATGCTGCACACTGGTGGTGGATGAAGAGATCCCCCCAAAATGTGTAAAGCACTTTGAATGTCCAGGAAAATTATGTAAATATGTAAGGAATTGGAATTACTACTACTACTACTACTATTATTATTATTATTATTATTATTATTATTATTATTATTATTATTATTATTATTATTATTATTATTATTTTTATTATTATTATGAGTTGTGTGTGTTGACTCCTGAATATATAGCAGAGAATTGGAGGATTCTTATGGTTACCAGCATGGCTCTTGTTCTGGGTCTTTTGGATTGGAAGGATGACTTTAGGATTGAGGATGGGCTCTGACGATTCATTATCTTCCTCTGAAGAATGAATACTGGATATGGCACAAGTGATACCACCATTTGATTATGGATAATTTTGAGATCATAAATAAATTGTGAGATCATTCTAATTCTTACAAATTAGCGACTAAATCAAAAGGTTACAAATTGATAGAGAGTGTAGAGAATGGCAGAGAGAATGGGGATTAAGTCCTCTCATGCAGAGTAAAATGTGCCATAAAGCAGGTCACACTATTCTGCCAACAAGGGAGGAGTGAGGATGTGAGATTTATCTCAAGTTCAAGTTGAAGTTACTTTATTGGCATGACATTTTGTACAGTTTTGCCAAGGCATTTTAGATATATATAAGAAATGTAATATATAAACATCACCAAATAATAAAATATACAGTAAAGGATAAATAAAAGACAAAAAAGCATAATATTTCTGAAAATGATGATAATTACAAGAATAAATATGTGTAGATTATTTAAATAGGGCATATGACTTTCGATGAACTATTTCTTGTGGTGACTATGATGTGTATACATATTTTTGCAGCCAGTTTAGACGTCACTTCATCCTCTCTGAGTAGAAGGTAAATATCTATTCAGTGGCGTATTCGTTTGCTCAGCTTATTCCTTGATGATTAGGGGTTGCCATGGTGGAATGAACCACCAACTATACCAGCATATGGTTATGCAGTGAATGCCTAGTACTGAAACATTCATATAATGTGCCAATTTGGTTTATTCAGTTAATATACTGCATGTCTTTGGACTGTGGGAGGAAACTGGAGTTCCCGGGGGAAACCCATGCAAGCACAGGGAGAACATGTAAACTTCGCTCAGAAATGCCTACTGGCCCAGCCGGGACTCAAACCAGCGACCTTCTTGCTGTGAGGCAACAGCACCAGCCACTGAGCTGCTGTGCCGCCCTGTCCTGGATTAGTCTAGGAAAGAGGGGGAGGAATAGGGGTGTATGGGGGCGAAGATGTCTAAGGTAAGGAAATCTGCATGGTTATTTATGTGTGTTTGGATTTATTTAGATTTTTTATTGTTTTTCTGGGATTTTCACTTTTAATGTATAGGACAGTAGAGAGTATTAACAGGAAAGCATTGGGAGCAGAGAGAGGGGAAGGATCGGCATTGGACCGCAAGGTGGGAATCGAACTCGGGTCGCCGTGAGCACCGGACTGCATGTGTTGACGCACTAACCACAACGCCACTGGCGGCGACTGCGTTTGAATTCATTTGATTGGTAAATAATATGATAGCTAATATGTGACTAGCTGTGGTCAATCATAAGCATGTGATCCTCTCGAAATTAGTTTATAAATAAACATCACTTTTCAAATATTTCCCAAATGATGTTTACAGAGCAAGACATTTTTCACAGTGTTTCCTATAATATTTTTTCTTATTTGTTTTATTTCGGCAAGAATAAAAGCCTTATTTAAGTTTTTTAAAAACCATTTTGAGGTCAAAATTATCAGCCCCCTTAAACATTTTCCCCCAATTGTCTACAGAACAAACCATCATTATAAAATTACTTGCCTAATTACCCTAACTTGCCTAATTAACCTAGTTAAGCCTTTTAATTGCACCTTAAGCTGAATATTAGCATGTTGAAAAAAATCTAGTAAAATATTATGTACTTTCATCATGGCAAATATAAAAGATTCAGTTATTATTAGAAATTAGTTATTTCCTTAACTGACAATAATTCATTGGATATTTTTCATTAGATTTGAGTACTTACAAAAATAAATATAGGAACACAGCAAAATGCAAAGCAATGAAAGCAAACGCCTTTCATTGTAAATCTTTTAACAAATGCCTCCATAATCCACTGCATTATGTAACTCGATTGCAGGTCAGTTCCTCAAAGCACAGCTGGACATGTAACAGACCATGATCAGCAAACGGCTAATTTCCTCAGAAGCTCATGGCCACCATGTCAAATTCATTATGAGGTTTCAGAACTCATCAGAGGTATTTAATAAGAGCATTCATTAAACGGACATTAAATACTTAATAGGCACAGAATGCTGTGTGCAAGGCCATTTAATCAGGGTCTAAAAGGGAAAGCAATTTCCATATTCAAAACTTATGCCCCGAGGTCACACTACAAACGCCCTTGGAGGGTTCAGTTGACCATATTTCAGTCAGCAGAAAGAGACAGATAAAAAAAATCAGATAATACCTCAATAATATAACAATTATTAACGCATAGTTACGGATATAGTTATACAGTAGTTGACCAAAAAAATGAAAATTCTATCATCATTTACTCACCCTTCACTTGTTCAAAACCTATTTAAGTTTCTTTCTTCTGCTCAACATAATAAAGATACGTCGGAAAATGCTGGTTGATAGGACTTATTGACTTCCAAAAACAAGATTTTCAAAGTCGTGGGATCCAGCAACCCACATTCTTCAAAATATCTTCTTTTGTGTTCAACAGAAGACAGAACTCATAAAGGCTTGAATCCAAAAGGTCATTTTAATTTTTGGCTAAACTCTATGAAAGGCAAAACACTGCATGTGAATATGGTAAAAAAGAAACAATGGTTATCACCAAACTTCACCAGTTTATTGATTAGATTAGGAAGAATTACAAACTTTATTTGCATTACAATTTCTAGAGCATCATGTTTAAATGTGCAAATGATGCATTATTTCATGCACTAATCTGCAAACATTTCTAGCACAAAAATCTGAACCTTAATGTAATGTGTATTTATATAGCGCATCACAATCATGCGCTTCACAATCATGAGGGAGGGTGTCTCCACACCACCACTAGTGTGCAACATCCATTTGGATGACGCAATGGCAGCCAAAGGACATATGCACTCACCACACACCAGCTATAGATAGAGTAGAGAGACAGTGATACAGCCAATTCAGTGGATTTGGATGATTGGGAGGCCATAATCTGTAAAGGCCAATGGAGGGACTTTGGCCAGGACACCCATACTCTTTTAAGAGAAGTGCCATGAGATTTTTAATGACCACAGAGAGTTAGGACCTCGTTTTAAGGTCTCATCCAAAAGACAGCACTCACTAACAGTATAGTGTTCTCTTCACTTTACTGGGGCATTACTAACACCACTTCCAACAGGAACCTATTTTCCCCATGTGGTCTCCCATGCAGGTAATGGGTGAGTAATAGGTCTTGGACTGCATGGTGTTTTGACTGTGGCATACATTAGATTAACTTCTCTTTATATATATATATATATATACATATATATATAATATATATATATAATATTGCTGCTGTTTTGGGGCAACATAATGTACTTTTGAGGCTTTTAAAGGCAAGAATGTAGTTGTTTAGATTGCAACTCTGCAGTTTATTTATAAGGATAGTGCTTATTTTAAATATTTATAATTTTGGAACATCAGATTTAGTGCACCAGCCTGTCTGAACAGACCAAAGAAAGTGACAGTTGACGTTCCACCACAAGATGACGACTGAGACCGCATTATAAGTCCTTATGGGAGAAAAACAGCATTTTCTCAGCATAAGTTTCAAACTGCAGCTGAACAAATCATTATAAATCAGGTAAGTGACATTCTGAGTCGATCTCTCTCTTTTGTATTTTGTAGTGTTGTATTTATATCATAGAAACTGGTAGTATTTGCTTTGCTTTGCTTTGGTTTTTCGGGGTTAATTATTGTGGTATCATAATTGCTACAGAGAAATACTGGGATCTCTGTAGATTGATGGCATTTCATGCTGTTCAGCAAAAATAACCTGTTTTCTCATCACTTTAGACATTACGCTAGAGAATCATGCAAACACTAGATCTAAAGTGACGTTGGTGAACTGGCAACGGTTTCTGCTGTTCTGACATCAGCTGCAGATGTGAATGAATGGCAGAAAAAAGTAGTTCCTCATACAAAAGGGTTTTAAGAATCTCCGTGTTTGATTTTCTTTTTATACACACGATTATGCTGTCAAACGGTTGTATAAACGCAATATCACACTCGTAGCAGTGGTTGTATATCGTTGTATATTGGCAGGTGCGACACTAAGGCACTCGGCCTGCAGCCTCGAGCGAACACATGCCTCCCACCAGTGCCGATATACAGCCATATCGCACTGCTACTCGTGTGATATTGCTCATAAATATACAGTTGAAGTCAAAATTATTAGCCCCCCTGAATTATTAGCCCCCCTGTTTATTTTTTCCCCAATTTCTGTTTAATGGAGAGAAGAGTTTTTCAACACATTTCTAAACATAATAGTTTTAATAACTCATTTCTAATAACTGATTTGTTTTATCTTTGCCATGATGACAGTAAATAATATTTTACTACATATTTTAACTAGACACGTCTATACAGCTTAAAGTGACATTTAAAGGCTTAACTAGGTTAATTAGGTTAACTAGGCAGGTTAGGGTAGGCAAGTTATTGTATAGCGATGGTTTGTTCTGTAGACTATCGAAAAAAAATTAGCTTAAAGAGGCTAATAATTTTGACCTTAAAATGGATTTAAAAATTTAAAACTGCTTTTATTCTAGCCGAAATCAAACAAATAAGACTTTCTCCAGAAGAAAAAATTATTATCAGACATACTGTATAAATTTCCTTGCTCTGTTAAACATCATTTGGGAAATATTAAAAAAGAAAATAAAATTCAAAGGGGGGCTAATATTTCTGACTTCAACTGTATATATATATATATATATATATATATATATATATATATATATATATATATATATATATATATATATATATATATATATATATATATATATATATATAAATATATATTATATTTTTTATATTTTATATAAACTTCAAAAGTTGTAAAGGAGATTTTGGGAATTTATTTTTATCACACTTTAATTAAAAAATGCAGTGAATAGCCGGGGGTAGAACACAATTTTGATTACAATCAAGCAAATAAGGTGAAACCTGAACATTCACTTTACGTTAGACTGAAAAAACACACTTTAAGAAATTGCATAGAAATGTATTTTCTTGCCTGCAATGTCTTGCCTTTATCGCATACTTGTGGAAGATAAAAAGGGCAAACAGTCAATTAAATCACATTTTATAACAGTTTTTCATAGGAGATAACAGGAATGTTTGACCTGCTAAAAGGCACACGCCAATTACTAACACCAAAAAAAGCTCACACCAATTACAGCTGGAAGAACAACAGATATACGCAAGAACACAAATCACTTTCTGCATTTTGTTAATCAGCGTGACAGTTTGACATTTCACCGGCCCACCACACACAACCCCAAGCCTTGCTTCAGCAAAAAAGCACACTGTAATGACGAGCAAGTGGAAAACAATTATGAAATTATTAAAGCAGTCGGCATCTGTATAGGTCAATCTGCCAAAGCGTATCTGACACATGTGTTTCTACCCTGCACATATTTCTCATACTCCATGTTTGTCTTTTTTTTACTGGCAATTAGACGACAAGGTGGAAAAGAAGTGCAAACCTAAAATCCTTCCACCCATTAAGCAAATGATGATTCTTCTTGATTGGCTTATTATTATGCAGCTAATTTGCAACCCTCCTAATTGGCCCTAAAAGAAACAGTGAAAAAATGTAAATGGACTGTCTAACAGGGTAACTGCTCATCACCGAATCAATTTCAAGAGCTTTAGAAAGCTTCTATCAGCCTGTTCAATGGCCCTGAAGAAAGTGTGTGTCTGATATCCGCTGACAGAAGACACAACGCAGTTGGGTTTCACTCACACTTGATATTTTCATTGTGAAGTATTTACTTGTGGTGTTGTCTCTGATTTAATCCAGAATCATCTTTAACAACAGAGCTGCCAAATGAATATCAAGAGAGTAATGGAATTAGGGGGTCATTTCATTGTGGAATTAACTGCAATTGATATTTTTGTGAATTGTAATTTATTTATATTGTAAAAAAAGAAGCTTCATTGTTGTGTCCACATTAAATGATAGTTAAAAATGCTGATATGGATAAAATATTAGTAAGAATTAAGATTTCTCTGGAATTACGATATATAAAATGTAATTTTTGTTTTATTCTGTAAATTACCAATTATTTCTGTCAAATTTAGAATAATTTATTTTTTTTGCATAAAATATCAAAATAGCTGCCATTTTCGTGTCATTATTCCCATCTACGGCTGGACGATATTGGAAAAATCCGATATTGCGATATTTTATTTTTCTGTGACAAAAATTGCGATGTAAAAAGATGGTTTGAATAGCACTATTTGGCGGTTTTATGGTGAGTCTAACAGTACTTGGGTACAAAAATGGAATAATCCCAATGTAAAAAAAATATTTTCTTTCTTAGTTTTGTCCTGTTTCTAGTCCAAATATCTAAAAATTAGTGCTGTCAATCGATTAAAAATTGTAACTAATTAATCGCACTTTTTTGCAATTAATCGCGATTGAAACTTGTCATTTTGACTATTCAAATGTAAAATTAGCGTAAACGCAACACAAAAAAACTATTTAAATTCAAAATATAAATGTTTGTTCGAATTTTTGTTTAACTTGTAACACAGATTTCTTCATGTAAACAACATACCCACAATAAACCATCAAGATCCTGGCTTGACAGCCATATTTATTACAGAAATAAAAACACAGGCATGTAAGTGCCATTTGATTTTCAAAACAATCAATGCCAATAAGGAAAAAATGATTTCCATGTTGGATTCTAAGTGACTGCAAGAAAATGCCAAAATACAGGGATTGCAAATATGAAAATTGCAAAATTATAATAACAATAAAGTATTGAATACAAACAATTGCACTCATTGAAAAGTTGTATTGCTGTGAGTTGAGAACATTAATTATAAAGTAGAAACTATTTTGCTTAGTCCTCCTTTACATTCAGCCAGTTGCTAAGTCTAGTCTGTTGACATTATCGGGGGACAATGCGGCTCTTTTCTTTTGAATGATGTGAGCTGAGAGTGAGAACAGTCTCTCACAAGCAGAATCACTGAATCAGCATATGAATTTCAGTGCCTAATTTTGTTGCCACTGGTGCTACGACAAGAATGTAAGAAGCATCAAGGGGTACATCAAAGGCACCCACAGGTGTCACACCCAAGACTTACAGGGACTTTGGTCACACCATCTCTAAACATTTAACAACTTTGAGGAATACGGACAGCGAAGTCGGCGATGCTTAGGCGTTTGTTCTTGTTGCTAGGAAATGCGCGCACACACACAGACACACACAGACACACAACGCATGCAGGACAGCGCTGCCAGTGAGAGAGGGATACCTTCAGATTCCTCAACACGCATGATCCCGTTCATCAAATTTGCTTAAACTAATCGTTCTAAAGTATGGCTATATTTCACAAGAATTCTGACTCAACAACGGGAAGCAGACGCTTTACAAATGTTGCGTTTATGGGGGAAACACGTCAACCTTAATGAAACATTTGAGGGCGAATGGAATTATCTTAAAGGCAGAGGATTGCGCTGTCTTTGACAGCTTGCGACATCATCTGGCACTTTCACTGAGTACATTTACATGGACACCAATACTCCGATTTTAATATGATTAAAATAATACTCTTATTAAGAGTCTACAATGTAAACAGCGATTTTTGATTACCTTAAATGACCACCGAGTCACGAAATGCGGAGGTTTTTCTTTCCATTCGGCATTTGGTTTCAAATTCAATTAAAACAAAAGTCGAAAGATTAAAAATGAAACATACGAAATCAGATGAAACTCTGGAGGAAATGCTGGAGAGCCTGGTGATGCGAAATTAATTGTTCTATACTGAAACTTTCCTTCTATACTGAAACTTTCCTTCTCCTTGGTCTTATCCATATTTCTTTGCACGTTAAACACACGTCAACCACAACAGGACCCCACCTGCAACTGGGTTGATTGTGTTCATTTTTTCACGCGTTAAATATTTCAAATTAATCGCATGCGTTAACACACTAATTTTGACAGCACTACTAAAAATTCCTAGATATTTCTTAGATTCTTAAGTAAACACATTGTTTTGTTTTTACATTAAGAAGAAATTAATAGTTTTTTCCTTAAAACAAGCTAAATTATCTGACAATGTGGTAAGTAAAATAATCTTGTTTTTGCTTCGAATTGTACATATTTGGACTAGAAACTTTTTTGTTGCATAAATCGCATCATTCATTCATTTTCTTTTCAGCTTAGTCCCTTTATTTATCTGGGGTCGCCACAGCGGAATGAACCACCAACTTATCCAGCATGTTTTATGCAGCAGATGCCCTTTCAGCCACAACCCAACACTGGGAAACACCCATAGACTCTTGCATTCACACATATACACTACGGCCAATTTAGCTTATTCAATTTACCTATAACGCATGTGGCGAAAACCAGAGCACCTGGAGGAAAACCACGCGAACATGAGGTGAACCTGCAAGCTCCACTCAGAAATGCCAACTGATCCAGCTGGGGCTTGAACCAGCGACCTTCTTGCTATGAGGTGATTGTGCTACCCACTGAGCCACCGTGACGCCCCTAAATCATATAAATTCTGTATAAATATTTATATAAAATAAATCTGTTACAACTCCAAACATCATAATTTTTTTGTGCTCAGATGTTCTAATTTCTCTTGAAATGGTCAGTCAAAGGCCTTAAAAACACATGCAAACTCTACAAATCACATGTGTTCATTGACTCCTAATCAACTATATTTCAGACTCAACATTGCATGTCTTTGCGATGACTATTGCTGATGCGCACATTATGATATCAATGCTGAAACGATTAAAAACAAAACTCTAATTGAAAATTTCTCTTTTTTTTAATTCAGAAGAAATGCCATCAGACCTTTACATAATAAAAAACCCCAAATATAAACATTTTCTTGAATTCATAAATTCTGAGAAACTGATCATTTTCACTCAGTTTCTTTAATTTAATTCCCCATAGCTCTATGATAAAAGTATATTACATGCAAATTAAGTTGTATTGTTAATGTCTGGATAAAACAAAATATTGAAACAGGTTAAATAATGTTCCTTCAGCAGTGATTTATTTTTTTAAACATAATCTTTCTGTATTTTTTACAAATATAAAATAATAAATGACCATAACCTTTTTTTACATATTTAAAAATGATTTGCATACATACTTCTCATCGAGTGTTTAAAAAATAGGGATTTGAAGTACAGCGATGAAGTATAAAAACCTAAAATAACAATTAATAATCATTATTGTGCGGCTGCACTATGTGATCTTTAAATAGAGTCTCTTAATATTCATCAAATGATTCATATTTTTATTAGGCCTGATAAGATTTCTATAAATAAAGCAAACTATTGCTACACTGATTGATATTTTAGTGGGTGTCTCCTGTATATAATATTACTTTTTATTTGCTGATGCTCAAAAACCACTTTTTGTCTTGGACCCATTTACCTTCCTCCATTTTGTGGTGTAATGAATGACTAAAAACATAATGTCGGAATCATTTTTAAATAGTTAATATAAAAGGTATAATTCAAACTAAATTGTGCTGGTATGCGGCACATTTACAGCCACAGTAAAACACAGAGAAATTCACACCTGTCTCTGCAATCTCTATAGTAATAAATCAAGTTGCTTGGCAACAATAAACACCCACATTAATTAGGCTATACTTGGCAGTAGTATTGTTTTAGATTTCTATTAAGCTCAAAGGCTATAATAACTACAGTAAATCTGAAAGAGCCATTTCCTCAGAAATATCTTATGTGTTTTTATATTAACTTTCATAATTTTATTATACAAGATAAAGTCCATCAATTATGAATTTTAAAATCACTCAATATGTTTTTTTTTTAATTTATCAATCATATAAAATTAGTGATGTTTTACCTTTCTGTTTAGTGCTGTTCTGAACACATCTAGTTCAGTAATTGTTTGGAATAACAACTGCATTCAATAATTGATTTATTTCAGAAAAATACAGGAAGTGACAAGCACATTTACAAAATATTTTCGCAAGATGTGTATAAAACTGAACTACACAACTTATTTTTAATGATGCATTTAAGTATGTATTAGATGCATGTTTCTCCTGTATGAGCCATGTAAGAATCTAGGGAATGAGGCACATCATTAGTTAGCTAAAAAATTGGCCCATTAGTTGCCAGGTTTGCTAGAAAAAACAATCAGCAAAACAAAAAACAAGCTTAAGTCTTTAACCCAAAAAAATAGGAACAATACTTAAATATTGTGACCTGCAGCTGCCTTCTTTTTAAATTCAAAGACTGGATCAAACCCAAAGATGTTCAATTACCAATGCTTAAATTAAGATGATATGGCAACACTTCAAGTGTTTCCTCTGTGAAGCAGCCTTCCAGACAAAACAAAACACATTGCCTTTACCTAAAGAAAGTGAATAAACCTGTTGCCTTTAAATTATTAAGTAAAAGAACTACATAAAAAATAAGTGAAGTCAACTTAACAGTTTGAAGTTACAGGGTTACTTATTTTAAGCTTAAACTTAAATTTTTTCTTAAAGTTAATAAATTTTAGTAAAAATAATAAATTTTTACTAAAAGTTAAAAGCTCATCGCTTTTAGGGCAATGGGTTAACTTGTTTTTAAAAAGTAAAGTAACTAATCATCTTTTGCAGTGTACAAGTGATAGTTTAGTCATAATCGATGACCACCAGGCTCTTGATAGCACTTTGATCACAAATAGTGGACTGTGCAAAATAGCAAAACATTACTATGGCTATGAGGGAGTCAATTAAATATCTCAAGTCTTGTTCCATACACACAAAAATGATCATTTTGGGCAAAACATTTAAATATACATTTGTTTTAAGTTTTGCTCTGCAACGTTAAGAATGGTCAGTGATCCAGGTCAGGCCAATAGATGGCGATGTCACTTAAAAAAAACATGACATTGTTGTGTTGATCGAGTACTCACGCTTACTTGTAGAGTAAATGCTATAAAAATGTGCATTATATTGCAGAGCAAGCTGAACTGGCACTCTAGGGAAATGATGATCACGCCGCCCTTAACCTGAATAAAAGTGACTGATTCACACAGTGAAGACCAGGGGGGTTTTGGTATCGTGGATGAAAGTAAGGACCGGGTGTGGGGGGGGGGGGGGTGGTGTCCCAATAAACGATGAAACACTGACAGTTATGGTATGTTTCCACTGGCACATTGGCAGCATTTTTAGTTCATTCACATGTAAGTTGAGCGTAAATGCCCATGTAATGCATAATGGGATTGAATGTGGCACGGAAAAAACGTTGAGAGCAACTGACATAAGAACATTTTACATGCCCCAGAGCACTGGCATCATCATAGTGCAATTTTGACACTGTGGACACTTTTGACACTGCGCTTGTGCAATTTAAAGCTACAGACAACATTGTGATAAGCTTTTCAAAACTTTTGAAAGATTATTTAAAGATAATGATTATATAGAAAACAAGAATAAAATGTATAAAATACATGGAGATAATGCAAGCCAGACTTGCAAATGTATGTATAAAAATAAATGTACTTCAAGTATCCAGTGCTAGCTTGAGTGTCTTTGTGTTGCTTTCTTTGAAAATGCTACAGAAAATCATCTGTTGTTTGTAATTCCACTACACTTAGTTGCTAAATTTGTTTGATTAGATTAATTAAGAAAGATTCACTGGTCAGATGCGCTAGAGTCACACTGACGACATCTGCTGGTTTCCATGGAGCAATGCTGAATGAAAAGCATAAGCTAAAAATAAACTGATATTTACAACATGATCTCATGGCAATTCGTAACTTTTTGATTTAATGGCTAATTCGTATGAATTCATACAATCTCATTTGCTCAGTTTTGTACAATTTGCTCATCCTCAAATGATGGTTGGGTTTAGGGGCAGGGTTGGGTACCACACCTAATTTTAAAAATCATACATTTTCGTTTGACTGAACTCGGACAAATTTGTACGAATTAACTGACAAAATGTGAAATAGTTACATTTCCTCGTGAGATCATTTTTTAGAATTCATCAGTTTAAATGCAAATATATTTACGGCTTTATTTGTATTTAGAGTTATCATGCTTGGTGTAAACAAGCTTTAACAGTATCGTTTATAAAAGTTTACATTTTCATGCCCCCAAAACATTGGGTGTAAAACAGGAGTGTAACGGATCATAGTTCATGGTTTGTAGGGATCACAACCCATGGCTCAGAACACACGTGGCCTGTGGATTAATAATTTTTTTTACAATTAGATTAATCCTAAATTTGTATCAATCACAGATAGATCACCTCCTACATCATTCAAATCACATGTATGAAAGCATTTAGCCTTTCCTGTAAAATATAATGATGACGGAAGTAGTTGTGGTAGGTTATTTGGGATATGGTGGGTTCATTAAAGGTGTTTTCTGTCATTATTGTTTATCCTGCATTAATGCATTCAGTGTAAGCTGCACGATTGATCATTAAAAGTTCGGGATCTCAACACCCACGCAACATAAATTCTAAATGATGGTGATTTCCATATGTTTATTAATCCTTCTACTCGCAGCATTTAAATCTGTGTTTGAAATATTTTATAGTTTAGATAAAAGCACTGATGTTTATTGTAAAGATTAAAATCACCATCATGTGCATTTAACAAGCAATTATATTTTTTAATCAAGAGGTGGTGACGACCAGCCATCAAAAATATGCCACTGAATTATTCTTCAAAAATGACACATCTAGCAATGAAACATGAAGTTTTAGGAGTGAATAAATGAATCATTATCGAAAATGAGACTAAACATAATTATGGGTTGTACAAATGATTATGTTAGATTTCTACATTTAGCGTTATCAGCAACAGTAATAACAGTGAATTTTTCACACTACTGAATTACTGATTATACAGATAATCACTACTGATTATTTCTTCATCTTGATTTTAATAAAATTACAGGTTTTAAGTTCTGTTTGTTAAAAACCAAAAGTGTCTTGCAGTGCTGTTTTTGTAATAAATGGAAAGCAAATTATATTTGTCTCCTATTTTTGGCTGATCCGAAAAATGGTCCGATCCATGACTAAAAAACCATTATGTGATCTGAAGATCTGTGAGATCTGTGATTCTTTACACCCCTACAAAACATGTTGTCATGTAAACAATGGTCAAAACATGAGACATTTGAAAGTGATGATAAACATAGATGTGTGCTTCTTCATCACAATCTCACGGCAATTCGTAACTTTTTGATTTAGTGGCTAATTCGTACGAATTCGTACGATCTAATTCATACAATTTAGTACGATTTGCTCATCCTCTAATGACGGTTGGGTTTAGGGGTGGGGTTAGGTGCCACGCCTCCTTTTAAAAAACGTACGAATTAGCCACTAAACTGACAAAACGTAAAATACTTACGTTTTCTCGTGAGATCAGGCTGGCTTCTTCCATATGACCGTGTAAAAAACAATAAAAATCACAAAAAATGAGGGATGTCCTGATTATTTGCCTTGCTAGAAACAAAATCTGCAAATAAAACCAACCCCCTCAAAATTATGAGAAAAAATTGTAATATCCTTTTTATATTGTTAATCGCCATCCTTCCATATGACTTTAAAACAGCAATCCCAAGCACTTTAGAGAAAATAAATTGAATGTTTTGTTTAGTATTTACAGAATCTGAGGTCTGCATTGCAGAAAACAAACTGTAGCTCAGACAGCACAAACCTTTCTTTCTTGTCCTTGAACAGACGTAATGGAACTCAGTTTTCATGCGCAAGCTTTAAAATACTCCTCTGATGCTGCTGTTTGAAAGTATCAGAGACAAACAGAGGGCAGCCATTAAACCAAAGCTCACTAAATGATGTAAATAAACAGCCCAAAACACAATTCTGAGATACAATAAAACCAATTTATCATGGCACCATTCAATCTAACAAGCTGCCAGCTTCAATGAAAAACATCCACACATGATGGCGGGATTCTGTCAAAGTTTTGTTTACCAAACCATACTTTCAGCATCACCTAAAGTCAAGCTTGATTAACCGGAAATGTTTTGAATCTGCTCTCGATCTGAAGAGCTTTTGTGTTGGTGCTAATACCAGTCAACCTCAACAAAGCGGTAAAGCCATTGGGATGAAGATACTCACAAAGCATGTAATTGTTCTTTTCCTTTGGGGATTGGACTGTTTTAAGGTGTTACAGTCAGTGGGCTTGGAGTGAACAGGGGACCATACACCGGCTCACACAGCTTGATATGCTGAGATTGACCAGCATCATCAGTGTCTTGCCAGATCAAGCGTAAACTGAGAAAGCCCCATGAGGCTGAAAGCAGACAGGATTCACAGGCGTCTTTCCACTCCAAAGAGTCTTTCTTGGATATAACGCTCTCAGTTCATTGTGTTTAGAAAATGAATATATTGCGTTGATCCAGCTTTAAAAAGACTAAAACGCATTAAAAAATATTGTGTTTGTAAAATGTTTTCCTGCTTATGATTTTGATATATATAAATTATATTGAGAATAAGAAGCATTTACATTTCCCCCTATTAACTACAATAATTACATTTTCCATTTGCACCATTGCTCGAATTCTTTTTAATCTTATTTTATGCTTTTGAAAGAGACAGAATTTAAATTTTTTTGTCATATTTTGAATATTATTTTAAACTAAAATAACTTTAAGTTTCTTATTTTAATATATTTTAAACAGTTTTTTTCTTACGATTCAACACCAGATTTTCACCATCATTATTTCAGTCTTCAGTGACATTGTCCATCATAACTCATATGTTGACTTAAGAAACATTTTCTAATTAACATGCTGAAACAGGGTTTTTATAGTTAACTAAAATAAAACCATAATATTTAAATAATTATATACACACACACACACACACCGGTCAATTTATTAGGTACACCTTACTAGTACTGGGTTGGACCCTGTTTTGCCTTCAGAACTGCCTTAATGCTTCGTGAAATAGATTCAACAAGGTTCTTGAAATATTCCTCAGAGATTTTGGTCCATATTGACATGATAGCATCATGTTGCTGTAGATTTTTTGGCTGCACATCCATGATGCAAATCTCCTGTTCCTCCACATCCCATAGGTGCTCTATTGGATTGAGTTCTGGAGACTGTGGAGGCCATTTGAGTACAGTGAACTCATTGTCATGTTCAAGAAACCAGTCTGAGATGATTCACGTTTTATGACATGGCGTGTTATCCTGCTGGATGTAACCATCAGAACATGATCATAAAGGGATGGTCAGCAACAATGCTGAGGTAGGCTGTGGCTTAAAACGATGCTCAATGGGTACTAATGGGCCCAAAGTGTGCCAAGAAAATATCCTGCACACCATTACACCACCACCACAAGCCTAAACAGTTGTTACAAGGCAGAATGGATCCATGCTTTCATGTTGTTGATGTCAAATTCTGCCGCTATCATCCGAATGTTGCAGACAAAATTGAGACTCATCAGACCAGACAAAGTTTTTCCAATCTTCTATTGTCCAATTTTGGTGAGCCTGCGCGAACATGTAGCCTCAGTTTCCTATTCTTAGTTGGCAGAAGTGACACCTGGTGTGGTCTTCTGCTGCTGTAGCCCATCCGCCTCAAGGTACGAAGTGTTCAGAGATGCTCTTCGGCAGACCTCGGTTGTAACAAGTAGTTATTTGAGTTACTGTTGCCTTTCAATCAGCTCGAACCAGTCTGGCCATTCTCCTCTGACCTCTGGCACCAACAAGGCATTTGCGCCCACAGAACTGCTGCTCACTGGATATTTTCTCTTTTTCGGACCATTCTCCGTAAACCCTAGAGATGATTGTGTGTGAAAATCCCAGCAGATCAGCAGTTTCAGAAATACTAAGACCAGCCCGTCTGACACAACAGCCATGCCACGTTCGAGGCCCCTTAAATCACCTTTCTTCCCCATTCTGATGCTCGGTTTAAACTGCAGAAGATCGTCTTGACCATGTCTCAATGCCTAAATGCATTGAGTTGCTACCAAGTGATTGGCTGATTAGAAATTTGTGTTACAGGTGAACTTAATAAAGTGGCCAGTGGGTGTGTGTATATACCGTTGAAGTCAGAATTTTTAGCCCTCCTGTTTATTTTTTTCCCTAATTTCTGTTTAACATAGAGAAGATTTTTTTTTCAACACATTTCTACACATAATAGTTTTAATAACTCATTTCTAATAACTGATTTATATTATCTTTGCCATGATGACAGTAATATTTGACTAGATATTTTTCAAGACACTTCTATACAGCTTAAAGTGACATTTAAAGGCTTAACTAGGTCAATTAGGTTAACTAGGCAGTTTAAGGTAATTAGGAAAGTTATTGTATAATGATGGTCTGTTCTGTAAACTATCGAGAAAAAAAAATAGCTTATAGCTATAAAATATAAAGGGGCTAATAATTTTGACCCTAAAATGGTTTTTAAATAATTAAAAACTCCTTTTATTCTAGCCAAAATAAAACAAATAAGACTTTCTCCAGAAGAAAAAATATTATCAAACATACTGTGAAAATTTCCTTGCTCTGTTAAACATCATATATATATATATATATATATATATATATATATATATATATATATATATATATATATATATATATATATATATATATATATATATATATATATATATATATATATATATATATATATATATAAATAGACTTGAAGTCAGAAATATTAGCCCCTCTTTGAAGTTTTTTTCTTTTTAAAATATTTCCCAAATGATATTTAACAGAGCAAGGAAATTTTCACAGTATGTCTGATAATATTTTTTCTTCTTGAGAAAGTCTTTTGTTTTATTTTGGCTAGAATAATAGCAGTTTTTAATTTTTTAGGAACCATTTTAAGGTCAAAATTATTAGCCCCTTTAAGCTAATTTTTTTAATAGTTACAGAACAAACTATCGTTATACAATAACTTGCCTAATTACCCTATCCTGCCTAGTTAACCTAATTAACCCAGTTAAGCCTTTAAATGTCACTTTAGGCTGTATAGAAGTGTCTTGAAAAATATCTAGTCAAATTTTATTTACTGTCATCATGGCAAAGATAAAATAAATCCGTTATTAGAAATGAGTTATTAAAACTATTATGTGTAGAAATGTGTAGAAAAAAATCTTCTCTCTGTTAAACAGAAATTGGGGAAATATATATAATATATATGACATTCACTTGACATCATAATTAGTAGTTATTCTTTTTTAAATATTTCTCAAGTAATCTTTACCCAAGGTAAAATTTCTTTCAACAGATTTTTCTTTTTTTTTTTAACAACATAATACTTTTACTAGTGCTGCTCAGCTTAAAGTGCAATTTTAAAGTTTAGTTAGGTTAACTAGGCAAGTTAGGTTACAAGTCATCGGACAACAGTGGTTTGTTCTGTAGCCAATTGAGCAAAAAAGATTTCTTAAGGAATAGCTAATAATATTGACTTGTTGAATTGTTTACAATTTTTAATACTGCTTTTTATTCCAGACAAAAAGAAAAGAGTTTCTCTAGAAGAAAAAAAAATGATGATGGCATTTCAGAGTGTACCATAATAATTACTCAAATCAACACATAAAATGCTCCTTTTTCAAATGTCCCCCACCTCTCCCATGTGTCCATGTGTTGTGTGTTATCAGTGTCGTAAGGAGCTGCCGCACTCACATGAGTGAATATTGATTTGCTCTTCTGCTCTTTGCCTCTGGTGAACGTCACATCCACTCACTGCCTCATTGAGTGATGTGGTTTGTGGCGTTCATCCACCTGACGCCCAAATCAACAGATCCTTAATAATTTCTCCAATGAGAAAAATAGACAGCAAACCCCTCTCAGCCAATCAACACAGCTTTGACCATATAAAACAGCACAATATATGAAGTGAAAAAATATATGTTTTATAAGCAAAAGAGATTTCAAGGGAAGAAATAATAAATGAAAAATAAATATTTGGTGTCGGTGAAGTTCAGCCTAAAATACCCCAAAGATCATTTACTGTGGATTGTCAAATCTGCCCCTATATTTCAGACAAAAGCAAACATTTTATATTGTGTGTGCCTTTATATTCAATGAGCAATGGCTTTCCAGAAAAGGGTGGAGCTACATGCTATTCTTTGCTTATGCTTGATGCTATTCTGACATTCCAGAAACAACAAAACAAGAAAATCCAACAAGGCCAAAATGTCAGAAATTACCAGCAGTGCATAAATAGCCTTACATGTTCAAACCAGAGTACGCCAACGATCTTGATGACATTTCTGAATGCTTAATGGATTCATTTTTGTAGAAATTTAAACTGAATGTGAAAGTTTTGTGAAAAAAAAGGTCGGTGATGCCGGAACTGGTGATGTGGGAAATACTAAATCCTATTTACTATCTTTTATTTAGAGACTGTTTTCATTATGACAAGCGTTGGGGAAAGTTACTTTTAAAAGTAATGCATTACGATATTGAGTATTGTTACAAAAAAGTAACTAGTTGTGTTACTTAGTTACCTTTTATGGTAAGTAATCGCTTTCAGAATCTGCAAGTTGTTGTTTTTTTTTACTGTTTTTAATAGAGGAGCTCTGCATTTAACAACACACCATATAAACTGCACCTTCACTTACAGTTGTCCATTTAGACAATCCCCTTTTCCTTTTCTTCAGTGTGTTCAAAGAAATTAACAAATTCTCTGATTGCGTGAGTGATTCAACATGACTACATTCATTTTGATTCAACAACTTATTTCAAAGCTAATTAGATGAAATAAAAACTAAATCTCATTACATTTTTAAAAAAGTAACTCAAATATTGTTAACAAATAATTTACTTAATTTGTTTTCTAAATAAATAATGTTTTTTACTATTTTTTTTTAAGTAATGCGTTACTTTACTCATTACTTAGAAAAGCAATATCATTACGTAACTTGCGCTACTTGTATTGACTTACTTCTAACACTGATTATGGCTCCATTGATGCTACAAGTTCTAGCGCCATCAAATATTGCCTAGTTAATATTCAACCAGCCATTTTTCCATGTGTGTAGAGAAAGGCTGAACAATGTTGCGGGTTGTCCTATGCCATGTTTTCTGGGTATATAGTCACACTGGGGACCTGATTATGGCACTTAAACACAGAAAAAGTCAAGATATGTCTCTTTAATTGGAAGAAACAATGTGTCGACAGCTATCTTTCTGCAGCTCTCCCATTGTCACCCACTGAAGCTAAGCAGAGCTGTGCCCAGTCAGTACCTGGATGGGAGACCACATGGAAAAGCTAGGTTACTGCTGGAAGTGGTGTTAGTGAGACCAGCAGGGGGCACTCAACCTGCAGTCTGTGTGGGTCCTTATGCCCCAGTATACTGATGGGGACTCTATACTGCTCAGTGAACGCTATCTTTAGAATGAGACGTTAAACCGAGGTCTGTGGCTCTCCTTCAAAAAAGAGTTGGGGTTTAACCCCGCCATCCTGGGCAAATTTGCCCACTGGCCTCTGTCCATCATGGCCACCTAACCTTCCCCATATCATAATTGGCTTCATCACTCTGTCTCCTCTTCACCAATCAGCTGGTATGTGGTGTGAGGTCTGGCGCAATCATCTAGGTGGATGCTGCACACTGGTTGTGGACAAGGAGATTCCCCAAAAAATGTGTAAAAATAGTGTCCAGAAAAGCGCTATATAAATGTAAGGAATTATTATTATTAAGAATTTATGATAAAAGCAGGGTCAGGAATAACTAAACATTTTACATGTCCCTCAGCCTGACCGAACTTCTCACAAGTGACAGATGTTGTCATTTTCTACCTGTCCAAATCTCCAACTGCATGACTCACACTACTGCCGTCATTCTAGAAGGAAGTCCACACAGATTGCCAAAAAATGGTGTCATTTTCTGAGCCAAAGGAGACACAAAACTCCCCCCTCGGTCAAAGGGACACTGGACATGCGTCATCTGTACATAACATGCATGAACTTTCTTTCGTTGGGCCAATTCTGCAATGGCAGCAATGCCCTGTGCAGATTATATTGTGGAGATTGGACTCCAGAGTTGTGACATGGCAGATAACAGAGATCATTTTCTCAATGACAAATGCAGTGCGCAGCTGTTATTGTGGTGGGATGAGATGACTGCAATCAAAGCTGGAGAAGACCTGTCATTTCCGACAGCTGAGGAGACTCTTACCTTGCCCCTCGGCTGATTGATGTCATCACTGACCATCATAATGAATGCCAACTAAATGACTTCACACAGGCTCGGAAAATTCATATTATACATTGGTTTCAGTGAGGGTTTTTTGGGTTATCGCAATTGTTTTGTATAGGAAAAAACAGAAAAGGAAAACGGATGCTCTTTTTTCTTGATCTTTATCAACGAGACACTTTACTGGACTGCAATATGCAATCATGAAGTCAAAAGGGGGCTTTTTAATCCCTGCAACACATTTAAAATTCGGTATTATTATTATTTTTGACCCGTATTTGGTGAAATGAAAGATGAAAAAGTGGTATTTCGAAAAACTAAGTATAATATGTATAATACAGATTTTTTTGTTCAACACATTAGAATGTGTTTCTAAAAAATCACAGTCATACAAAAATACGTACATACTTTTACCAGCCTGATCTGAATGTTATGTATTTTCAGAAAAGTGGCTAATTGGTACAAACGTATTTTTAAAAGGATGACCCACAATCCTTACAAAAATTGTTCACCTACCCAGCATGTTTCACACAGCGTATGCCCTTCCCGCTGCAACCCATCACCGGGGAACATCACTACACACAAGTTAGCTTACCTGGAGCACCTGGAGGAAACCCACGCAAACACAGGGAGAACATGCAAACTCCACACAGAAATGCCAGCTGACCCAGCCAGGGCTCAAACCAGCAACCTTCTTGCTGTGAGGCGATTGTGCTACCCACTGCAAAAAGGGGCTAATAATTCTGACTTAAACTCTATGTACAAATATATTAATATGTTACTTGATCATGATAAATTTGATTGTTTACTGATATTTCTATGTTTGTTCGAGTGTGTCAGCTACTGCTGTTAAACAATTTGCCCCTCGGGCACAATAAAAACATTTCAATCAAATCCAATCCGTCATTGGAGAATAAGCAAATTGTAAATGTGATCATACAAATTCATATGAATTAGCCACTAAATCAAAAAGTTGCAATTTGCTGTGAGATTGTGTTGATTTTTACCCTAGTGTACAGAACACATCTACTCAAATGTCACACAGATTTTTATTTATCAAAATTTTTAAGTATGTTTCTTTTAAATCAATTCATTCATTTTCTTTTCGGTTTATTAATCTGGCGTCGCCACAGCCAAATTATCCAGCATATGTTTTACACAGCGGATGCCCTTCCAGCTGCAACCCATCTCTGGGAAACATCCATAAACACTTATTCACACACATACACTACGGTCAATTTTAGCTTACCCAGTTCACCTATAGCGCATGTCTTTGGACTTTTGGGGGAAACCGGAGCACCCAGAGGAAACCCACGTGAACACAGGGAAAACATGCAAACTCCACACAGAAATGCCAACTGACCCAGCCAGCTCGCACCAGCGACTTCTTGCTGTGAGGCAATTGTGCTACCCACTGCGCTACCGCGTCACCCTTGATCAATCATATAAGGAATTACCAGTATTAATGCCACTGGAAAGAATTTATAGCTCATGACTGTTTAAATTCTGATATTTCTTTCTAATAGAAATTCATTTTACTTGGATGAATTTTTAAATGCCATCAATTTTTAATGCTTAAACTGTTCATCAGGTGGGCGGTATGGTGGCTCAGTGGTTTGCACTGTCACCTCACAGCAAGAACGTCACTAGTTCGAGTCCTGGCTGGGCCAGTTGGCATTTCTGTGTGGAGTTTGCATGTTCTCCCCGTGTTTGTGTGGGTTTCCTCTGAGTGCTCCGGTTTCCCCCACAGTCCAAAGACATGCGCTTTAGGTGAATTGGCCATAGCATATGAGTGTGGGAGAGTATGGGTGTTCCCCAGTAATGGGTTGCGGCTGGTGGGGCATCCGCTGTGTAAAACATATGCTGGAAAAGTTGACAGTTCATTCTGCTGTGGTAACCTCTGTTAAATAAGGGTCTAAGCCGAAGGAAATTGAATGAATAAATTAAATTGTTCATCAATATTCATGCTTATCAACAAAATTCAGTCCAAAGACTGTATCAGACTTAAAAATAAACATCCAGGTCATAAATGACCCAAAAATAAAACCTGCCTTTTATATGTTTAAATCATCAAAAACAACTGTAATTTTTATAAAATGTGTCATTCCCTTACTCCCCTTACATTTAGTCATTTCTCAGAGACTTTTCTCCAAAGGAGTTACAATTGAGGCAGCATTCTACGGAGACCTGAAAGGGACGTGAGGGTGAGGAAAACAATGGGTGTAAGAAAAAAAACTGTGATATGAAAATATGTATATATTTAAGTTTTTTAGTTCCCTCGCAAAACTGTTGTTCCACAAACAATTCCTGTTCCCTTCATAAATGTCAACCCTCCCGTTTTTGCCAGAATTCTCTCGTATTTTACCATTCTATCCTGCTATCATCCTATCATTAAGTATTTTCCCATATTTTTAATCTTGAAAGCACGTTGAAATTTATATAAAAATGTCTTCATTCACTTTCTTATTCATTAAAGCTGTGCATCGATTACAGCTCTTCATATGCAACCTCTCAATCAGCGAATGCAATTATACGTGCTGACTGACGGATGTGCTCCGTATGATAAATTGATCCCAGATCAGCTTCTGTACACACACTTCAAGTGACACCTCTTTGTTATCAAACAAGTGAAGAGCAGCAAATGAATTTCTCGTTTTGTTTTGTCTTTAATGAACTGAAAGTGAATGCAGAGTTTTTTTTATATTAATTTCAACATGCTTTCAAGATTAAAAATGTGGGAGAAATATGGCAAAATACTAAATGATAGGATGATAGCGGGATAGAATGGTAGTATTCGGGAGAAACCCGGCAAAAATTGGAGGGTTGACATGTATAAAGTAAACAGGAAGTGTTTGTCAAACAACAGTTTTGTAAGGAAAAACAAAACAACTTTGCGAGGGAACGCAAAACATATTTGCAAGATAACGCAAAAACTTCAAAAAATACATATCTTCCTATCACTCAGTTGTTTTTTCTCTCACCCATTTTTTTTCTTCCTCCAATTTTTTTCCCCACCATCATGTCCCTTCCAGGTCTCCGTAGCATTCAGCAATTCAACAAGAAGAGGCGTTAGCACCAGTGATGTAGTGGTTGGTGTGTTGACACATGCACTCCAGTGCTCGCGGCGACCCGAGTTCGATTCCGCCTTGCGGTCCTGCTTTCCTGTGAGTACTCTCTACTGTCCTATCTAATAAAGGTAACCCCCCCCCCCCCCTTCCAAAAAAAAGAAGAGGCAAAACACAGAAGAAAAGCTAATTATACAAAGAAACTGATAGTGCTCAGAGAATAAAGTGCTAGAGTTAGGGGATGTTATTTAATAAAGAGAGAAGAGTGTTTCTACGGGTGGTTTGTCAAGCCTACTCACTAGTGTGAAGCACATTTCATAAATGCAGTGTTTTTTATTTAATAAAAAAATAAAAATAAAAACTATGTATTGTTTTGACATTTTTCTCATGTCTGTTGGTTCAAAATGTGTCCAAATTTGTTCAAGTACGAGGGTTTCAAAGCCCCAAGCAGGAAAACTTTATATTTATGGTCACGTTAAGAGATTCTGCTTACATAACAACATATTAACTAGCAGTTATTATAGCATTAGCAGAATATCTACTTAATATCTACATTTTACTTTAAAGGTTCTTCAAAAAACATTATAGTTTGTAAGTATGTCAACTTACTCAAATAATCCCAACCATAATACGTTACTAACACCTTAATAAGAGTCAGTTGACATATAGTTGCAAACTTACATACTTAATAGTCAACAAAAAAATCTAGGCCATCAAAGTGTATCCTTAAAAAAACCCTTTAAAAAGCAGTCCTATAGTCATATACAGATAAAGAAGAAGAAGAAGAAACAATCGCACACAAAATAAACCCTTTCCCTGGAAGAATAAAATTGCCTGTGTATTGCAGCAAAGTCACACCGTAATTCATCTAAACCCAAAGGTTCAAAGAGAGCTCTGAAACAGCCGTTTCCTCTGCAAATTACAAGAGTAAAACACCTCTGAGAAACCAACAGATTGTTCAAAAGAGAGTGATTCTTGTCATTCCGCATGCAGCAGGCATTTCAAACGCATTGCATTACAGAATTTGACGTAAGCATTGCCCCATAACTTGAGGACAAGAGGCTTTGTCGGATTTCACTCTAAATTTAAGACTGTCACCGCCAATCAGAGTGAAATTTGTTGACAAGCAGAAACAGATCCGGCTCTCTATAGCATGATAAACCAGACTGACAGTTTATCCAAGAAAGCCTAATTCATCTCTCCTAAGCCTCTTCCACTCAAAAGAATGTTTATTTCTTCATTTAGTCCCACATTCACCAGGGGAACTATTTGGCTCCAAAGCTACAGTGCAAAATCAGAGATAAGGCAGCAGGCTGATGTTTGCCCGGCCAGCATTATCACCCACTTCTATGGCACACATATCACAAACACACTGTTATCTGGCCAACATTCAGACCATTCTTGAGTACAGAAAGGTAACCTCAATTTGCGCACAGGTCCTGGCTTAAGGACGTTTGTTTGGATTTGACATGAGGGTTCTGGAAATCTTTGATTTAAAACATCATAGGCGTGTTGGCTAGAGAAGACTTCCAATTTGTGGAGAAGTACACCTTTTAAATGAAAGCAATTGGCTTTGATCTTAAAAATAAGGCACACTTTCATCTGCGGGATGTGGCCGAAATCCATAACTTTTGTTAACATTGGTTTTCCTTGTCTGTGACTCAAAGTGAAATGTTATGAAATCATAGTCAGCTTTAGATTAGCTTTTAAGGAGAGTTGACAATTGGGAAAATAACAAGGGATTCCAAACTGATTCCCAGATCTGCAAATAAAGGGATGATCCTCTTGAAGGTATAAAACACTTTTATCTTTCGAGAACCATTTACACATCCACACTTTTGTTTAACAGTTTTATTCAGAAAGGACTGAAACTAATAGTAAAGTCGTTTGTATTGTTTTGAATATTCTATTAATCATTTTTCACAAAAAAATAGACAATATATTGTGGATGGGAGTGACACGTTGGCTCGGTGGTTAGCACTATCGGCTCACAGCAGGAGTCTTGCTGGTTCGAGCCCCGGCTGGAGCAGTTGGCATTTCTATGTAGAGTTTGCATGTTCTCCCAGTGTTAGCGGGGGTTTTTTCCGGGTGCTCCGGTTTCCCCCACAGTCCAAACATATGCGTGTTTCCCAGTACTGGGTTGCAGTACTGGCATCCGCTGTGTAAAATATATGCTGGATAAGTTGGCGGTTCATTCCACTGTGGTGACCCCTGATGACTAAAGGAACTAAGCCGAAGGAAAATGAATGAATGAATATTGTGGATGGTTTTTCAAAATGTTTTCTGAAGGATCATGTGACAATACAGACAAATTAAAACAGGAAATTATTTTAAAAAAAGAGAAGACGATCAATTCAATTCCATTAGTATCTTATAATATAAATGCTTTTCAGTGCATCAAAAACTTTCAAAATCTCACTTAGCTCAACGTTTAAAATGTTAAACAGTAAAACTAATAAAAATCAAATATGAATTTAAAATAATGTCCAAAATATATTCCTAATACGTTTCCATTTAATATTTTTTTCTGCCAACCAAGAGAGTATTCTCTAAATGAATACTAAACAGATTAAAATCTGTTCAAAGATAGTAGCAAAGCCTCTTGAGAAATTATATGACCGTTTGTTTTACAAGAACCTCACAAGGGTGGCAAGGAACATCATTTCGAACCCACGTCATGAGTTGAACCATGAATTTATACCAATAAAGTCTAACCCTCAATTTACAGTCCCAAGTTTTGATAAAGTGAAATTGAAAAAGTCGTTTGTACATCAGGCTGTCTTGGAGCTGAATAGGGCCTGTGTAAAATGAATTGGGGTTTTTTGTATGTCTTTCTCTCTTTGTAAGGAGTATTTATCATGCTGTTTTGCAAGAAACATTTCAGATGCAAGTCTGACAATAAAGTATTGTGCTGTATTGTATTCTCAGAAAAACAAACAAAAAAAACTATAACATGTTTATTTAAATTAATGCATTTTTCCTTTGGCTTCATCCCGTTATTCATCAGGGGTCGCCACATTGAAATGAACCGCCAACTTATCCAGCAAATGTTTTGAACATCAGATGCCCTTCCAGCTGCAACCAACACCCATACACAATCATTCACACACGCACACACATTACGGCCAATTTAGTTTATTCAATTCCCCTATACCACATGTCTTTAGACTGTGGGGGAAACCGGAGCACCCGGAGGAAACCCAAACAAAGAGAGAAGTTGAACCTGCAAACTCCACAGAGAAATGCCAACTGACCCAACTGGGACTCGAACTAGCGACCTTCTTGCTGTGAGACAACAGTGCTAGTAACCACTGAGCCACCGTGTCTCCCTGATAAATTACTTATTAATGATTACTTATTAATGATGTGAACCTATGAGAAATACATCAATGGTTATCAAAGTGAGTATTTTGACCAAATGTCTAAAAAAAGACATAAAAAAACACTCATTATCCTGGCCGGAGGCAAATGTTCCCTTTCTGTCAATTCCAGCTGTCCTTAAATTCTTGATGTTTACCGTGGCAAACCGAGAGCGGCATAAGGCTGGCTATGATAGAAAAGGACAACAGATATATTTCTGACCATAATAGGAAAGCATATATATATATATATATATATATATATGCATTACCTCAGCCATCCAATATAGGATCATCTGTGACCCTCATCAGAGTGAAAGTAGAAAAACTACAGATCAATTTAGCTAATATATTTTACACAGCGGATGCCCTTCCAGCTGCAACCCAGTACTGGGAAACATCCATACACCCTCATCCACACCCAATTTACAGCCAATTTAGTTTATTCAATTCACCTACAGCGCATGTCCTGGGACTGTGGGGGAAACCGGAGCACCCGGAGGAAACCCACGTGAACATGGGGAGAACATGCAAACTCCACATAGAAATGTCAACTGACCCTGAGGCTCCAACCAGCGACCTTCTTTCTGTGAGGCGACAGTGCTACCCACTGCACCAAAACCTATACAGTTCACACAAAATAAAAAAATGCACCATATTTACTCACCCCCTATGCTTTCTAACATGCAGGTGACATTTGTCTTCAAAAGCAGAAACTGGGACTTTCTGTGGTTTGTAAAATGCAAGTCTGCAGCAAACGAAAGCACTTTCAAGTCAAGAAAACATATATAGGTACAATAAATGAATAGCTGTGGCTCCTGATGTTGCACTGAGATCTTCTAAAGCAGTGCAAACTCGCATATGAGCTGCTGACACTGTTTATTCATTCATTCATTTTCCTTCGGCTTAGTCCCTTTATTCATCAGGGGTCGTCACAGCGGAATGACTGATAAGTCTGAAGAAAACCAACACCAACACTGGGAGAACATGCAAACTTCACACAGAAATGTCTACTGACCCAGCCGGGACTTGAACCAGCAACCTTATTGCTGTGAGGCAACAGTGCTAACCACTGAGCTACCATGTTGCACACAAAACAAGATTTCTGATGAATGTTGGAAACCAGCATCCATTGACATCAATAAACAAAAATACACTGTAAAAAACCTTGTTAAACTTTGTATAACTAAAAATATTTAGTTGAAACCTGATTTAATGTAATTAAACCTGATTTAACATAAAAAACATTTGGTGTTTTGACTTTTTGTCATATGATTTTTTACAGTGTACTACAGAAATAATTGGCTGCTACTTTCCAACACCCTTTAATGTCTTTCTGTTTCCCAGAAATGATTGAGTGAACTATCCCTTTAAATATTTACTATGCTCTCTCAATAATGCTTTTCTTAGAGTTTTTGTCTTTTCTAAAATTAAAAAAATTCATAAATCAAGAAGCATTTTCTACACACGTACAAAATACTGTATAGTTTAGTAGGGCTGGACGATTAATAGAAAAGTAATTGAAATCAACATTCAGAACATATAATCGATCTCATTTTTTCAGGAAGATTTTTTCAATTACTTCACGTGAGCTCGCTCTGTTAAAGGCTCAGGCTGATTTGTTCTTCTGAGGTCACTTTTCAGCCATATCTGAGTCAAGTTGGATCCATTCCTGGGCCTTACTTTGCCCTACATTGACGATGATTGGAAGCTGCGCTGAGATGTCTTGAAATGGCATATTATGCACTACATTAAAAAAAATTAAATGCAGTGTTTAAAATATCATGGACAGGATATACAAGAGTTATGCGATTTAGAAGAGATACTGATTATTTTCTACTTTTAATATAAAAAACACAGAAAATAAGTTATTTTGTTTCCAGGTGCAAGTTATTAATTTTCATTTTTTTCTAAGAAACAAGTGACTGTTCATTTTAGGCAACGTGTGCTTTAATTTAATTTGTTTAACGTTGATGTTCAATAAATCATCATAGATAGTAGATAGTGTGTGTTTCCTTCAATTATATTAAAATCAAGTAGTGCACCCTTCATTCAGAAATCTCTCACTTGAAATATGTGAGCATGTTTACAGTCAGGGAACTATGAGGACAAAAAAATTAAATAAATAAATAAAATAATCATTAATTAATCGTAATCAAGTTAAAAATTAAAGGATTAAAATATTACAAAAATGATTATTTTCTACATAAATATAAAAACCGCTGGCTCCATACCTTTATCATCTCGGGGGGGCTTTTTTTTTTTTGTTTATTCATGACAACTTGCTTTTGTATAATGTTATAATTAGTATTAGTATTATTTATTATATACGTATATTTATATTTGTTTTAATAAAAACGAGTTTAGATTTGTCCATCTGTTGGGTTTTGGATGTGGGGTATAGCACCAAACACACGTTTTTGACCACACTTTGTTATTACTGTTCATTTATTAGTTTGCTGGAAATTAGAACTGAATTTAGAAATAGTTTAGAAACAAATCTTTGCGCTTAACAAACGAAATTAATTATGTAGGCTAATGGATGTCTTCACTGGAGTGCGTACATCACCTTTTCCTTATCCATGAAAGTAAAGGAGTAAAGTAGAGTAAAAGTAAATAGAAAGTAAAGACGCAAATGGATTGTTTAACTGTTTTCTCGCGAGTGAAGTGTTCAGTTTTTCCCCTTACAAAGTCCGCCATGTAAATAGCAAATGCATCACAGCGCCACTCAACTGATTCTTAAAGAGTGTGAGATGAGACTCTAATTGGTTGAATGCATGCTATGCTCAAAACACACACATAACTCATTAAGAGAATAAGCACAACCCTGTTAGACTGGGGTGCAACGCGTTTTTTTCCATCCTTAAAATAGCGAAAGTGGATTTAAACACGCCCTTAACGCTTTTGTGCCATGTGCTTTAGACTATGCACCTAGATCATTAAAAATAGAGCCCAATAAGTCTAAATTAAGTGGGGTTTTCCTTCAATTAAATAATCTACCAGTATGGGGTAAGTAAAATAAACTTATTTCAAACCTCAAACAAGATTATTTAACTTACCCCACTGGCAGATTATTTTGCTTGTTTTAAGGAAAAACTTACTTCATTTTCCATATAATTTTGATTCCATACTGGATGTGGTGCAAGATTCAAGCCACAATCAACGATCGCTATCAAAATAAAGCCTCCAATGCTGAGGACAAAAAAACATGTCTACATTCTGAGCATTTTCATTGCCTCAGTGTTACAATGTCTCTGCAATTTCTGCTATCAGACCACTAGAAAAAAAACAGCCATTCCTAGCGAACAATGTCAGGACTGCGGTTTAATGAGAGACTCTGATTCATCTATGGATTCCTGGCAGTGCGAGCAAATTAAAAAGAGATAGCTTTGTAGGTGCTTAAAGACTATCTGTTTATCTCCTCTACTCAGAAATCTGTAGACACACACAAGACGTCCGGCCTGCTTTGCTCTGGCTGGAATTAGCAAATAAAAATAATAAAGACCCACACTATCTGCTCTTTCGATAATGAAACGGCTTTTATTAAAGCAGCCCAAAATGTCTGTTCGCAGCAAAGCATAAGTACCTCGGCGTAGGTGATGCATATCTATTTATCATCACATGTGCATTGAAAGCCGTGCAGTCAGTCTGTTGACAGAGCGATCTCTTCAGCTGCTGTAAAGGCAGAGACAGCGCCAGCCTGAATCTTAATCAAACAGCACAATCTCGCTGGATTTAAGTTGGTATCAAAGGCTTATTTCAAATGCAGGTGCTTCGCTGGACAGAGGGTAATTATCCCCATTATTCAAATGACACAAAGGCGGCCCTTTCATATTTCATGGCCTTTTTGTTTTGTTGCTATCCCCAACGCAAGTGTGCACTTTTCTTCCAGCGCCACACAAAAGGCTTGATTCTGTTTTCCTTCTCCATGCCGTGTGTGTGTGTGTGTGTGTTTTCTCTCGCTGTACCGAAGAGGCCTAAGGTTTGTGTTTTGCAAACCAATTCACAGCAATCAGGGGTCCTGTCGATTAATTAGGCTCTCTGCCCAAAGCAAGGTATTACTGTCACAGCAGATCAACATCACCTATTTCTGGAGCATCCATATCATACTAGACATACGCAATCAATTCATAAAACAAACAAACACAGTGATCTTTACAGTATCAAATAAAGGCAGAGAAGGAGTGATGGGCAGCTACGAGACAGACAGACAGACAGACAGACAGACAGACAGACAGATAGACAGATAGATAGATAGATAGATAGATAGATAGATAGATAGATAGATAGATAGATAGATAGATAGATAGATAGATAGATAGATAGATAGATAGATAGATAGACTTGCATTCTTTCAGTATATATTAAATAAAATATTGTCATTCGTTATTATTTTCAGAAAATTGTTGATCGAAGGACTATTTCATGCTCAAATACATGACAAGTTGTAATAGATAGATAGAATTGGGCTGGTAAATAAAATATAATAATATCAGTTATGATTGACGTCATGATTTGCATTCCTCCAATTTATCAAATAAAAATATTGTCTTTTATTGTTTTTTCTGTTCAGAAAATTGTTAATAGGACTATTTCGTGCTCAAATGGGCCTACGTGACAATATGTGATGGATGGATGGATGGATGGATGGATGGATGGATGGATGGATGGATGGATGGATGGATGGATGGATGGATGGATGGATGGATGGATGGATGGATGGATGGATGGATGGATGGATGGATGGATGGATGGATGGATGGATGGATGGATGGATGGATAGATAGATAGATAGATAGATAGATAGATAGATAGATAGATAGATAGATAGATAGATAGATAGATAGATAGATAGATGAAAAAAGTGATAGATGACAATGGTGTTTGGGTATAAGATGCGACACGTATTAGCATCAAATGTTGGCTAATGTGATAACTGTGTGTGGGCGAAGACTCAGTGCCAGTTTCTGTCTTGCTTATCAGTGTTACAATGTGAGAGATCGCCTCTGACATTCACAGCTGGTCCGCTTCAGCTCTGTGACGAGAAATAATTGTGTGTGTGTGTGTGTGTGTGCGCGCGCGCGCGCGCTTGGTACCTTAGCGGCATATAAGCAGCACATCGCTTGGACAGTGTCAGGAGAAATGGGCGAAGCAAAGGTGAACTGTAGATATTTTTAGCTGCCTGCAAAGAGAATTACTGAGTTTTATCACTGTGATTACGATTTTGCTAATCATTTTATGAGCAAGTTGGCGTACAAAAAAGCTAAAACTTTGGAGGGAGCGCCCCCTATTGGAGGAATTGTTTTAAAGAAAGAAAGTCAGAAAGAAAAAGAAAGAAAGAAAGAAAGAAAGAAAGAAAGAAAGAAAGAAAGAAAGAAAGAAAGAAAGAAAGAAAGGTATCTCTGAGGCTATAAACATTTTGAGATCTTTCTCAACTCAATGCGTAAAATATGCATCCTGTGTAATCGTGACATTGTATGCGAACTGACTTTACACACAGTGATGTCAACTTCACAATGCTTAAGGACGACCAGAGATGCCCAATGTAGGGCCCGCACACCATCCCATCTGAGAAGAGAGGATGGAGAGGGTTAGGGCGAATACCTTTAACAGAGATTGTCATCTCTAATTTAATGTAACCTTTTTTATTGCTGAGCTACAAAAAAGCAAACTGAAATCAAATGTTTCAGTTAAATGTAAATAAATCAGATTTTTTACAAATGTAAACGATGCCACTCGACAAATAGAGGACTATGCAGAAGACATCTGTGAGCAAATTAAAGTAAAAACTAGTGCAACTCCACTCTGTCATAATTGAGATTGTTTTTGTATTTACTGTAATAAGTTCTTTATTAAATGTTAAAGAATTATGCTGTATTAGTTCATATAAAGCAATGTTTTCTGGTTATTTTTAAATATTATTAAATAAGTTAGGAAATTAACCATGGCAAGTATATTTACCTTCGGCCCACTAGCCTCAATCAAGTTTGGTTTTTGGCCCTTCATAGGAAAAAGTTTGGGCACCCCTGGACTAGACCTAAGTTTTACATAAAGAGGATTATGTAGTACCCATAATGCCTAAATGCAAAAATTGTATATTATCATTCTTGTTATGAATATGTAATTTAAAAATACGTGATGCAGTGGCGCAGTAAGTAGTGCTGTCGCCTCACAGCAAGAAGGTCTTTGTTTCGAGCCTCAGCTGGGTCAGTTGGCCTTTCTGTGTGGAGTTTGCATGTTCTCCCTGTGTTTGCGTGGGTTTCCTCTGAGTGCTCTGGTTTCCCCCACAGTCCAAAGACATGTGGTACAGGTTAATTGGCTAGGCTAAATTGTCCGTAGTGTATTGAATGAGTGTGTATGGATGTTTCCCAGAGATGGGTTGCAGCTGGAAGAGCATCCGCTGCGTAAAACATCTGCTGGATAAGTTGGCGGTTCATTCTGCTGTGGCCACCCCTGATTAATAAAGGGACTAAGCCGAAAAGAAAATGAATGAATGAATTTAAAAATAAAAACATTTTTACAATATTTCACATGAATGTAAATCAATTATCTTTCTATTTCTATATTTTAATAAATATATCTGTTTATAAACTGTTTAATAACTGTTTTGTTCAAATGTTGAAGGATCGGAATTTGTCCTAAGACAACAATGAATGTTTTATGACAACTGAATGAACAGTGATTCTGAAAAAATGATGATTATTGTACTGGAATATTTACAAATGCATGGCTAATGCTAATGACACAGATGCAACAAAGTATTCATGTTTTAATAAAAATATAAATGACCTTCCTTACTGTTAAACAAATAGACTTAGGCCTACACTTTATTTTGAACTGAAATGTTTCTCTAATTCTACAACTTAATTTCTCTAGTCCACAAAAAGAAAGAAAATTGGTTTATTATAAGTAAGAAAATTGATGATTCTAGAATGCAAACCATTTCTAAAATATGACGGTGAACGTTACTTGGTTATTCAGGCAGGTTCAAATGAATTATTTTTAGTCTGCACATAATGCTTTTCATTTTGCATTTGTCAGAAATCAGTTAAGAATGGCCAATGATGAATATAAACAAAATAGGCTTGTCTGAAAACACAGGTATAATTTAATAAACTAGCCTATATATCATTGCTATGAGCTGGTAGATAAAATTTAAGAACTTGCACACAGAAATGTCAGGGTTTAATCCACAAAATATTATTTTCTAATATAAATCTGAAGTTAAAAGACACAAACACACACACACTCTCTCACACACACACACACACACACACACACACACACACACACACACACACACATATATATATATATATATATATATATATATATATATATATATATATATATATATATATATATATATATACCTAGAAACTATTTTATACAACAAAAAAAGTCTTTATGTGCTAACATTTTGTTTTTATTTTGGAAGAAATGTCATCGATTACCTTTTACATATAACCTAACTATTAATAGAAAGAAACTATAAACTGCCACGTGTTCTCTTCATTTCCCCATACATCTTCAAAAATACTTATTCATGCTATAATCAGTAAAATCAAGCAAACAATGAGGCGAAACAAATTTTACTGTTACAAACCTGGATATATCCAATGCCATAATTATAACTCGTTTACATTCTCCAGATATAATGAACAGCCAGAAACAAACTGACTTCCTCTATTTTCATTCAAACTAAGAAATAATCCAGCATTCAGGGGTGTTTTTCTCCGTTTAATCAAAGTGACATTGATGAACAAATGTAGTCCACTAATATTATTGTTTAGGTACACTTACAAAAGAAACTCCAATACACAGCGCTCGAGGAGAAGAATTAGTGTTTTCACACCTCCTGACGCACAAAAGAGCGCTGGTTTCGATACACGACGACCCACCAACATGTATGCCTTTATGGATCACAGGGGCCACTTCAAAGAGCAAAAATGACCTCACAGACCATCAAAAGACTGCAAGTTTCTATAAGTGAACTTAGATGGCCGGCCAGCACTGATGACATTCACTTTCCAGAGGACGGTGTAAGAGAAAGAGCTCTGAGACTTTATTTTAATAACTGCGTGTGGATTATTACCTTGATTTGACATGTTTTCCTGCGGGCTCCTGGGCGCAGTTCTAGCCCTCGCGGTCGGTCTGGTCTGCTGCACGGGAAATTTTCCTGGATTTCAAGAGACCCTCAGGAATAAAATGCGAGCAGCTGGCAGAAACGGCGGAGGTCGGGCAGGTCACGGCCGACATCTGACCAGATATCCGCTGTATATGATGCACCTCTACCGGACACTTCTGACTGGAGACGAAAAACACTTCAGCCATGAAAATCCAACTCTTTATGAGTCTGACTCCGTCTTGAGCCTTGTCGCTAAAAGTGAGTATAATTGCTTTTTTATTATAAAATTTTCATAATTTTTATTATAGCTTGAATATATTGTTTTTTTTTTCTCATAGTGATGTAAACAAATTACTTCACTTTACCTCTTATCGTGAAATATATGATTCCATTAGATCTCGCGTACTTCATAAGTAAATGTATTAATATTTAAGGAAATAATTTAAGTTTAAACCAATAGGTTCACATGTTGTAGCCTAGATTTGTTTAGCTAGACTATTTGGTAAACGTAACCGTGTTATAAGCCAATAAACAAACCTCGCCGCCAGTCATTATCTCAAAAACAAATCTCTTTCGGTTTGATACGAGACCCTTAGTGAACATTATTTGTAGTTTAGCTGGTTCTGGTCTATTAACCAAGTCATGTATTATGCTTATTAGTGAGCGTGTGTGTGTATTACCTTCAAGACGTCTGTTTTAAAGTGGCTTGGGCATCAATACACATTTAAACAATAAGAACGTTCCACTTTATTAATTGCTTGTCCCGAACGTGGCCATGTGTGAAGACATCCTTTAAAGATAATTAAGCACCACACATCACTTATCTTTACTAGACTGTTTACGTGTCTGTCCTTTAAACACTCGCTAACTTTGTTTCTCCAAATATTTTTTATTCAGGTTGTCGTCAGGTTGGTGACAAATTCGCAGTGACATTTGACATGTCCTCCATATCAGCAAGCGATGATGTCCAGCGGTCTGAACTTCGCATTCGGCTTCCAAATCTCAGCTCCGAGTTGGAGGTGGATATTTATCACGCATCCACACCTGAGTGTGAGAGAAGCCCCTGCGAAGAAGTACGGCTCCACCTGGGAACCTTGAACGCCAACCCGGTTAACTCAACCTCTCGCTCCTCTTGGAGGATCTTCAACATCACTGGGCTTCTCAAGTACTGGTTGCACCAGGGTGAGCGTGTGCCATTTGAGGAACCCACACAGATGCCGTCAACAGCTGAGGGACACAAGAGCGTCCATCATCCTACAGCGAACAGAGTGATGATGGTGGTTTACTCCAAGCAGAACCGGGCAAAGACGTCTACTCTCATTCAGACGGCCGAGCACTCCAAGTATGTAGCTCTGGATCGGGCTGGTGGTGGAAGTGAACCTGTGCCTCGGCGCCACAGAAGGAACCACAGAACTGATGATCGAGTGCGTGATGCAGCAGCAGGGATGGTTCCTGGTGTTTCCCATGAAGGTGGAGAGAAGAAACCTCTCTGTAAGAAGGTGGATATGTGGGTAGACTTCGATCAGATTGGTTGGAGTGACTGGATTGTTTACCCAAAGCGTTACAACGCTTATCGGTGTGAAGGCAGTTGTCCTACACCAGTAGATGAGACCTTCACTCCAACAAACCACGCATACATGCAGGTAAGAATCTCTCAAATCTTTGGTTATTCCGTTTTCCTCTTGCCACACTTGCTCTAATGTTTGTGGTCTTCACATTTGCAGAGTCTTTTGAAGCTGCACCACCCAGATCGCGTCCCATGCTTGTCCTGTGTACCCACCCGTCTGGCTCCACTCTCCATGCTCTACTATGAGAATGGCAAGATGGTCATGAGACATCATGAAGGCATGGTTGTTGCAGAATGCGGCTGCCACTGATCCTCCAAACCCCAAAGGAACTCAACTCTAGCACTTTGGATATGCTCCTCGACCCCAATAATATGTATTTAAGAAAAACTGCTGTCAGTTACAGTATTCCCACTTGAAATTATTATGGTTTCCTGCACTGAGGCACCTGGATTACTTGATGCTATTTTTGAAAGCTTTGCATGTTTGCCTAATCTGTAAATAGTAGAGTATGTAAATTACCAAATGTAATAAAATGTTTTCATAATGTTTATTTTTGTGTATCGTCTGTTTTTGGTTTGAAAACAAGAGGCTGCAAATGAATAGGACAGACACTTGTCAATTCTCTGATGTTTTTTTAATGCTTAAATGTCTCTTCAGGAATAACAGGGCAGTTTAGAGAACTTCACAGCCGAAAAAAAAGGCATTTTACATTCTGTTGAATGACACTTTAGGTGAATCGAGTATTCAAAAAAAATTAGATTTTACCATTACAAAAAGTATCAACACCAAATGGAAAGTGGTCAAAATTCAGTGTCATGGCATGTTAAATCTTCAGGAGTTGGATTTCCCCCACATGATTCTGGATGAGAAAAACCACTAAGAAAAGAACCGTTGCTCCCTCTACTGACCATTCTGAAAAACTACACAAACAAATCTGTATCAAACAGTGTGGCATGGTGGCCTGTGAAAACGTCCCCCATGTCTTAGGCAGAAGTAGAGCTGCATCGATGTGCTCAGGATGCACTATCTGAAATAGTGGCTCTTTCAGGCACAACAGTGTTAGCTGATGTCGAGAATCTAAAGAAATGGCTTTGTGCGCGTCTTGAGCGACAGCATCAGTACAGGAAAGGAAAATATCATTTGAACAGTAAATCAATAACCCAAAAAAAAAAAAAAAAAAAGATAGATGACATGGAAGGAGAAGTCTTCTGTGCATTTATCCTCTCTGTGAACAGTTATCATCTTTTTCATCATCACAGTAATATTCATTACAGTCGTCGTCTCCTTCGTGTAGCAGTTCCTCTACTGTAGTTAGATGTCCATTTCAAACTGGGCATCCTCCCCTTAAAAATCATAGACAAAAGATATATTTGTTGAGAATATTAACCCTTTAAAGATGAACAGAGAATGCCTAATAGGCATGGGACGATAACCCCTTTTAAGGTATACAGCAGTTTGGAAAAGTCAAGGTTTTAAAACCGGCAATATTTTCTGCTATACCGTTCCTAAGGTACGTGTAAGATTTTTTATTTACTTTCCTCTTTTTTATGAAAACAGTATCTCCAGCAGAAAAGATATTCAAAGTGGCCGTTTTTAAAACAAACAAATACAGCAGAAGTCCAGGATTCATTTAAATGATTTGGCCCCAAAAAAAAGGGGGGGGGCGGGATTATTGTTTTTTACCCAGACATTTAAAAAGAATATATTTTAGAGCAGTAATCACAATGTGATTTTTTTTAATTCAAGGTTATCATATCGTTAGTCTTATGATCAACATGATCAAAACTGCTCTGCCAAACCCATTGTTCATGACCTACAACTGATTTAATCTGTCCTTTGTCAACTGATACGAAAAGATTTTTTTAAAATAATTGCCAAATGACTCAAAATGGCTATGATTTATTTTGTTCACTTTTGAATTTATTACACATTATCATTGCAATGTGATGCATGCAATGATTTGTCTAAAGTCAAAAACAAGCATGATTAACTTATAGAGCAAGTAATATTTAAAGATAAACATTTACTGGACTTTAGTAACTATCAGCAAATTAAATAACAAAAAAAAAAAAATCAGTACCAAACACATAATACATTAGGTTTTTGAGAAAACTTTAGATCTACATATCTCAGTCATCGCTGTGTTGAATTGCACTGCAAACAAATAAAACCACTTGAATATCATCTCAGAATAAATCTTTTACATTTCAGACATAAACATTCACAACTACATAAAAGTCTATATTTCTGCTCTGTTTGGGCTTCCGAATTAAGCTTTATACCCCATTAGTATACAAGTCATAAAAGCCAGATGCACTGTATGATACTCAACTAAAAACACATATGGAAACATCTTTTCCAAACTTTAGTCTAACGATTCAACAACCACAACATTTAGGCCCAATTTACACCTGGGTATTAAGATGTATTTTCTTCAATCCAATCATAAGTGGATCATGTTACACGCAGGTGTAAATGGGGTCTTTTGAGCACCTTTGAGCACTTCTGAAGTTGGCAGAAACTGCATTCAATCAGATGCGTTTATAGTAGACGAGTGGAGAAATGAGTTCAAACAACACTTACTCTCTGACTACTGACCGAAGTTAGAACCTTCACTGAGCCATTAAGAAAGTGCAAAGTAAGGTATTCCTATACATTTTACCTTAATTCTTACATATGCAACAATGGTAAACTAAAACAAATAATTTCGACTAAAATCGTTGTTGGCGTCCACAAAAATAATCCCTCTAATAGTTATCTTGTTCCTGACTAGAGTCTAGTGACTAGACTAGCTGTTTTAATGTGAAGTATATAAAAAGTTTCATCCCCATTTAATTATTTTTTTATAGATGATCAGAAGCGAGATCATCACCACTGAATTAGACCATGTAGGCTGTATGCATTCAGAAACCTGGTCACCACCAATCATAGAGATTTTTTGGGCTGGAAAGGGACGAATACATTTTTGGAATGCATTGAGATTCTCTCTGTAATCGATTCTGAGCTTAGTTTTTAACAGCAGATGGCGCTCTAGGCTAGTATTTTTAATAGTCCATACTTGTGCTGTGTTCACACCAGATGGGGCACTCGCAAACAAATCGTGCTATTCGAGCGTGATTATTTTGAGTTTACTCACTTCATTTGCACGTCAAATTCGCTTCACAATAAATGCAGATTCTTTCAGTGGTGCTTCAGAGTAAGCCGAGCCCAGTTTGATAAACTGTTGTCCGGTGTTGACAAGAGGATTTCCCCTCAGGACACAAACATCAGGCACTATGTCATAATCACGATCCTACAAGAGCAAGCTCATGATTGGTTACGGCGGCGCGAATGCCCGCTGAACTTCAGATTTTCCAACTCGAGCAATACCTGTGATACACTCATTAGGCGCGCAAAATACAACTCGCACTGCTTCATTTGCACGAATCGCATCATTCTCAGGATGTCTATGCATTGACTTAACATGTAAATCTCTGACGCTTGACGTTACATTTGAGTCTGGTCTGAAAGCACCATTAGGATGTACTCACACTAGGCACCTTTGTTTTGAACCATGCCCAGGCGTAATTCCCCTCCCCTCTCCCCCTTGGCCTACACTCACATTGCATTTTTTGCCTTCCGAGTCAGAGCATGCTTACATCATCGATGATGCGACTGTTCAGTTTAAAATTAGTGAAGTGCTCTCGCTCCATACAACAGATATTGCTGTAGTCATATTGTTTTGTATTTTGGGGTTTGCATCTTTAATAAAGTTTGACAGTTCGCGTTCATTGAAAAGCAAGAATGATTTATAAATTCATATGAAACAGTCCCTTAAAAGCGACGCTGCACTCACACAACAAGTGTACAGAGCCAAAGCCACCGAACTGTGTTTTGGCACACTCCTTCCTACCAGGTTGGCGAACTAAACTGTGCCTGGGAATGGGGGGGGGGGGGGGTCGTCAAATGTGCCTGAGCACGGTTCGGATAGCCTAGTGTGAGTACACCCTTTGTGAGTATGAAGAGCACTTGTGGCATGTACTGTAAGTGCTCAAATGCGCTCAAACATTTTCATTGAAAGATTAACTTTATTAATGTTCAATTAACGTTCAAGTGGTTTGCGTGAGGACTGGCAGACAGCATACAGCATCATTTGGGTGGTAAATACTAAGCTCTGATTCAAGGGAGATTCGAAATGCATTAAAAAAAATCTGAATTGATACAAAAAAAAAAAAAAAGTCTTGATTTGTTATGCATCAATTTATTGTTCTAGCCCTAATAATAGTAATAAGCCACCTAACGTGGGTTCCTTCATTCAGTAATACTTATATACTAAACTGAGCAATCTTGTGATGTAGAACTTGCTAAAAAATGAAATCTGAACACAAATGGTCATAAGACATTCAACATTTGTACATGTTAATACCAGTTGGAAATGGTTATGCGTCTTGGCTGACAACTTGATGAGATCACTAAATGTTCATTTAAGGTGCAATAAGCGAATTTTGGCAAGCAATGACTTTCGCCAAATGACGCATCAAAAGTAAAAAATAAATAAATAAAAAACACACCCATAACACAACAAGCCCTTTTTAATATCTCCATTATATTTTCTAGACATGCTTATTACTGCCGAATGGCTGCAAGTCTGTTTTATGACTCCATGTGGTAAAATAGTACTTCAAATATTGCTTGGTGCATATTTAATACAAGATGAAAAAATATTTTTGTAAATATTTTATAAAAGATTTAGTTTTAGCACAAGTGATAATGGACAATTACCTGTGCTCTTGTCCACCGCAGGGCTGAAGCTGTTATTATTAACAGTGGGTTTAGGGTAGGCCTTGTCATTGTTCACGGTGACTGACGGAGGACTGGTCACCCCAGGAATGTCAGGCAGGCAGCAGGGCGGTGTGCGGGCCAATGGAGAGCTGCGACAGTCCAGCAGGAACTTTCGGTCATAGATGATCCGGGTGCCTATAAAGTAGAAACAATGGTCCTATATCAGGGTACAAACGCTAAGCTGACCGACAAGCCTGTGAAAACTTTGAGTCCAGCCAGGTGTGTTCGGGCTGTGCCATGTTAAGTGTTACGAGTTTGATCCCAACATGTCTAAACATGTCCATATGACTGTGCGCTTTTCACCATTACAGGGCTGCATTGCATCATTAAGCATGGAGCTTTTTAAAGTGTCAATGTTTGACAAAATATTCTTTCATATATATTTTTCATTTCTTTATCAGAACAGTGTTAAGAAAAAAAAACACAAGGCAACAGACTGAAATAGTGAGAGTAGTGAGAACAAGAACACATTATCAGCTCAGCTCCTATCAGCCCTGTTGAACCTCCAGTGAACCTTCACACACACCAAACATCCTTGAACTAAATTCACTCTATGAGGTAAAGCTAACGAGAGGATTTCAATGCCAAAAGCAGCCTGCAGATAGAACTCAGACGTTTATGCACAGAGGCATGCACACCAGTAAAACACAGCACTAAACATGAGAACCAATAAAACGGCAATATTGTGCATCTAATGCTGCCTGCGATCTATGCAGTGTTACATCATCATGGTTTAAATGACCATCAGGACAAAGAGTGATTGAAACACTGTTTACAATAATAAGAACGGCCGTCCTCGTGAGCTAGAAAAGCAGAAGTGGCAGTGACTATTGAGAAACCAACAGTCACATGCCTCGAGAAGCGTCACGTCCTCTTGTTGACTATTAGTTATCTCCTGCATCTGAGAAAATCCACAAGCAACTATGATAAATAAAACATGCCACTTTGTATAATTTTATGCAAATAATGCTCTACATTAATATTTTTGTTAAATTTGAAAATAAAATGTGCTCAGTAGCTTACAAAATCAAATAAAAATTAACCTTCACTCAAGTTTATAACTGGAAATCATAAATGTTGTCCCAGGGTTTCTGCAGGTTTAATGAAGTCAAAATTAAGACTTTATAAGACCCGTTTAAGACCATTATGAATGAAATTTTAGACTTATACACGACTAAACACTAATGACTATCTCTAATGGCCCGATTGGCCCAATAGATTTTATTTTTGTTTGCCAAAACAAACGTAATTATTTCTTAGCAAGAAAACTCTAGTTGTATACACTATTTTCAACATAATATTTCTTTTTTTAAATGACAAGTTGAACATTGTTTAAGGTATATTTATTGTGGAGGGAATTACAATCAAAAAATAAATCAAAAACATTTATTTCTTGGCTTTTGGTCCAAATTAATTGAGTATAACTTCTATTCAACCTAATGCATTTCTGTTATAAAACCTTAAGTTTCATGTCTATTCATAAATATTATGTCTACTCGCCCTTACTTCTGTAGATAGTTTTTGTTCGAATGGAAGATAACGTAAAGGGATAAATTGCTCTGTTATTATAGTGAAGAACTGCGTAAATGTTTTTAGCTTTCTTTCCCTGATTTTATTAAGATGAATTGTTGGTGTTTGGATGGATGTCGGCTCGACTGGGTAGCTTTACATGGACAGTGGAAAATGAAGACCTGTTTAAAATGATTTAAGACACACAACACATTATTTCAGTGAATTTAACACTTTTTAAGGCCTAAAATTTAGTTTTTGCCATTTAAAACATTTTAAGACTTTTTAAGACCCAGCGGATACCCTGTGTTCATATATACATACACATTTGTATAAACACACATACATGCATGTGTATATTATACACACGTGCATATGTGTGCAAACATAACATTTCATCTAAAAAGTAGAGAATATACAGCACAATTTGGCATAAACAATACTGAATCACTATGCCAGAATTTCCAAAAATCTACTTGAAGGTCGATCAAGGCCGTTATGCGTGGATTAATCTAAATTTCAATGTCATAATTCAATAGTTTACATTTTTTAAATGCTAAACTGCCCCTTTCACACCCTTAAATAAACCTTTCAAAACAGTGGTGACACTAAATACACATTTTAAGTTCTTAAGAGAAGCTTTCAGTCAGCAGTCCTTAAACCTAATGTGTATAAATGTTTCATAATCTATTTTTGTGGAAAGTAAAAGGTCCTTCATGGAACAATAAGTGCCAAAAATATATATTATCTTAGAGCATAACCTTTACTAACCTCCCCAAAGAGAATGTACATTTAAATGTACCATGTTAACCAATAAATGTTTACGTTCATAATTTTACACTGTAATTTCTGCAATTGCAAGCCCAGTTTAGAGACTTTCATTATCTGCCGTCAAGTCAATAAATCAATGAATAAATCTTCTGGTCATATTGACAACGTTCAAGCGTTTACTATCCGTGGACGAGCACAGTTAAAAATACAAACAATACGAGAAGGCTGAAGCGTCAAGAGCACGCGCACCGCAGTCTGTCAAACACAAAGACAATGCTCGCGGTGCACGAGCTCTGTGATGCATCGCTATGTCGCGGTCAAAACAAAAACAACGCTCGCTCTTGCGACAGCTGCGAATGCGCCCGAACGACTCATCAGCAAGCCCCTGACATTTACCTCCAGGAGTCGTGCTAAAAAGGGTCCCCCCGGGTGTTGTCGAGTAATCATGAGGCAGATGGGCCGCATCGTTGAGTATGACTCGTCTGGTGGTCGGAATTGCCTGACTGGTGGTCTTCTGGCTGCCCATGGACATTTTCAACACTATTGCAAGCACAAACTCAACCAGCTGCCTTGATCAAATAGTGGCTTTGCACCTTGAAGCAGAAAAACAAAACAATTCAGCTCAGATTTTCAGCAGGTAAATGTATTCTGTTGTCAGCGGTTCAGTATCAAGTTACTTTTGTAGAATAGTTTACCTTGTCCGTTTGTGGAAAACGTGACTACATACAAAAATAAATAATACTAAATATTTGAGCCTGTATGGCACTTCATTCACTCATTCACACTCACAAACTAGCTAAAAATGCTAGGCTTCTCCGCGACCACGTTTTCTCTCTCACTCCTCATGCACACACCACGCACTCAACAAAACACGAGCAGGAAAGAGCTATTTAAAACGGAGACCTCGGCCACCGGCGCCCCCTCCGGCAAGCAACGGAACTGCAAGACTGCAATGGGAAATGTAGTTTTTTCCCGATGTTTACACGAGTTGTTACCGCTGCACTGATTCGTCATTTAAAAATGAATCACATATTATCCCAGTATCATTTTCTTTTTCTCTTTTAAACTGGTCTGCCTTTATTTCTCTCCCAAATTGTTTAATGTTTCATCATAAAGCATAACAGATATATTTAATAATAAAAAATGGCATATGACCTCTACTAAAACGTATAAAAATGGATAAAAATGTAATTATATTAATAAAAATTGTAAAATATTTAAGATACTATTTGAAAATTATCAGTTTCTCTGGGCGAACTGGACTCATTAGGTAAAGCTTTGAATAAAATGTTAATATTTGTTTTATTCTGTAAAGATCCGATAATAATTCTTTAAAATTTTAATTTATTTATAGTTTTTTTTCTAAGTTGGCTAAAATAGCAATTGCTTTTCAATTGTCGTGACTAGTAATCATAGTTATTCAAACAAATATTTGTATTGTGGTGTCTAAAAATTAATATAATCATGTCTAAAATCATGGCACATTTTTGTTATTCTTTTGCTAAATAATTGCTCTAAATGCCAACATTTTTATTTTGAATTAGAAAGAAATGTCATAAGTTAACAGAATAATACAAAAATTACATTTGACTCCAGCACACACACTCACCGGCCACTTTATTAGGTACACCTGTCCAACTGCTTGTTAACGCAAATTTTTAATCAGTCAATCACAAGGCAGCAACTCAATGCATTTAGGCAAGTAGACAAGATCAAGACAGTTCAAACTGAGCATCAAAATGAAGAAGAAAGGTGATTTAAGTGACTTTGAACATGGAATAGTTGTTGGTGCCAGAAGAGCTGGTCTGAGTATTTCAGAAACTGTGGATCTACTGGGATTTTCACACACAATCATCTCTAGGATTTACAGAGAATGGTCTGAAAAAGAGAAAATATCCAACAAGCAGCAGTTCTGTGGGTGCAAAAGGGGTCCAACCCGGTACTAGTAAGGTGTACCTATTAAAGTGGCCGGTGAGTGTAAATTGGAAATACAGAAAAACTGAGAATCATCAAGTGGTGTCTCAGCTGTGGTCAATATTCAGTAGTAGGAGCTCAAAATGATCTTAAAGCAATTCTGTAATGCTCATTCATTCCCTCTGAAGTCGATGCTAGATTTATAAATGCATATATCGCACATTCTCTTACACACGCACACAGTGTCACAATATGTCACATCTTTCTTTATTAACTTTTGTAAATGGTCTGAGCTGGTGTGCAGGGTAAATGGTCTATACATATCTTCATATCAGAATGAATCTGAATAAAAGGCTTGTATACATATTCAATGTCCGTGTTTCCTTTTTTCCGTTACAATAAAAAAACAAAATAAATGAAAACATGTTGAAATAGCTACAAAGCCTTTACATTCCCCATGACATGGGCATGTTGGTATTACTGGAATCTAACTAATATACTTAAAGTACATCCATAACAACTCTAATAAGGGTGCATAGCATTCTAATTAAATATAGTTTGTCATATATTTATACATATATTCTTTATTAAAAACATCTTTTTTTTCTGTGCATGTGCGCAGTTGCATTCCTTAGTACAGAGTAATATGATATTGCGTTTATATTGTCATTAATCCATTCTAAAGGAGTATAGGTGAAGTCTAGATTTTTGCAACAGTTAAACATTGTACATAAACTCTTTTTTTAATACATAATGATTGCAATGTTAAACCGTTTCGTTCCTTCAACCAAACAATAATAACACAAATAAAAAATCTCTTCCTTTCCCCCTTTGTTTTCAGGAATTTTGTGTCTCAGTCAACAATTACAGCAGCGATAATATATCGAACATGTATCTATGTTCTTCATGTTGAGGTCACTTCCCCACCCCACCTCCCAACGCCCCTGACGATCCTTAAGCCCAAAGTATATTTCACTTTTTACAGGTACACTAGAGTATGAATAGTGTGTAGTGAGGCAAGTTTCATCATCAGCAAAGAATTCATGTGTGGTATTTTTGCAACAACGTACACCCAGCTCATGTATGCACTTTGAATAGCTTTTGCACTACTTAGTTTGTCCACAAGGTGTCAAAACTGGTGAGGGGACAAAAATAATGTAAATGGCAAAAACAGATGCCCATGTAGATGAATGCGTTCGTAAGGAAAACAAAGGGTATTCACAACTCTTAGGAAGAACAAAGGAAATCTCATCAGGCAACATTTTGAAAGAAAAAAAAAACAGACACTGGATTAAGATGAATACTTTGGTCCGATCCCAAATGGCACTGCAAGTAAACGATTTAGGTCTTTCTAGAGTGCACTTATTGAGTCACTGTGAACACACACAGGATCAATTGATGCATACTTTGGCCCAAACTCAAATTGCATTCTAAACCCTCAAGGTCCAAACTTCCATGATATAAACCACTTTGATTGTTGGGCTAAAGTTTACTCTGTAAAGCGGAAGTGTCCAAACTCGATCTTGGAGGGCCACTGTCCTTCTGAGTTTAGCTCCAACTTGCTTCAACACACCTGCCAGGAAGCTTCTGGTATATAAGAGCTTGTGTAGCTGGTGTAGGTGTTTGATTAGGGTTGGAGCTAAACACTCCAGGACACCGGCCCTCCAGGATCGAGTTGGGACACCCCTAATGTAGAGACTTGGAGAAGTGTGCTCCAAGGGGACATTTTGTGTACTTAACCCAGGGGTGTCCATACTCGGTCCTGGAGCGCCGGTGTCCTGCTAATTTAGTTCCACCCCAATTAAACACACCTGAACCAGCTAATCAAGCTCTTTCAAGTTGTACTAGAACAGTGTTTCTTAATCACGTTCCTGGAGGACCACCAACACTACATGTTTTGGATGTCTCCTTTGTCTCACACGCATTACAGGGCTTTTAAGCTGCGGTCACACTGGAGTTTTCTCCCCATACACTTCCATTCATACGCACGTGAATGCATCTGACCAGAAACGCAAGGTCATGCGTCAAGTTTTGCAGGTTACTGCAGTGCAAAGTTCAAGCTTGGTGAACTCTAACCTGAGAAATCGCATCACTTGATAGCGTGAGACCAATCGAGGATCAAAACATGACCTCTCTACAGAAATATAAAATATGGACCAATCGCTCGCTTTTTAAAATGTCTAATAATCTTGTTTAATCCCGCCCCTTTTCGCAGCGCTGTACGATAGGATTTCGCAAGCTCAAACTCTAATGTGACCACAGCTTTACTCTCTGCTAATGAGCTGATGATCTGAATCAGGTGTGTTTGGTTAAGGAGACATGGAAAATGTGCAGAGATGGTGGTCCTCCAGTAATGTGGTTGAGAAACACTGTACTAAAAACTTCCAGGCAGGTGTGTTAAAGCAAGTTGGAACTAAACTGTGCAGAACACCGACCCTCCAGAACAGAGTTTGGACACCCTTGATTTACCCAATGTGTCAATGTGGCAGCCATTTTAAGTTTGCTAGCGGGCAATTGCACATCAGGTATGCCATTTGGAATTGTGTCTCATTGTGGTTTTGGTAAAAGTGTATATTGAGAGTGCATAGTGTCCACAAAGGAGGTGTAGGCAAGCATGCTTCTGAAAGTTAAAACTGCTAATGTGACAACCTATGGTCTTGTGAACTTAATGGACACGTGCTCATGGATCTGATCATTTATCTGAAGGTTAACATAATGCTATGGTCTTCAAAGAGTGCAAGTGCACACGAAAAATGGTACTTGGGATCAGGCCTTTCTACAGCACATGTTTTGAGTGTCTGTAAACATTCATATTCTATGGAGTATACTTATAGGCCATATCCCAAAGGGCACATTAAACCCTTGTGGTTTTCCTCTCAGTACACACTACTTTGGACATAATGCTGTTTTGAATGTTGGGTAGAAATATGGCCTTGGTGGAAATGCACATCAAGGGTGGCCACAACGGACTAACAAGCACACTTCTGAACGGTAAAATGATGAACAGGACAGACTTATGAACCCAATAGACCAGTGTTTGCACAAGTGCACATTAGGGATTGGGTCTTAGTATTGTCTAGGTAAAAGTATACATTCAGGGTGCATAGTGGCCACAAAGGCGACAACCTATGGTCTTGTGGACTCAATGGACACATGCACATGGTAGCCACTGTAAGTTCACTAATTCACAAGTAAACTTATCTGAAGGTTAAAATAACGCTATGGTCTTCTAAGTCTGTAAGAGTGCAAGAGCACATAAAGAGTGCCATTTGGGACCAGGCCTTTCTAAAGCACATGTTTTGAGCACCTGTGAACATGCACAATATCCTATGGAGTATACTTATGCCATATCCCAAAGGGCACATTGAACCCTTGTGGTTTTCCTCTCAGTACACACTACTTTGGACATAATGCGGCTTTTAATGTGGTGTAGAAATATGGCCTTGGCGGTAATGCGCATCAAGGGTGGCTACAAAAGACTAACAAGCACACTTCTGAAAAGTTAAATGATGAACTGGACAGACTTATGGACCCAATGGGTCAGTGTTTGCACAAGTTAGGAAATGCATCTTAGTATGGTCTAGGTCAGAGGTGCCTGTGTCCTGCAAAGTTTAGTTCCATCCATTATCAGACAAACCCGGGCTAGCTAATCAAGCTCTTACTAGGCTTTCTGGAAACATCTGTGGAGGTGTGTTGAGGCAAGTTGGAGCTAAAATCTGCAGGACACCAGCCCTCCAGGCCCGAGTTTGGGCACCCCTAGTCTAGGTACAAGTGTACATTCAAGATACATAGTGGTCACAAAGGGGATGTACCATGTATACATGCATTCTTCTAAAAGCTAAGATAATGAATGAGGATCTATGGTCTTGAGGACTTCATGGACACAAACAAAGTGGCTGTTGTAAGTCTGCAAAACCACAAGTGCACATAAAGTGTGCCATTTAAGATTGGGTTTTTCTAATGTGCATAAGTTAAGTGTTTGTGATTGCAAACACTATGGAGTATACTTTGACCCAACCGGGAGACCACATGAGAATTCCTCTAAAGGCTAAACTAAAGAATGGGCCCTTGATAAGCTGTGCGTTAATATGTGTTCAAACAATAATGTACGCATACAAAAAGAAAAGTATACTTTAGGCTTTAGACTCCTTTGAATGGACACAGAATTGACTGCTAAGTATGCATTAACTAGAATCATGGAAGAGAAATAATCCGTCAACCCAAACCTGAGTGAACTGTAAAAAACAATATACAGTGAGGCAGAATGAGGGTTTTAATGTGTTGGTGAGAAGGGACGTGTGCAGTCTCACAAAGCACACCATTTAATTGACTAAACAAAAACACTAGGTTCTGATTAAACGTTTCTTTTTTAAATACGAAAGTACAATCATTGTCATTCGTCCAATTGTCCATGCATTCCTTAAATATTTTTTCATTTGGAGGACAGGTTTATTCATTTATTCACAAAGTCAGTCATTCACAGAGTCATTCATTCATTGACATCCCTCAACTTAAACTACACGAATGCGTGAGCCAGTATATCACGGTGTGCTCATGATTATGTAAGCTACTGTGCTGAGATTAAATGCTGAGCACCGTACCTGATATCATTATGCCGTTCAAAGAAACCTTGTCCATTAAAGTGAAACAGCTACCGTTCAGTGAACTCAAGTTGGCATGTAGATCATGTAATTGCATACGGTGTGAAATACTCATGCATGCTGTTATATCTCTTGAATCGTATACGTCTTACAAATGCTACTAAAATGACGGGTTAATACAGTATATACTGAACACACAAGCGCTCGTAGACGGAAAAACACGCGCACACATACCGACAACAACGCAGTATTCCAACTGTTGCAGCACGTTTGATATTATTGCTTTGGTAGACTATACTTCAAGAGTTTTTGTGTATGTTTGGGCTCTTTCATAGTGATAATAAAAACGGTAACGAATGCGGAAAAAAACGCATGCGAAGGATGTTAATTGGGAATGAAATTGCAATAAAAGTACTTTAAGCTTTCCATAGTTACCTTGTTGGTATGTGTTGGTACTGGTAAAAGTGAGACATTTGAAGCCAAAAAGTAAGACAGACAGTTGTGAGTTCACAGTTCAGGGGTCAATTTTAAGGTGGACTTTCACAGTGCTGTCTGTGTATTTATCTGTCTTTTTTAACTGTACATCTAAACGAAAAAGAAAAAGAGAATAAACGAAGAGCATCATCAAAATACTTACTACGCATAACTCCATCTGAAATCCCAAACATTACAAAGGCAGTTACTCAGAGATAGTCCCCAAGCCCCACAAGTCACCGCTACAATCATGTTTTTTTCACCAGCACAGCTTGATTGATAATATAAAATAATAAATAAAAACGTCTGGGCCCAGTGTGGGCCCAAGAGAACAGCATGAAAAGCAGTGTTAACCAGCATGCAATGCTACATTTGTCTCTGGAAAACGGTCCGACATGGCGGTTTTAGTAGAGCAGCTGAGCTACAAATGTGGATGGATGAATGGTTGGAAGGTCGGAGGTTAGAGTCGTGAACTGTCAGACATATAAAGCATGTGCCCTCCATTTTGGGTGTTGTACATACAAAGCTACGCAACCTCCAACAAACAAATCAGTTTGGATTTGAACAGAGGGGGGCCTTTAAATTCAAAACCAGAGATATAAAAGCAAAATGGCTGACAGTTCAAAGGAACACGGATACGCTTCACAAAGTGGAAATAAATGCACGCGGACGCTCACAAGCAGGAGAGCACAGGGGCCTGTTGTCATTCCCATGGCGAATACCAAATGACCGATCCAGAAAAAAAAAAGCTCAGTACCAAGCCAGAAGCAAGTACACATGCGTTAGATACCAACACACACGCACACACACCGACGCACATTCACGTAGCAGAGTGCATATATCACATTAAATAACAGGATAAAGGGCCTGTGGGAAATGACGAGACGGGCTTAGCATCCACTATGCTGCTGTGTAATGTCAATCTGTTTAACAAAATAAAGAACTGTTGCTTTTTTTTGGGGCTGTTTTGTTTCCGAGACCTCTTTTTTAATGAGTCAGGATAAAAGGTTCCCCTCATGGAACGGCCCTTTACCTTGTACCCCTTCAGTTTTTTAGATAATGACAGCTCATAGGTCATGCACCAGCAGTCAGTCATGCGTTTACAGTTGACAGGAAGCACTTTTGTTGCTTTTTTTGTTGGTGTTTTTCTTCACATTTTGTACAAAAAGTTCATGCCCTATGCTAGTAATACGTTTTTTTTTCTTCTGTTAAAATGTTAAAAAACTACAGGTAGAGAACTCCTTCTCCTTGTTGTTTTCCGGTAACCCTCTGCGGTTGCTTGACTGTTGGATTTGGCTGCGATGTGTTTTTCTTTCTCTGCATGTGGTTTTTTCCCCTCATCGCTCTGTGTCTTGTCCGATTTCCCAGTCGTGCGTAGGTGAAGGATGATTTGGCAGTGGATGTTCGACCCTGAAGATGCAACAAATAGGTCCTTCAAAGTGGAAATGCCACTTCAGTTTAGCTAAACTGGGGTTTAAGTATTACATCAATCTTTTTACCTGTCCCGTATCTTCAGGACAGTTTGTGTTTCATTTTAGTGCTTTACTCTCCGCAGACTGGAACGCTTCACGGTCTGGACATCCTTTTTCACATCCACACCCAACTGGAGAAAAGAAGGATGGGGTCAAATTGACTGAATCATTGCCTTCAGCAACAACAATAACAACAACAACAACAACACTATTATAAATCTGAGAGAAAAGAGATGACCCACCTTGGTCACAACATTGCCATGCTCATCAGTGAACTGCTCTTCCTGTAGAAGATCACTGCTGAGATCTACTGGATCATCCTTCTGCAAGGAGGGAACATTACCTGCATTAATTATCATTATTGAATAACTCAAGTCAAGATTGTGCCCAAAACATGCTCTTTGTTCAGACTGGACAGGCTCAGGGGACACACCTGTGCCTTCCGTCTTTCCTGGTCCCATGCCCGTAATTCCCCCTCCTGATGGGAGAATCCCAGCCCTTTCTCAAAGGGCTGAGTGCCCAGTAGACGCCCCCGCAGGACCTCCGAATGGCCTGTATCACATACCGGTGTAAGAAGGGCCTCCTGTGCTACACGTGACTGATTGTGGTCCGGGGATGATGACATCATGGTCTCCATGGTTTGCCTGGGTTTGGGTTGAGACCAGCTGTGGAGGGAGTCTTTCTCCTGCGAGTAAGGCTGGAAGGCGCCGCTGCCGAGCCTGAGAGTAGGTACAGACAAAAAAAGTGTTAACACTTGTTGTCTAAAGGATCGTTCACACCATTAAGAAATAGAACAATAACTTTAGGCAGCAGCCACATTGATCGCTTAAAACTAAAATTCATTAATGAAATCAAGTGATTCCAATAGTCTGCACAATTGGGAATTTTGCATGAGGGAAAAAATGTTGCTGATTTTGCTTGGTCAATTCGTAGACTTGTTTAGAATATAATGTTGCACTCTTGTGGACAAAATGGCGTTTACGCTCTAGTTATCGTTCTTGGTGTGAACGAGCCTTAAGGCTTGCAGCATAACATGCTATACTAACATGATTCATACCTGTCCCCATTGTGTTCTAGGGATCGGGTCAGTCCGGTTCTCTCGCACAACTGAGCATAGAGCTGCTGCCCTGTAAGAACAGAAAACTTTTCCTCTGAACTTGCCCCTTTTCCACCCTTTCCTCCTCCTCTAGCTACACTTGTCATACTGCTGCCCGCCGCCACATCTGTCCTCTTGCCCTCCGACCTCTGACCTCCAGCCTGCCCATTATAGTTGGCCTTTGGGACGGCACCGCTGGCCCATGCTTTTTCTGCACTTGCAGACACCGGCTCATGCTGTATGTCATCTTCCTCAATCTCCTCTTCCTCGTCCTCCTCCTCCAGCTCCATAATGGAGCCACTTGCCCCACTGGCTCCGCTGCTAGGCCTCCCCAAACTGCTGCAGGGTAGGCTCAATGTGTTGCCTTCTGAGTCATCTGCACGACTGCTACCATCCAGTGAGGAGTCTTCGACGGTCACAAGGGACGGACTGACCCCCGCTGGCCATACCTGCACGTCTGACATCTCCAACATGGTGTCCTCCTCAGTGGTGGCGATGGGTGCACACTCCAGGCTCGATACCTCCTGCCAATAGGGCTCGACGCCCAGCGGAGAAGGCAGGCTATACTGCATGGAAGCGGGGGAGAGCAGCTCCTCCTGCACCAGCCCGTAACCTGAGGAATGGCCAGACAAGAAAGGCAACGCTAACACCACACAGAAGGAGTGGGGGTAACATGGGGAGTTTTGACCCTCTCAAAAAGGTCATGCAGAACACAGTGCTCTGGGTGCAGTCATGTCTGTCGATATATATAAGTGAACAGAAGTGCTTTAATGCAAAGCATTAGCATTGTAACAGGGCTACAGAAAGGTCATTCAGTAGATTAGGTTCACTCACAACAAGCAATCCTTTCAAAGTAACTTTTAAAGAAATATTCTGGGTGTTTTTCCAACATGGGGCTTTGAGAAAAATAACAATTCACACATTTGTACATTCTTAACATGCATATTTGCAGTCACTGTCACTGACTTAGCTCTCCCATCTTATATACTGCTGACTGTTTAACAGGCTCTTTGCCACTTAAGTTCAAGTGTTGACTACTGTACTACTTGACATTTCCCCTTCAAGCAATGAAGTAAATATTGCCAAAACATTCTAATACTGAATTGCTTCAAATGATACAAGCCTAGCAATACAGTACAGGTTAACACTTCAAAAGCATAATATCAGTCATTTAAAAAATAATGGTTCAATTCTGCAAATGAACAGTAGTAGCAACAGATAGTACCTTCCACATGGTGCATTCACCATTTCAGGACAGTGGCCCTTCAGGAACAAATCTGGACTTCCCATTCTTGTGTATCAGCAGATCTTGATTAGCTGGTTTAGGTATGTTTAACTAGGGTAGGGCCTCCAAGAACAGGTTTGGACACCACTGGGCTAATCTTTAACATTCTTGCCATTAAACGATCCTTCTGAATTTTACTCTTTAACAGTTTACATTGAAAAAAAATATTATAAGAAGTTATAGAAAATTCAAATCCAACAACTAGGGTTTAGTTCATGGTATTCTAATTTATTTCTATGCTATCCATAAACAGTAAACAAGTGTCACACATCTTTGACAAATATTCAGTGACATGACTGAATTTGATGTGATGGGTTATAATCAAGACACACAATCTAACTTCATAGTTCAGTCATGGAAGTTGGCATCTCGGCCATCAATTATTATCGAACTTGATTCTTGGTTCTGTGCACTGGTTGTTGGCTGGATTAAGACAGATCTGTATGTCTTTCAGCTGACAGTGCAGAGCTTGGGTTTGCTGCTAAACTTTCATTTCAAGTATGCTTAACCGTTCATCTACACACGTTTACACCAAACCCAGAATATTTCTTTAATATGCCGTCCCAACACACAGACAACTAATACACTTGGGTTCAAAATAGACTCATGTCCGATCTCTCTCAAATATGTATGAAAATTATGTACGTGACCAAGCAGTACATCCAGCTTAATGAGAATGCAGCGATGGCCATTTTCTTATGTGTATGGTAGAATAAAAATTCCTGGGACTGTTCAAATGAACATGAAGTTGCATGTATGTAACCTACAGGTTTTTGCATGACAGGTGTATAAGTATGCATGATTAATAACAGTGTTAAAAGAGACATTCTAAAGGTTTATCAAGGTCAAACACTTAACGTTAAGCACTCTTGTAGTACAATGCAAAAAATACATATTTAAAATTCTGATTCAGATTACTAAGCCTCATAAGGATCTATAATATAATGAGAAATATAATCCGGGCTAGTTTGTGCTTTTGGAAACAGTGAAAAATTGACTAATAAACAACACAATATGTGCTTAGAGCAACCAAATCTCAGCTTAGAAGTTAAATGCTTTAATGTAAAGCAAAGACAAATTGTGAAGAATGTCTTCGATAATTGTTAAACTGAATTGTAACCATTTAAACAAAGTATTCAAATACATTCAAAAAAACACGATAATGCAATTTATAACAACATTCAATAAAAATATACCTTTCACGCTTACTGTAGTGTGTGTATTTAATAATTTGGACAATAATAATGACACAAACAACCCAGGAAGCATTTTTTTGTTTTTAAAAGATGTCTAATAGATGTCTAATAGACATCTAAACATAGTCGTCTTGGCTAAATCAAGGTTATATTTGGGCTGTCAGTGAAAATCTAATAGACGTCTAAGAATAGGCCAAAACTAGACTAATCGTCAAATAAACAGAAATGAATGACTACACATATAAGGTCTGTCTAATATGTCTATTTGATGACTAGTTTAATTTTGGGCTATTAGACGTCTATTAGATTTTCACTGACAGCCCAAGTTTAGACTTGTTTTAGCCAAGCTGTCTACGCTAAGATGTCTATTAGACGTCTATTAAACACAAAATTGTTTGCTGGGAAGAACTAAAAAGAAGCTCGTCAGAAGTTTTGCTTAATTTATCAAACAAATGCCACCATATGAGTAAATGTTGTCGCTGTGTATGTAGGTGGATGGATGCAAAGGTGTTTCATGGTTGGATGGATGATGTACGGCTGTTATAATGGAATGATAATGAAATGAAGAAAAGAATGGAGATGATTTCCAGTGATGATTTAGTGGAGACCTTCACTGTGCCCCCAGTAATGAGAAAACACACACACGTGAGTCAGACGGATACCGTGACACACAACAAATGTACTCTCACTTTACTACAAGCAACGCAACACGAGGCAAATGTGTAAATAAATACTGCTGACTGTTACGTACAAAAGCCACATATGAAGTCGCACACATAAAAACACACCCATGTACACGTGCAAATAAATGTTGCAACACGCAAACCATCAAATCACGTTACAACACAACATAATACACACAACAGCACACAATTATGACTGTCCTGTGTGATCTGATTGTTTTATACAAACTTATAGAGAGGTTATAAATTTCATAACTCACATACTCACACAAGAGCACACACACACATACAGGTTAGGACTGCGTTCACATCATTACATTTTTTTTTCATGAAATCATTTAATAGGATATTTCACCCAAAAATGAATCAAATCTCGTATCATTTACTCAGTATTTTTTTGTTTTAAACCTTTTTGAGGTTCTTTCTACTGTTAAACACAAGGGAAGACATTTTGAAGCCTGTAACCATTGACTTCCATAGTCTTTGTTTTTCCTATCTAGATGTCAATGGTTACAGATTTTCGGCTTTCTTTAAAATATCTTCTCTTGTGATTAATAGATGAAAGAAACTCGTAAAAAGTTTGAAACCACCTGAGGGGGAGTAAATAGTGAGTAATAAATCATAATTTTTGGGTAAACTATCTCTTTAATGTGTAATAATATGCAAATGTTGCCTTTACTGTTGAATATTTTTTGTTATATACTGTCAAAAGTTCTTTTTAGAAAAAAAAAAAGAATTTTAAACAGTTAAAGGTTATAAAACTAATGGTAATTTGTAAAATATTGAGTGTTTAGCCACTAGGGGGCACTAATAGCTAAATGATTATCATTTTTGTGAATACAGTCCATGACATCTGCAACAACACGGAGTCCTGCGGTTGAAAATGGTGTCACGCAATCAAAGCGTGACACACACAAACAAGCAGGCTCGAAAAAAACCAACAGCAAAACATCAGTTGACGCATAACGTTCAGAAAACGCTTCTGCGACATGACAACAGTCACAGATCCATTTTCAGTAGCATTATGCAAACTGCTGCCAACAAATCAGCAGGGCCTCAAACAATGTTAATAATATTCACCAGAGACGAAAAGAGAAGAGTTACTGAAGCTACAGAGATTCAGGAATCAAACTGACACTCGGTGCAAATACACACAGGGAAAAAACCCAAACGTTGAAAGCATGCCATGCATACACAAGATCTGGTATAGAGAAACACAAGCAAAGGCCTCTTGTTAATTGAAGCCTCACAAAAACATTTTTTATTTACAAAATAAGAGCACATCGAGCAACATGCACATGCATACAGACACAGCACAGCTCCCGCTCAAAATGGGAACCAGAAAACAAAAATGAAAGAAAAAGTCGAATGACAGAAAAAGAGGAGGCCCAGAGGAGGTCATTATGAGGTCAGAGGTCGAAGAGGAGAGCTGTGAGGAGGAAGAGGAGGGCGGCTGGGCTGCAGATGACATGTTTGGAGAAAGAGAGAAGGAGGAAAAGAGAGAGGGAGAGGCGCAGACACAAGTATGGAGGCCTGTTGTCTTCTTTTTTTAAAGTACTCATCCATACTCCTATCTGTTCCTCTATGGCATATTGTACATAACACATCCCGAGAAAAGCTAAACACATTTGATTTGTTTTCTGGAGCATAACTGTTGCAATATAATTCAAATAAATTTATCAAATTACATTTTTTCCCAATTGCTCTTTAAAAATAATGATATTAATATATATTTTTGTTAATTGAAGCCTCCTAAATCCCTATAAAAACGAATTTCTTCAAAATAAATTGGATAATATAATCCATCTTTTTATTATTCCTCTAATTACTGCTACTATTGCATATGCATACAATGTTTTTGAATGTAATGTAATTTGTAGAGATTTACATATTTGTCATGTTACTTTTATCATGTGAGAATATTGAAGGTATGAAATAAATATTATTTTAAAAAGTTTAATATTTTTTATCAATTCCAAACATTGCATTTTACCAAATTATTTATAATTTAAATATCTGAATATTTATGTAAATATATGTAAAAACGTAAAATATGACATTAATTGAATTACATTAATAATACATCACATATTACATCAATTTAATTTAATAGATTATAGATATTTCTATGTATTTTACCCCTATTTGAATAGCTTTGCAGTTAATTCTAATCCTAATTATGCTATACATACTGTATATACACATATAATTATATGTGCCAATTGTCAATATTACATGTATCAATTTATTAAAAATTGTAATGATTACTGTTACACATATTGCTAATGCGCATTTTACCAAATTATATATATATATACAGTTGCGATCAGAATTATTAACCCCCCTGAATTTTTAGCCCCCAGTGTATTTTTTTCCCCAATTTCTGTTTAACGGAGTGAAGATTTTTTTCAACGCATTTCTAAACATAATAGTTTTAATTACTCATTTCTTATAACTGATTTATTTTATCTTTGCTATGATGACAGTAAATAATATTTGACTAGATATTTTTCAAGACACTTCTATACAGCTAAAAATGACATTTAAAGGCTTAACTAGGTTAATGAGGTGCTGCTTTTATTCTAGCCAAAATAAAACAAATAAGACTTTCTCAAGAAGAAAACATATTATCAGACATACTGTGAAAATTTTATTTGGGAAATATTTAAAAAAGAAAAAAAAATCAATGGGGGGCTAATAATTCTTCAACTGTATCTCTTTTCAACTGTATAATCTTCAACTGTATAAACTTCAACTGTATAATCATTTAAATATCTGCATGCTACTTTGTTCAACACATTTATAATGGTATTTTGTCATATGTTTACATTGTTATGTAATTTCTATGAGAATACCTGCAATGAAGACATTTGGAATCTCATTATTGTCATGTTCTTGTAATATTTCACAAGCACTACCATAACATGAAGTCAGTTTGTCTCTACTCTCTACTTGTTAGTTTATTAATAATGAATGGAAAAGGCAGAAAATGGTGGCATTGTCATCGCATGCCTGATTCATCAGCGAGTAAAATCACAAAACTAGAAGAAATAAAAAATCCCATGAAATCCCGACTTTGACATTCTTTTTAAATCACATTTCATGCTATGGATTTTGGGAAACCGAATGTAGTATGCAATCAGCGGTCGACCCATGCACTTCAAACATTTTCAGCCTTGGTTTACCAGATGGATAACGTCATCTCATTGATAAAGTCCAGATTATCCGTGGTCAGTTCTTACCGTTGATGACACTAGGAGAAAGCAGAGTGGAGTCTCGATCAACCAGTCTACAAGCTCCTTCCTCCAGGGTCTCCGGTAGCACCGGCGGAGCCTGCGCCTCCAGACACTTCACGATATCTGAGCGGTCGATGTTCTTCAGCGCTCCATAAAGACTCTCCACTGAACACATCATAATGATAGAGGAAGGGTTATAACAGCATGCAGAGACAGAGCAACATACGTTTAAGTTAATGAGATAATTCAGTGTATGCTGAGATCAATTTTAATCATTTTCAAATTAATTTGCATTCAAATATATATTTTCGTTTTTTTTTTTTGTTAGTTTACTCAATAAGGAAGTACTAATAATGAAAACACTTTATCGTTTAAAATAAATAAATAAATAAATGGCCTAAACACATCAAAATCTTTCTGTTTTCGGTGTTAAAAAACCCTCCCTTAGTGGCAGGTGAATTAATTTGCATTTTTCCATTCCAATGCACTACCTCTTAGAAGTTTAGCTAGTTTTTCTATGTAAAGTTGTATGACTTGATCTTTCTCATGAATGGTGATTTTGTAATTTTGTGGTATTGTTTTCTGTGATTGCTGCCGTCTTGACCAGGTCTCACTGGAAGAAGAGAGTAGTGTCTCAATGTGATCTCCTGGCTAAATAAAGGAAATAAATAAAGTAAACATGCACTGAATTGTGTGACTTAAGGCCAGCTCACACAATGCAAGATTCCTATAAGCATTAAGATTCATATAATCACAATCTGTTTATTTTTAGATTATGCTTTTCACTTGGCATTACCCTTTTGTGTCCAGCAGATGTCCTCCTCAGTTTGATATTAATGAATCTGACCGGTAATTCCAGCTTGTATAATTGCTTGTATAAGTATTTATATCTAATCATTCATTCATTCATTTTCTTTTCAGCTTAGTGCCTTTATTAATCTGGGAATGAACCGCCTATATATCTAATCAAAATGTTTACAATTTATTGATCGCTAACAAAAACAACACACATTATTTTCCCCAGCATTTTCAAAGGAGGCAACATAAAGATGCCAAAACTAGCATGGGATACCTGAGGTACTTTTATTTGTATACCTAAATTTGGCAGCCTGGCTTGCATAAGGACCATGTACTTTATCGTTATTTGCATAACTATATGTCTCCAAGACAGTCATTATCTTTAAATAATATTTGAAAAGATTGGTTTAAACAATTCCATCTGTTGCTTTAAATTTCACGAGCCTTTTTTTTGTATACTTCAATTGATTCTGACTGGCTGGTTTTATCATTTATTAGCTGGGAAAACATTCTGAAAGTAATACCAACGACGATATTGCTAACTTTATTGTTATAGCTGTCTGAACTGAGCTGTTGTTTTACATTCAGAACAATTTTTAGAACAATGCTTTTATTGTGATCTTTACAGATTTTGTTCTTGGTGTGAACAGGCTTTTATGCTTGTGTCTCGTGTCTTTTTCAGCACCTCACTTTTTTTAAAACCATGTCTTTTTTAAATTTCTTGACACAAAGACTTGTTTAATGTGAATGGTCTCTAAGTCTGTTTCAGCTGACTAGTTAAAGTTGTACCACTGCACAGTAAGGTTCCATTTAAATGAGTTAACTACATTAATGTTGAATTAAAATGCATTTACAATCAAAAATACTTAAAAAAGCAATTAAATAATTAATATTGTTGTCAATATTTACAAATGCATTTCAAAATTCTATATTTACTAATGATTACTAAGTTGTGTCTCTTAATATTATTTATGTATGATTTATTGTTTGTTTCTGCATTTGAATGCACTTGATTTTTGCTAAATATTGTTTCAGTTTGTTTTGCCAACTACAACAATAGCAGTTTTTTAGTTTTTATATTTCCATTTTCTGTTTATTATTTCATTCTAAAATGCTGTTTTCAAATGTACATTGGATGCATGATTTGATGCAGTCTATTCAAATTAGATATACAGATTGCACGCTATTTTTTGTTTGCATGTTATCCCATGTCCGTGTGGGTTTCCTCCGGGTGCTCCACGTTTCCCCCACAAGTCTAAAGACATGCGCTATAGGTGAATTAGGTAAGCTAAATTGGCCATGGTGTATGAGTGTGAATTAAAGTGTATGGGCATGTCCCAGTGATGGGTTACAGCTGGAAGGGCATCCGCTATGTAAAACATATGCTGGATAAGTTGACGGTTCATTCCGCTGTGGCGACCCCTGATTAATAAAGGGACTAAGCCAAAAAGAAAATGATTGACTGATTTAACTAAATGAAAGAAGAAAAAACTCTAAACCTGACTTATTTCCCTTGTCTCTGGCTTAGTTATAAATGGAGAGAACAGAGAAAATATGTATGTTTTTATGGGTATATATTTTTTCTTTATTTAATTTAATTTATTTTATTTAGTTTTATTCATTTATTTTTTACTGCTGTACCTTTTGCATTTTTATATATTTTTCTGTATTGCTGTTACAGCCCAATATGTGTTTGTTTTATTTATTTATAATGTTATTTTATTTATCTTATTATTATTATTATTATTATTATTATTATTATTATTATTATTATTATAGATTTTTTATTTGTGTTTTTGAACTAAATATTGTTTTTGATGCAAGAATTTTGATTCAGAGAGGAAGAAAATGTGAAATAATTTTGTTTTCTGCTGATTGATTGGAACAATTGATGTCTTACTGATTATTTATATTTGATATTGTAACTCTCTGACTCATAAAGCAGAGTTAAACTAATTTGTTGTTTTCAACAGTTTTCATTTGGTTTATGACAATATACAACATGTTGTTTCTATTTTGTTCTTGCATTGCTTGGTTTCTGTTTCATCCAACCTACTACAGTAGTTTCCTTTAATCCACTAGTTATTTTATACTATAGTGACTGATTAGTTTGACCTGTGTTTTATCTGGTCTCCGTTGATTGATCAGTAATTTCAAACTATATGGATTATATAGTAATGAACTGTAAATCATGCGCATTCCCATTAAACAGTGTGCTTCTGTGTTGTTCCATAAGGAGGAGGATAAAGCCACAAAGAGGCAGTGTGTGAATAATACAGTAGATGCTCACTTTTGGCCTTCTTGCCCTCTCGGCCGACCCACAGGTTGAGCAGAGCTGAACTCTGGTCCAGGAGAGAGTTGGGATTCTCCACACGGATGCGGTTAATGTCATCCACACCGAACTGCAGCTCCCTGGCCAGCTCTACAAACCAAAGCAGGCGAGATTCAGTGGAGAAACACTGAGAGTTAATGAAAAGAGATACGAGAGGAGATGCTCTTACCGGTCCAGCTCAGTCCCAGCTGCTCTGCTATTACTGTGATCTTCAGCTCGGTTCTCTCCATAGCATTAACAGCGGCTGAATCACAGACAAAGACAACACCATTACCACATGATCAAATGCTTTTATAAAATAGCAGCTTATGATAGTGGCTTTCACTGAAAAACAAAGCAAAAACAAGAGATTTAATACAGTGTAGATCATAGTAACAATATGACTATACTTGTGGTTGGCTGATATACAGTTGAAGTCAGATTTATTAAACCCCCTGAATTATTAGCCCATTGTTTATTTTTTCCAATTTCTGTTTAACGGAGAGATTTTTTCAACACATTTATAAACATAATAGTTTTAATAACTCATTTATAATAACTGATTTATTTGATCTTGTTCTGTTTTATTTAATAAAGATATAAAATCAAATCCGAAATTATTTGGAAATATTATTACAATATAAAACGTGTTATATTAATATATAAAATATAAAAGTGTTCAATATAATATAAAAGTGTTTGTATTTTTATGTATTCAGAAATACAATGTATTCCTGTGATTCAAAGTAGACTTTTCATCAGCTATATTTGAGTGTCGCATGATCCTTCAAAAATGATCCTAATATGCTTATTAGACAGATCAAAATAACATTAATAACTTGAAATAGATTATATTATAATATAATAGAACTATAATACATTATAAATCTTTTACTTCTATGTTTAATCAATTTAAAATATCCTTGCTGAATGAAGTATTCAATTCTTGAATTTGTTTGTATTAAACTCAATTCTTTGAATGAGAAAATGTATGTTTATACAGGTTTAATTTTGATAGATTAAAAAATGTTACCTGTTTATGTTTGTTCATTAGTGACATTTTAAAAATGTACAGATTTCAAAATTATATTTATATTTTACAATATTTATTATAAACAAAATATTGCGAAAAGGTCGAGAATAAATAACTTGAATAAAAACTGAATGTCTCAAATGTAAATATTTATTCATTAATAATGTTTAAAAATCCAAAAATTCATTAATTAATTAATTTAAATGTTATAATTATTTATTTAGTAGTTTTTTTACAGGTAATATATATATATACACACACACACACACGCACGCACACACACGCACGCACGCACGCACGCACGCACGCACGCACGCACGCACGCACGCACGCACGCACGCACGCACGCACGCACGCACGCACGCACGCACACACACACACACACACACACACACACACACACACACACACACATATATAGTTGAAATCAGAATTATTTAACCCCCTTGAATTTGTTTTTCCTTTTTAAATATTTCCCAAATTATGATTAACAGAGCAAGGACAATTTCCCAGTATGTCTGATAATATTTTGTCTTCTGGGAAAAGTCTTATTTGTTTTATTTCAGCTAGAATAAAAGCAGTTTTTCATTAAAAAAAAAAAAACATTTTTAAGGTCAAAATTATTAGCCCCTTTAAGCTATATTATTTTCGATAGCCTACAGAACAAACCATCGTTATACAATAACTTGCCTAATTACCCTAACCTGCCTAGTTAACCTAATTAACCCAGTTAAGCCTTTAAATGTCACTGTAAGCTGTATAGAAGTGTCTTGAAAAATATTTAGTCAAATATTATTTACAGTCATCATGGAAAAGATAAAATAAATCAGTTATTAGACATGAGTTATTAAAACTATTATGTAAAAATTCTTCTCTCTGTTAAACAGGAATTGGGGGGGGGGTAATTCTGACTTCATGTGACTTCATATGATGATGATATGTGTGAATAAAATGAACATGTTCAGTAACCTATTCATTAAAGATCTTAATAACAGGTACCTAACAGATGCATTTTCATTCAAAGCTGGACATGAAACCTGTGTAATGGTCATATAACAGCCGCTGTATGATAAAATGCCCCAAAACAGAATAAAGATTGGTTACATCCAGTGACTGAAACTGTAACATTGTTCATCACTTACCAACAACTGGCCAAAATCTGCACTCTACAAACATTAGCTGGCTTCATCTGCTTCGAAAAACAATGAAGACAGATACAAGATGTTTTGGCCACCTCGCAAACCACCCAGCCACTTTCTACAACCTTCCAACATCTCTAAAACAAGCAGTCTTTCAGCAGTCCTTCCATTTTTAAAGCTCATTCTCAAAGCTGGAGCTTGCCATGCTAAGAGTATTTCTGCTGGCATCAAACCAGCACCATGCGCAACATTTCTGCTCATTCGCTCAGTAAACATAAGGGCCCGTTTTATCTCTCAAGTGTGTTTGCGTTAGTAGTGGCCCCTCTGAGCGCAATTTCAGTGCTCAGCATCCAATGACCAGTCACAGCCATGCATGAGAGGAACAGAAGCAAGGAAATGGGCAGAGCATTCAGAAGCCGCCCTGCTCCTCCATCGCTGGCATGATGCCGCTATGTCTTACCCAGGCCGGGTTCACTCAGGGCGCTGTACCTCTCCCTCAGGGCCAGAGGAGTCAACGTCCTCCGCCGATCATCACTACCCACCACCTAGGAGAGAACAAATATTTAATGAATACAGAGTTAAAGCCGTTCTGTTCTTCATGCAGTGTTTAGCAGCGTTTGTAGAGTTACATCAGATTGATTGAAGGTGTGACATTTCGATATGAGCGATAATTAGACCCACACAATTGTTGTTGACTTTCCATCTTTTTACTTGTGTAAATATGTCTAAAACAAATATATTTAAACATTTTGTGTGAATATATATTTTAGCTATATTATAACTATTATAATTCTTACATGTTATTGAATATTTACATTTTTTTATGTTTATTTGTGTACAATACACTTTGTAAAGTAATATGTTGAGTTTTTTATTTGATGTACATGAGAACTGTTGTAGAACTGTTTATATCAGAATAAATTGTTGTCGCTAATAAAATGTACAATTTAAAACTTAGATAAAAGTTAAATAGTTTTTTATTTATTATTATTCATAAGTTTTCAGCTCATACTCTCTAAATTATTCCACAGAAATCCTCTTATTCCCAAAATCTTGTGCACAAATAGCAAAAAAACTGCAGATTTGTTTCAGCGATATTGAATTGAAGTTTTCATGTACTTGAAGGTTTAAGACACCCTGGAGTACTTTTTAAAAAGCATTTTTAACTGATTTATGTGTGTTCAGTTAAGACAACGTTAGCACCTGTCAGCTTTAATTTTGGGGAAAGATTTTCATTTTTGGGGGAGGATCAAAATCGGTGATGTATCGTGAATCTGCTAGTAGAGTAATTATTATTATTATTAATAGTGGAGTTATCTTATCTTTTGAGAAGACCATGCTTCTTAATTATTCATTAGAGCATGTGCTTTCCGAAGGTAAGGCAGACCTGCCAAGCTGTGAGACCCAATGGCTGGATGAGGCCACATCCGCGCATGGAGTTGTTTGTGTTTGTTTCCATGATCCACAGGGTTTTTTGCATGTTTTTCCCCATGATGCTGTCAAGGCTGATACAGTGCTTGCGGCAAGCATTTTTGTTGGGAGAGCTGTACGAGAATTGCAGAAGAGTGGAACTTGTCTTTTATTAGTTGAGTTTGTTCGTTCAGACACATCGCCTATATCCGTGCTGCTGTGTTCGTCCATGTTTAAAATCTCTAGATTACTGGCAGGGCTAATGGTTGAAATAGACAGAGCAAGAGACCTGCTGCACTGCTATCCACTGTGTCTGCATTCAGACCCGGGGATTCAGAGAGAAGTCCTACTCATTTATAGTGTTTAAATAAACATGATTATCCTTATGATGATATAACAAATTGTGGTAATGTGTATAAGAAACTACGAATAACAAATGTAGCAGGACATTAAAATACTGTTTATTTCTTTGCATTTTAACTTTGTAAATTATAAAATCATGGGTTTTACCCGTGACAACCTCACAGTTTGTGTCTTATTTTGTGAACCAACTGACAACAGTTGTTCGCTCTCCTCTTTTTCCCCTGCTCTGCCGGCCACACACAATCCTCCCTCAATGTTCCACGCTGATCATGAAGCACTTTTTGAATAAATTCTGAGGTAGACATGAACTGAAGGGGGGGGGGGGGGTGGTTATGGCCCTTTAAAAGTGTGGCGAGGCACCATGCATCTGTTTCACGCAAGTTGCTGAACACTCAGCATTTTTAACTTGCTCTAACAGTCAGAGAAGCATTCACAGCTGAGCATTTCTAGAAGACTGTTGGCATTTTCAGTTGTGCAAAAAAATGCATTGTTGGACATGCACCCCGAACCCTCAAGCATACATTACTGTATCCTGTAGCCCTTCATTTTTCTCTTATAGACACTTTTAGGCTCAAGTGTGAACAGTTTTTTAAACAAATGCCATATTTTTTATTTATATACATCTAAAAGTTTTTTAAATGCTTTAAATTTTAGTATTCCCCATTAATCTCCTATGGGACAAATTATGGAGTTAGACTTAAAGTAAACTGTTGAATCAAATCCTCTTTTTTGCTTGCTCAGGTGGCAAACTTATAAAAAGTAGCCAAGTCTTGAACCAATCAGATAAAATAAACTATTAAAAAAATAATGATTTTTCTTGGCCAAATTATTCAGTTTGATGTACAAATGTGCTTATTTGTTATGTTACAGATAATATTCAGCAAAAATATCACTGATGTATGTTCAGACCAACCAAAACCTAAAAATGTGGTTACTTTAGTTTACTTATGATGTCATAAAATATCTAAAATACAATATTTTAATGCCACTATTTGTGTGTGTGTCTGAGTGTTGTATGGAGATGCATATTGTATAGACTTAAACATTTAGGTATATGATTGATCGGAATTGGATTTTTCTTGGACAAATTTAAAAAATGTTTTGAATTTGAATATTTCTCCTACATTTCTTGTGGGTGCCCATTTTTGGGCAAAGAGAAAAATTTAAGATTTTTTTAACCACTTAATATTGTTGAATCGAGTCCAATTTTTTTGGTGTGTTTAAGTGGTAAACTTTTATATAATACATAACTAAATAATTAAGTCTTGAACCGCTCAGATTAAGGAAACTTTTTTTACAAATGCAAAAAAAATAAAAAATTGTATTTAATTTGACAGAAAAAAAGCCAAAATGCTCCAAGCCAAAATCCCCTAAAAGTTGCGTGCATGAAAAAACAGTGTTTTTATGAGTTGATGCACAAGTGTGAGTGATGTTCGTCACCTTGACGCAGGGAGGCATGGTGATGTTGAGGTTGCACAGGACGTGCTGCGTGTCCTCATACTTAGTGGACTTGCGTAGGAAGGACAGGAACCCACTGGCTTCCTTATTAGCATCTCTCACCTGACGAGCCAGGGGAAATGGAGAGGCAGAGGAACAGATGGGGAGAGGAGAACCGGATGAAACGGGAGAACAAAAGAGGGGGAAATGAATGAAGAGAGAGAGAAAGAACAAAAAAAGAGTGTTAGACAGAGCAGCTGGCGGCTGAGACTCAAACAGGGGAGCAGGTAAGGGGATGGAGGGAAGCAGTCCACAGGCAGGCGAGAGACAGAGAGAGAGATTTACCTTCACTTTTACCTGGCCGTCTGTGAGATCAGACAGTGAGAGAGAGAGAGACAGTGAGACAGACATACGGACAGGCGGGCGGGCAGGCTAGAAGGTGAAAGAGTTAAGGGCATGCGCACGACACTAATACAACAGTTACTACACCACAGCACAGATCAGCAGCTCGTCTGAGTCTGACAGAGTAAAGCCACGACCACAGATGAAGAGATGGAGGAGACAAGAGGACAGACAGAGACACACACAGAAAGACAGACATACAGCACTGACTGGGGGAATCAGAAACACTAGGGATGAGGGCTGCACCATTACGACATTAATACTGTGATTCCAAAGAAAGATTTTTTAGAATGATTAAAAATATTGGTCAAAAAATATTTTCATTAGCTGAAATCTAATTAAAAATTCACAATAAATGAAAAACTAAAACAAAAATGATATTAATAACAGACTCTGAAAAACTAACTGGAAAAAATGATAATTAGCAGATGCTCTGATCAGGATTTTTGGAGCTGATACTGAGTACCGATTCCTTAACATGGTTATCGGCCGATACTGAGTACCGATTCGGATGCTTCAAGCTTTACATAACTTTAACACTGCATAAAGCACATATTCCCTCTAAGCACGATACTTAAGTAGAGCTTTCTCCTTTCCTAAAAATAAAAGCATATAATCCCTTACACGTCTCTTATAACCATTTAGTGTGGTCACGTCATGGTCAGAAGCGGCTTTACAGAAAATAGATTAAACTGCTAAAAAATTTGGTAAAAATTTTGTGGGGTCACCACAGCAGAATGAACTGCCAACTTATTAAGCATATGTTTTACGCAGCGGATGCCCTTCCAGCTGCAACCCAGTACTGGGAAACATCCATACACACTCATTTACACTCATACACTATGGTCAATTTAGCTTATTGAATTCACCTATAGCGCATGTCTTTGGGCTGTGGGGGAAACCGGAGCACCCGGGGAAAACCCACACCAGTACAGGGAGAACATGCAAACTCCACACAGAAATATCAACTGGGACTCCCAGCCGGGACTCGAACCAGCAACCTTGTTGCTGTGAAGTGACAGTGATAACCGCTGAGCCACCGAGTCGTCAATCATTGGAAGATTTTGTTTGGAATTACACACACACACACACATGGAAATTGTCTGAGTCTAAAGCCTCCTTTTCACGGCACACAACAAATGACAAGCGACAGGCCGGAAGTCATTTATTTCCAATGGAGAGTAGTCCGGGCGCTGTTTGGAGTTCCGATCATCTCCGTATGCGGAAATTCGGATCTGAATTGAGCTGCAGATACGTTGAAATATACTACTGCCACTAGAATGTATGCGACCGGCCAACCGGATGTGATGTATTTCATTGTTGACCAATCAGGTCTATGCACGCGAGATGGGGAATAGTAATGTTTTTGTTTTTTTCGTTATTTTTCGAATCAGAAAAAAAATCTATACTAAAAAAACATTTCTATTTATAAATGAGTAATAAAAAATATTAGTTATTTTATGTTGTCTTAACATTTTTAGTGGCCTCTGAGTTTCTAGTACTCATTCATTTAACCATGCTGAACTCACGGAGAATAAAGGCTCTTTCTTTTGTACTCCTTTATTTCAGATATTGCCAGAACTGCTTCTCCATGGTGCACAACAAAACAGAAAATTCTGTGCGACTGCCACAAGGGAGCGCGTTCCGACAGTCGTGTCCAAACGTCGTGTGCAGTGGAAAGGCAGCTTATCTATGTTTTAACCAATCATGTTAAAAAACCTATATGTATGACATCGTTAATGACGTTATGTGAGAGTATAATTGTTACGGCCAACAAACGCTAGAGTGTTGAAGCTGGCTTCTGCTGCTGAAACGACAAACTATCTTCAGTAAACTTTCTTTTTAATTGAATCTCTGACTCCGGCTCTTCCTCATCTGACAGACTGGTCATTTTTGGGTTAAAACTGTTAGTTCCGCTACATTTCAACTACATGTGCAGCCCTACTGGAGACATTAGGGAGTACATAAAATCAACAAATTTACCAGACAAAGTGGTTAACAATGCTAACACACACACGCGCACACACACACAGTCATGTCACACATTCAATGGCACACAAAGAATGTGTAGGCTGACTGAAGAAAAACATGTTTTGAAACAGGGGTAGACGGCATTTTCTCAGCCTATTTTTCCTACGACACACTTCAGGACAGACAGAAAGAGGTAAGGGGATGACAGGTGAACAGACCTTTACAGAGACAGGCAGCCGGTTGTCTCTAAAGGCCTGGAAGCTGAAGCTACGAGGTTGCTGGGTGGCTTTCCTGACGGGCACCAGGTTTCCGGAACACTCCAAGTGCAGCGGCATCCCCTCCATCACCTGAGGGAGGAAAAACAAGGAGAAACACAGGCAGAGCAGTGAGTCAGAATGAGTCAGAGATACCAGCATTAACGTAGGAGTATACTTTACTGTCTATACACACACTCATGGGTACACAGCTGCATTTCAATATTTATGGCATTTGTAAATGTTAAAAAATGAGTTGAATAAGAACGCAACAACAAAAGTAAAGATACTCTGTCATCAAAAATCACTACATGGCATCAAACACTGAAATCAAACAATGAAACAGTAACGTATGATAAGTGGAGATTAAAATTAGAGAACAACCTACAATTTTATTAAATTTAAGGTCACTGCTAGGTCCTATTTGAAGTTATCTTATTCATTCATTCATTTTCCTTAATTATATAGGATTAATTAAATGATAAACCCCTTTAAACTAGCAGGCAATCTTCCCAATTTTCACAGAATTTGCAAGATGGTGGTCATAATAATATGACAACTCAACAACAGGTTGGATTAAGGCAAAAGGAGGACAAGGAGTACACTTTAGTGATAAAAAACAGTTTAATTTCTTTGGGACAAATGGAAACACTGTGGTTATCCTCAAACTGGAGAAAAACTGAACAAAAAGTGTGTAAAAAAGTCAATAAATGGCAGAAGTGAAATTCATGGTTTCAGCTTTGTTTTATGCAGCAGGAACCATGCGTTATTTACAGCCATATAACAGAATATATGTGAATGTCTACCAAAAGCTCCATCAGCAACATGCAATTTCTTTCTTGAAATCTTCATGCAATCACTTAGCAAATTTCATGCAGGACAATGAGTCCCAACACATAGCAAAACAGGAAAAGCAGTTCCTTAAAGCTGTAAATGTTGAAATAATGAAATGGCCAGCCAAAAGTCCTGATGTAAACCTGATTGAAAATCTTTTAGCTGTAAACTTTCTTTGCGGTAAAATCATTGCTGTTCTCTAATTGTAATCAGTTTTTTTAAACATGATAGTTTTTTGTTGAGGAGAATGGATATGACCTCAATATGGATATATTCAATATATCGTGATAATGATCATGCACAATATTGATATCAAAAATTGGCACTTAAAAATGAGTGAGCACAGATAACTCTTTAAAAAGAATGGTTACTGACAGAAAAACACTGTTCTACAGGTAGGGTATAGCTTCAGTTCAAATTCATTAAAGCTTTTTTAATACAATTTATTCATTTTTTTCTGAAACAGGCGTTCATAACTTGTCTCTTGATCTCCACTGTAGATAAAGAAGATTTTATGTCTAACCTCAATGTCTCTGCTGCGGGCAACCTCAGAGAAGTTCTCGTGCAGTTCAAGGGTTTTGTCTATTTTGTCGTCAGTCATGCAGTAACAGCGCAGGCGGCCCTCTCTGGCATCGTTCATCTTAGCAAATACCACAAATTTGGCCATGTATGGAACTGACATCAGCTCACGGTACAGCAGGTTGGCGAAGGTCACGGCCTCCGCCGTTCGTGGACAGTCTGCCAGCCAGAACCTGCGGCGACACAAGAGGACAGACGCATGTACAAAAGACACTGAAAACACAGGGTCACAAGAGACATTGTTAACTTGTTAATGTCTATTATTATACACTTGAGTCTGTTCTTTGGGCTGCAAAGAACCTGAGGGGCAAATTCACCAAAATTCAACTGTGACATTGATGGCATTGTTTACTTGCACACACTGACTATGCTATAGCAAATTCAATATTGTTTAAAGGTGCAGTGTGTAAGTTTGACACCCAATGGTTGAACAAGGTATTGCACTCCTGGATCAAAACAAAAGCAAGCGCAGGTTGCCAGATTGAGGACAGGAGCAAGTGATTTAAATCGCGTTCTATATAAAAGCAACGGCACCCGATAGAAGGAATATTTTTCATATCTAAAGGAGTTTTTGTCCTAACCAACACCTTGAATTGATATATTAGAAACGGCAGTCCCCCTTTATTTTGACGGTCCGTTTGTTGAACTTAAGTTACAGTGCATCTACATGCCAACTAATTCTCATTAGATTATAAGTAGACTTTTAGGTTGGGGTTAGGGTTAGTGTAAGTTGACATGCACTTGCAAAGTTTCTTATAGTCAGTTAAATGTCTGTTAGAGGAGCAGTATCAACAGATATTAAGCAGACAGCCAACTAATACTCAAATGGACCATCAAAATAAAGTGTTACTGAAACGGCTTCTATTTCTCACAGGTAAAAAACAGAAAACATGACAATGATCACCTCAGGTACACCTCATGTGTTTTATTCTGTGTTAAATGCTAACAATGTAAGTTTGAATGCCATTTTACATGACATTTATTGCCATATACTTACAGTAGATACCTCAGATCTTAAAAATAAAATAAACTGTTTGAAATTGAACTTTAAAACTAAACACATATCAGTGATTCAGCATGTACATTTAATAATGTTAAAGAGGGTTAATATGTATTAATTAGATTAAAAACGTTACCATTTCGTGAGTGAGGGCATATTCTGTGCTTCTGAATGGCTGTATTTAAATTTCTGTTGTGTTTTGTCTTGTGCAGCCAAATCGCTTATCACTGCGTATCTCGCCACAAAGCGTGTTGTTAGGACACATGGTTACAATGTAACATGCTCACCTAATGTTTACGTTCGTAATATTTATATCATTTGCTAATTAATAACCTCATGTGTAACTCTGAATTTGGGTCTCATTTTGGAGTCTGCTACTGTCCACTGAAGGTCGCATTTCGGTCAGACGCATGCTTTCAGAGCCTTTTTGAATAGGTGAATGAAATACACGGTTTTCCAGCAAGACAACCCTGAATATAAAATTCAGGGTGAAATAAAAATTGGCTAAAGTGGCATTGGGCAGGTTAAAATGACCAAAAAGAAAATAGCAATCTGGCACGGAAAACACATTTTAAAAGCAGAATACCTGACTTCAGCATTGTTTTTCAGATAAACAAGAATGTTCACTTAGCATGTTTCTTAAATATCTGCAAACATATGATGGTGTTTTTATGCTTTAGAAAAGTCAAAAACTTACATACAGCACCTTTAATGAATTAATGCTGCAATTGTAACAAGATACATATACCGAAATAGGAAATAAACAACAAAACAACATTCAGTATAATAACATAACATAATAAAGATAACAAAATAAAGATAATGCATAACTTTCACAAGTATATTTTACAATGCTAAAAATAATTTAATTAAATTAAATAAAAGGCAATGTGAATGAAAAGAAAATACTTATTAACTAAAAAAAGGTTTAACCAAATCAGTATAAAACAGATTGTAATTGCTTAACAAACAAGAGAAATAAATCAATAAATTAGCATGTTTTGTGTTAAAACACAATGTAAATTTATACCACTGTTTAATAAAATCATCCCGGGTGCCCTTGTGTGCTTTTGTCTCTCACCTTGCGGACACATTGGTGGTGAAGTTGGCACAGTTGTGGGAATACATGAGCTTGGTAGTGCCAGTGATGTCTTCCCACTGAGCAGGAGCAGTGCCACCTGCAGAAAGTTTACAGCTTTTTTTAAAATCCTTTTTTTTTTTTTCAACCAACACCATCTGGAATGAACTTGCTGAGTCTATCTTTATCCCAGTGTCCCTCTCCAGGCAGGACACCAGTCTGTTTCAGCCCTTATCCAAGCCGCTTGGCAGAAAAAAAAAGGCTGAAAAAGACTGGCGTTCAGGAAAAACTGCCATCCTCCAGAACACAGATATCATTTTCAGACAATGCTTTGCTTTGAAATGGATGAGAGCTGGACTGTACCAATAACACTGCAGAGGAGGCGGAGGCTGGTGGTGTCCCCCTCTCCAGCATCGCGTGGACTCTCCCTCCAGGATGGAGGTAATGGGATGCGCAGACCGATTGGGCGGTGGAATTTGCGCCGACGAGGCTCTACTGTCACAACGGGACTGAATGTGGCCTGGTTTCCTAACTGCCGAGTCAGCAGCTCATCGGGGATTGGCTGGGCCTGGGTGATGACAAGAGAAGAAACAAAAGATTCATTTATCAGTTATTAATGAGATTAATTCAAGTTTTTTATTTTTAAATCTCCTTTAAGTCTCCTTTATTTTTTGCACTGACCTTAAAACAGATTTTTAAAACTGACAATAATAATTATTACAGTTATTTATACTATATACATTCATTTTATTCTTCTATAAGTAATATCAGGGGCGAATCTAGGGGTGGGACCACAGGGAGACCAGCCCCCTTCTGAATTGGTTTGGCCCATGTTGTGCCCCTCTCCTCCAAGTCACTGCTGATTATTATAAAAGCTCAGACATAAAGATGTGCTTTAATCCATGTAGAACACCGGTGATCCCTGCTATTTCAGCTGTTTTTCTTGTATGAAGAGGGCTTTCACTCCTGTAGATCGACTGGCTTTTTCCGAAACAGAGATTAAAATTGTTACAATGTTGCTTGTCATGGTTTGCTTTTAAAGCAGAATGTTTTAGAATGGAATAAAATTGATAGTCATATGGTATATCAGATGGTCATATCATTTAGTCATAAACTAAACATGTCATTGGTTGATCAGAGCTACAAGGTTTTCCGTCATTCCGCTCATAGCTGTCATAATTTTGTTGCTTTAAATGACCATTTTGAGCTGTTATGTCAATGGTAAAGGTGCACTTCATGGCGAATAAATAGTGAAAGCAAAGACGGGTTCTGTGCTGTCATTTACCCTGCAACACAGACACTTTCTGTTCAGAATTATCACTATAAAAAGGTTACAAAACAATTGTGATGGCAAATCTGTCAAAATGATGGTCATCATTTACCCAAAAAACTTCGATTAACGTGACCTGATATCTGATCTCTATGACAAACACCACCTCCGCTTTTTTTAAATAGCTGCATCATGCATGACATTTACCACATGATAGCAGTGCATCAGGTTAGGACTGAACCTGACACTTGAACATGTTTGTCACAGTCAGAGATTAAGCCAGAATACAGAGTTAAATTTATTTTAATTTTGCGAACTAATATCCACACTATCCTGTTTGTGCAAAAACTTTATTAAAGAACAAGTGGACTAACTGACAATTTTTTAATTAAAGGGATACTTCACCCAAAATGAAAAATTACCCCAATTTAATCAAGTTTCTTTCTTCAGTTGAAAACAAAAGAAGATATTTTGAAGAAAGTTGAAAACCTGTAACCATTGACTTAGTAGGAAAAACAAATAATATGGAAGTCAATGGTTACAGATTTCTAGCTTTCTTTAAAATATTTTATTTTGTGTTCAACAGAAGAAAGTCTAAGATGTATGAAACAAATGAAGGCTGAGTAAATGATGGCAATTTTTAACTAATACAATGTTACAACACTCTCCCCAGTCTCCCATATTTGTTGAGGCAATTATTTTGTTTCTTACAGAAACGCTCCAGGTAAAATTATGATTTTCTGATATCTCTGCTATTTGCTGGTGGGATATCTCTGGTATTTGCAGATGTAAAATTAACTCAATTAAATAAATATATACTGTAATAGGACAAAAAGCAGTATATGTTCTAAACATATAGTGTAAGCACCAATTAATTAACTTGCCTTCCCACTGTAAACTGTGGCCCCACCTTGGCCCCCGCGTTTGAAAATTCCTAGATCTGCCATAGTAATATTAGTATACAAGTAATATGAATCACTTATTGATTGTTATTTTGACAAATTTTATTATACAAAATGATTTACATATATTAGTATTACTATAATGATAATAATAAAAGAATATATAATATATCAATAATAATAATAATAATAATAATAATAATAATAATAATAATAATAACAATTATTATTATATTAATAATTATAATAATTATTATTATTATTGTTGTTGTTGCTATTATTATACATATATTCACAATAATATTTTGAGAGGGGCTATGTTTAGGTACAGTGTGAATGGACATGACTTTTCTAGTCGTAATCATAAACTTTGTATGACATTAATAAATGTATGAAATTTGATTTTCTTTCTACATCCTAAAACCTCTTAAAATCTCACCTGTAGGCCTAGTCGGACCCTCTTAGTGACCGCTGTGTCAGGGAAAATGGCCTGGACCTGAGGCACCAGTTTACTTGCCAGCTGACCTCCCTCTGGACCAATGAGATCGCTCTCTTGCCGGACACGTGACACCACAGCAAAGTAGAGCGGGAAGTCTGTGGAGATGATGCGGCGGATTCTTTTCTTCTCCAGCTCTTCCTGACTTTCCAGATCTGATGAAGGCACCAAAAGAGAACAAGACCAAAAGGTCAGTTTTACATGAATAATTATTGCACAGTAGCAATGTAAAATAATATGCATTGTGTCTGCTTGAGCCTTCTGCATAACTGGAAGAGAAAATAAAACTCTAAAAGATTCATGAAAAGTTCCTCTCAATAGAACACATGATGTACAGTACCTTCATCCATTCCATTGAGGATGGTCTCCAGAACGTCATCGCCATAGCGATTCCGATGCTCTTTCCATACCGAGCCGTTCTCACTTCGCAGAACCACCAGTTCCCGATCGCCTCGGCTCAGTGATGCAAAGTGAGGGATCTCCACTATCACTGGCCTGAAGAGGAGGATTGAAAGGTCAAAATCTAGTTAATATTGTATTACATTTACTTAGCAGGAAGAAAGGGCATCTTTCATTCTGTCTTCCTCAGGCTGAATCTAAAGTAATCCTGATACTTCTGAAAACATTTAAAAAATTTTAGCCTGTCAGATTTTTCCAGTAACTGCTCATTCGAGCTAAAAAGTCATCATCAAATTTATTACACATGCTTAAAACACAATAAAGATGATAGAAAGGATACAAAGGCATTTAAAGACATTAAAAAAGGGTTTTAAAAATCTTCTATTTTGTATATATTTTTTACTCTGTTTTATTTATTATTTTTTAATCACTACCACAGATCAACATTTATATCCAAACAGTAAACTTCTATCCCAGTACTGCTGTGCATATTTGAATGTTTAGTAACACTGAGTCATTTAAAGATGCCATAGCATAGTGTCTGTATATACCTAGGTATAGTTGAATAATAAGAGCTCATTACATGGAAATGCCCCAAACACCATTGTTAAATTCTTCTTCTATAAATCTTGTTTGTACAAAATACTACAGAAAAATATCTGACTCAGAACATAACACTAAAAAGAATTTCCCTACATGTAAACTGTGGCTTGGAGAAATTACCTCAATGTTACATTTGGAGCGAATTAGATACTATTTGAAAAGAAAACTTGAACAATTTAACAAAATTTGGAATCCTTTTATCGGTTACCTTGAAAACACCTTGTGGAATAATGCATTATTTCTTTGTAACAAGTTTGCTTGTTTTGTGGGTGTTTTTTTTATTTATTATTATGATTTTCATATTGTTTTTCCTTTTTTAATTTTTATTTGCTTTGACTATGTTATATGTGGACAAAATATGTAAAACAGAAAATCCTTTTCTTTTCAAATCTGTGTCCTCAATAAAACTTATTTCAAGAGTTCACACTTTGATAATGCTTGACTATTTTAGCAGGTTTGGCATGCTGTCCTGGGAGAGAATCCTGAGCTTGGAGATAGATGAGCCCATGGCTCCCGCCTGTTCAATAAGCATTAGGAGGTATACGAGAGTTCTCGATAACTTCCTAAGAATAGACCGCTAACTGTACGTGGTAGGTGCTTGTGACTTTAACTTTCGTTGCATGTTTTTTGTGTGAGAGGAAACCGGAGTACACGGGGAAAACCCACGCGAACACCGGGAGAACATGCAAACTCCGCACAGAGAGTGTCGATTGGCTCAGCTAGTGTTTGAACCAATGACCCTTGCTGTGGGGTAACAGTGCTAGCCACTGAGCCACCGTGTCGCCCGAACTTAGAATTGAGGAGGAGGGAGAAGGGATGAATGGGTGGGGGGATGGGGGGTTCCAAAACGAAGATGAGGAATGAAGTTTAGGCTGGGTATTTATATTAATTTGGAATGATCCGATTGGCTAGTTAGTGATTAATGATAGGGATCAGCTGTAGTCAATCCCATCACATGCTCCTCTCGAAATTAGTTTATGAAACTTCACTTGACAAAAAGAACATTACACTGACTGTTATGTAACACTCAGAACACCCTCCTCAGCATTGGCCACAACATTTCCTAGTGAGATAACAACAATGCAAAAAATGCAACAACAAAAAAGTTTTAACAGCTTATTATATTTCCTATGTATGTTGGACTTTTATTTTAAAAGATGAGGCAGGCCGAACCAGAGCTTTTTAGGTAGAGTTAATTCAACAGGCATCTCATCTCGTCTCATCTCATCACAGTCATCATGGTTAAGACTGGTTAATACGAGAAAGATTGAGTTTGGCTCTTATGGTGTTTTTTCTGGAGAGGACAGCAATTAACTTCATAAAACAAAGTTTGAGTCTTTGGTCAACCCTAAGTGTATATATGTCAGTTCCTTTTGTTGGGGAAAATTATAATGTAGCCTATAGTTCATTCACACACATAACATAGGAGCAAACGATGTTGCTTACAGAGCTCACTTGCACCTAGCTAACGTGATATCCGGCAGCTCTGTTGAATCGACTGTCATTTCACAAGTTTTCTAATCAAACAAAAAAATTGCCGACTGATTTATGATTATTTTGTTTGTGTGTGTTTCAGAATCACCCGGTGTGAGTGTCAGTGACTCAAATGAGCCACGCTGAGCAGTGCAGAACTCATTTATATACATGACCCTTCTGAGTAAGGCAAAATCAGTGCATTTCATCATATAGCCACTTCCTATGGTTGTAAATGGACATATAAAACAATTTTTGGAAGAATTTTTGCTCTTACCTATGTTACATACCTCCTACGTAGGTATCAAATTGAAATTTAAACATATTGTATTCAATGCTATATACGTATGTCACTGTACAGTACACAACATCCAATATGATCATACAAGGTTTATTAAACAAAGCCTTTTACAAAGTTTTTTTAGAAATTGTGTGTTTAAATCGAGATCTTTTAATTAATCATGCAGCTTTAACACACAAACGGCATTCTTACCCTAGAAACTGCATGCTGGAAGGCCCTAGAGAGATAATACGAGATGCAAGTCCCTCTCCCTCCACCAGAGGAGGAGGAGTGGTGAGTTTCTGTGGTTTGACCAGACGGCAGGTGATGCGTGTCGGGGCAGCGCAGGTGCGCGGTGGGATGATCACACGCAGACCATTATGTCTGCTGCCCCTCATTGACCCGCCTCTCGCATCCACCATGAAGCTGACCAGAAACCTGTCAAACAAGCACCTGGTGAGCAAATTCAGACTTCTGAAGTATACATTTTTTTTTTGTAAACTTCAAAAGAACTTTCTCCTAGATGCTTGATGATGGTGAAGACAGGTATAAAAATAAGCATTTATGACCAACAGATAAATACAATGAAGATAAAAGCAGTGAGAAGCCTTTAGCAAGTTTGTAACATCTGGAATAGGGATGTAACTTTCCATAAATTCCCAAGATCGTTCATTATTTAAAGTAATTCATTATTTATTAACCATATAAAGCAAAATGTGTCTACGTCAGTGTCATGTGCAAATAACACTCACAACGCAAACATCCTAATCCAAAAGAAAGGTTTTTACTGTTTTTTAAAAAACATGCAATTATTAACATCAACTAAAATATCCACTCACTTTTGGAATAAACCCTTTTTTGGACAAAGCTATTAGCCTACTTCAGTCCACAATATTAACAGGGGCGGACTTAACCAATAAGAAAAAGTAAGCAGCCACTTAGAGCCCCAGGAAATTTGGGGGCCCTGACCAATGCCAAGAATTGCCTAAATTAATCATATCTCATTTATAAATTTTCTATCATACGTTGTAAAATCTGTCTATAACCATTAAGATTTTAATGTTATTACTTCTTTTCAAAACCAGGGCCACATAGTGGAACATTCCTTACGTACTGCATGCAAATATTAAATTTAATCACAGATATGGCTTAACTGTAAACTTTTTATTATTTGTGAATTTATTGTATTTAATTTTTAGATAAGGGTTAATTTTTAAATAAAGGTTCCACTTAAAATGTATTTTTAACATGCAGTTTATTTAGAAAAAAAATCTACAGAGAGAAAACATATATCTATAGAGAAAGAGAATGTTTCGAGTTTTAATGCTTGGGCTCTACCCATGGAATTGCTTAGGGCCCCCAAATCACTAAGTCCACCCTTGAATATTAATATATTACATGTTCATGAGCTAAATGTACCAGTTGAGTCAAATTATATGCCAATCCATTTCAGATAATAAATCATCCGGAAATGCTCTCCACAATGGATTTGGCACAATGCAACCACCCGGATGCTAAACTGATGCTTTGTTTTATATCTTAAAGGATAGCAGCACAAAGTTTTTAATAAATGAATGTATAAATCACTTTATTTTCACCTTACATCTATTGTAGTTTTGCATATGCTCCTCAAAACTATGCACATTAGTTACGTCCATGCTTAATCAACCATCAATGAGGTCAATCAGTAATCGATAAATCGCTTGCATCCCTAGTGTGGTTACTGTCACTTTAAGGTGTTTTGATTGACGATGAATAATCTGCTCATTGGATTTGGTTAGGCTGCAGGTGAAACATGTGCACTGACCCAGTGTGGATGGGGCTGGCCACTGGGCTAACGTTGTCTGAGGTCTCTGTGGCAGGACTACTGGGGATTAGAGAGTCCTCGTCATACTCCTTTGGCAAAGGGACAGGTGTGTGCTGCAGACACGCAGGAGTGACAGATCACACAGACGCAAGACACACACACAAACAGAGATACAATGAGAGCTTCATGAGATGACAACTCTGTTCAGGTCATGGCAGCTGGTCAGGCGTTTACTTTTGCGCAGTCATTAAAAAGCTTGACCAGTGGATCTCAAGCAGGGGTCTAGGGTTCATTATAGCTGAAAACTTTCAAAATGGCCTCAAGATTGATTAAAAAAAATGAAAAATACAAAACATGCATTACAATAATCAAACAACTTTAAATCCAGTTGGTCAGAGATACGTTTCTAAAGATACTCTTATGATACTGTATTTTAAAGATTCTATACAACATTTTCTCTCTCTCTCATTCTCAACATTCATCTCTTCTCTTTCTATCTGATGAAGGCAAGAATGCAATAAAAATAGTAATAAAAATAATAATAATATAAAAAGTAATAAAATAATTAAGGGGTTTTAATCTTTTAGGTGCCACAGAGCCCTAAATATATTGATACAATTTATCAAGCCAAAACAACAACAACAACAATAAAAATAATAATAATAACACAATATGGGTCTAAAATACTTGGGTCTAAAATAATGGGTCTAAAATACTTTATTTAAACTTTAACATATTTTCTTTATATATGTTTAATTATATAAGTTTCTATTGAGTTACATTTTAAATAATTAAAAAGGTTGACCAGTGGATCTTAAGCAGGGGTCCTGGGCTCATTAGGGCCAAAACTTTCAAAAGGGCCTCAAGATTCATTTAAAAACAAAATAAAAATACAAAACAAGCATTACAATAATCAATCAACTTTAAATCCAAATGGTCAGAGATGTGGCCAATGCTTCTATATGTCATTTTCTCTCTCTTCTCTTCCAATTCTATCTGATGAAGGCAATAAAAAAGTAATAAGATAAAATAATATAAAAAGTAATAAAATAATCAGGGGTTTTTAATCTTTTAGGTGCCGCAGAGCTCCAAATATAACCATCGCCAATTTAAAACTTCTATATCAAGACAAAATAATAATAATAATAACAATAAAAAAATGTTAATAACACAATAAATGGGTCTAAAATACATTATTTAAACTTTATTATATTTATTTAATATATATTAGTTTCTATTAAGTTACATTTTTTCTACTAATTATAGCCAAATTACCATTTTAAAAAAATAAATAAGTGAATACAACAAATACTTCATTTAAAAAATAATATATATTTTCTTAGAATATATTGATCATTGAATTAATATTAATTCAATCTTTCAATTCAATCTCTACATTAATTAATTTAATAAAAACAATTCCAGAGACCCAGAAAAACATTTTTATTTTTGGGTAAACTATCCCTTTCAGACCATGTTCCAGAAAGGCACCTTGTAAATGTCTTAGTGTAAACTTCCAATTAGCAATATGCATGGCTAAGGCAAAATTTTTTGCTAAGGCAAAATTATCAATATATTTAGACACAACGGCCATTTTAGTTCATCCGATTCACCTATAGGGAATGCATAATATAAAATAAAATAAAATAAAATAAAAGTGTTGATAATGAGACCAGCAGGGGGTGCTCAACCTGTGGTCTGTGTGAGTCCTAACGCCCCATTATATTGATATACTGCTCAGTGAGTGCCGTCTTACGGATGAGACGTTAAACCGAGGTCCTGACTCTCTGTGGTCGTTAAAAAATCCTAGGATGACCTTCGAAAAAGAACAGGGCCAAATCCTGGCCAAATTTGCCCACTGGCCTCTGTCCATCATGGCCTCCTAACCATCCCCATATCATAATTGGCTTCATCACTTTCCACCAATCAGCTGGTGTGTGGTGTGTGGTCTGGCACAATACGGCTGACGTCGCTTCATCCAGGTGGATGCTGCAAACTGGTGGTGGATGAGGAGATTCCCCCCACTGTGTAAAGTGCTTTGAGTGTCCAGAAAAGCGCTATATAAATATAAGGAATTATTATTATTATTATTATTATTATTATTATTATTATATTTATTGTTGTTGTGAACAGTAGGTGCTGTCAAAACTGTTGAGAATTGCTGCCAGAAACCAAGCAATGAAACTAAATTCACCAGACCAATATTTTTCAGCAAGGAACATTTCTTATTAGAGCACATAACACAGACAACAACAATACCTGGTCCAACATGACAGTTTCAGGTGACACGCATGGAATTCTAGGAATTGCAGGTGAGTACGGTCTAGAGAGAATGATGGAAATAGTTATAATCTCACTCATCACTTTATTTTAAAGAGAGAAAAAAGTGTTAATTCTAGTTCTAGCATCTTAGCCAAAAGGCTTTGAATTGATTGTGCTCTAAAGTTGTGACCTACGTGGTGCCCATCCCGCTCTCAAAGTCTCTCAGGGTTTTCTTAGGCGACAGAAAATCATCATCCTGGTCTTTCAGGTCATCCAGCTTCAAATAGCGAGCCCCGTCCATCCCGAGGAGTTCATCACCTACATACAGCACAAAATATATGTCACACACACTGATACGGGAGACTGGCAGGAATAAAAAACAGGATGGAAGAGAATCTTAAAAGTTATTTCAGCATTCGCAAATCCACCATCATTCCCAATCGAGCACAAGAATCACTTCACTCATTCACCGAGTCCAAGCACATACACATACACACATACAGTATGTACATAGCCAATGGAAAACATGAAGAAATCAAGATATTGGATAAGATTGCATGGTACATTGGTTACTGAAGTGGACATGAAGAAGATCACACTTAATCTGCATGGGAGAGATTGTTTGGTGTTATTGTAGGGCCTTAATCACAGGTGTTCAGAGACGTGTAAAACAGCCACTGAGTCAGTTCATTTTGGAGCCCTCTGCTGAGTCAAATAATCATCATTAGTCAATTAGCAACATTATCCACTCCCAGTGTGACTCCCATAGTGTTTGGATAAAGAGACTCATCTATGGGTGTTTCTTCAACTACAGGCCTTATTATGTCCCAGCAGTTGATTGGTTTCATAAAATAGATGCGTTTCAATAAAAAAAGTAGATACTTTTATATTATTTTAACTATGCCTCAAATACTTTCAAATAGCACAGAACAAAAGGAAATGTTTTAAGAGGACCCTAAAACGTGACGGACCCGGCTATTTAGGTTATGGTTATTTAGGCTAATAAAATACAAAAGACAAGGGAATCCTGATGTTTAAATAAACAAACAAAAAAATGTAAAAGATCACCTACAACTTTACTGAGCAATAGTCACGGCACGTTTTAGGGTCCCTTTGAAACATTTCCATTGTGTTCTGATGTTTTTGAAAGTGTTGTGAGTAAATGCAGCATATTTTATTAATTTGTTTGCGTTGTGTGAAAATGCAGCTCGTTTTTTAAAGTCTATGCATTTTGGGGATTTGCAGCATGTCTGTTGACAAACGGATGAAGATAATTTCATGATGTTCTTTGCAATTGCGTGTTTTCTTAAATTGCAGCATGTTAAGCTGACCGTAAGAATGTAAACGAAATATGAATAATAAAATAGATAATTAAAAAATGTTTGCGTTCATTTATGTATAATTTTCAAAAAAATATTAATAATTTAAATTTTATTCGGTAAACTACTGATAACATTTCATATGAATTTCGAATAAAGATTAACATTTTTTGCATGAATAACAAAAAGATGCCATGTTTTCAGGCAGTTGTAGTATTTTTAGACAAAACCATACAAATGTTTTAACTTTAATCAAAATTTGTTGAAATAACCCTGATTTTAATCACAACATCAAGACAACACCAATTGCAATTTTCTGGAAAAAAATTCTGAAGAATGAAATTTTGAAGAAATGCTATCAGACCTTTAAATAATTTTATATTATTTTAAATAACATAAAAAATATGGTTTAATATGATTTCATATAATTTAATTATATTAATTAATTTATAATAGAATAGAATAGAATAGAATAAAATAGAATAGAATAGAACAAAACAGAATAGACCAGAAAAAAACAGAACAGAATAGAACAAAACAAAACAGAATATAACACAACAAAAAAGAACAGAATAAAATAGAACAGACCAAAACAGAACAGAACAGAGTAGAACAGAATAAAACAGAACAGAATAAAACAAACCAGAACAGATCAAAACAGAACAGACCGGAATAGAATAGAATAGAATAGAATAGAATAGAATAGAATAGAATAGAATAGAATAGAATAGAATAGAATAGACCAGAAAAGACCAGAACAGAACAGAACAGACCAGAATAGAATAGAATAGAACAGAACAGAACAGAACAGAACAGAACAGAACAGAACAGAACAGAACAGAATAAACCAGAAAAGACCAGACCAGACCAGAACAGACCAGACCAGACCAGACCAGACCAGACCAGAATAGAACAAAACAGAACGGAACATAACAGAATAGAACAGAACAGAAAAAAAAACAGAACAGAATAGAACAGACAAGAACAGAATAGAACAAAACAGAACAGGACAGAACAAAATAAAACAAAACAGAACAGAACAGAACAGAACAGAACACAACAGAAAAGAATAGAATATAATAGAATAGAACAGAACAGAACACAACAGAAAAGAACAGAATATAATAGAACAAAACAGAACAGAACTCAATAAAAACAGAACAGAAAGGAATAGAATAGAACAGAACAAAACAGAACAGAAAAGACCAGAACAGAACAGAACAGAAAAGACCAGACCAGAACAGAACAGAACAGAACAGAACAGAACAGAACAGAACAGAACAGAACAGAACAGAACAGAAAAGAACAGAACAGAGCAAAACAGAACAGAACAGAACAGAAAAGAAAAGAACAGAATATAATAGAACAAAACAGAACCCAATAAAAACAGAACAGAAAGGAATAGAACAGAACAGAACAAAAAATAGAATAGAATAGAATAGAATAGAATAGAATAGAATAGAATAGAATAGAATAGAATAGAATAGAATATGTGATGGATTTTTTATTTATTGGATTGTTTTGCTTGTGTTAATGAATTAGGCCAAATTGAACCATGAGGCCAAAAGTGCTCATAGCTGAAGAAACACTCTGGCACAAACAGTGTTTTGAAAATGCTATGTAATTTTGGATGCAGTACTGTCAATGATGGATCAACAGACACATGTTACTGTAAATAAAGGAAAACAAACGTCATGACCACACAATGATGAAAGGGCCGACGTCGTAATAACATGAAGCCACATGTTAGAATAGAGAGCAGTTAGAGAGACTTGAGGGCCAGAGACAAGATGAGAGCGCTTGAAATGGAGGCACACGTTTCACGAACCACTGAGAACCGGACAACCAAACCAGAGAGACGGAGACGCTCCTACCTAATGTTAGCTGAGCAACTCCTACAGCAGGGAGGAAGAAGGAACATTTCAGCCTGTAAATGCTAGCGTAGTTTACAGTAAGCTCAGAATATCACAAAAAATAATTTGCGTTCGTTTTTTAAATCCTGAATTAAGTCCTGAATGAAGGGAAATTAATCAATTATCTCTCAGATAAAAAAAACAAACATAATTCATGACTACAGCCAAAGACGCTTCAGGAGTAAAACAATTAAAAAAAACTGTTGAACTGAAGGAATTAAGGACGAATTTTAGTAGTGATTTTGAGCCGAAACCCAAAACCAAAAATACTGGATGTGCCTGTCCATAAAACAGAAACCTAAAACGCTTTGTAAAAATAATTATTATAATTATTATTTTATTAAATAATTGTAGTCACACTTTACAATAAGGTTCATTAGTTAATGTTAATTAATGCATTTACTAACATGAACAAACAATGAACAATACATTTACTACAGTATTTGTTCATGTTAGTTAACGTTAGTTAATGAAAATACAGTCGTTCATTGTTAGTTCATGTTAACTCACGGTGCATTAACTAATGTTAACAAGCATGGACTTGGATGTTAATAATGCATTAGTAAATGTTCAATTATGATTAATAAATGCTGTACAAGTGTTGTTCATGATTACTTCATGTTAGTAAATGCATTAACTAATGAACCTTATTGTAAAGTGTTACAATTGTAAAAGAATGGTAAGACTCGTTTAAATTTAATAATCTAATAATAATAACTAATAATAAAAAAACACAAGCCAATAACCAAAATTTCTTGGCGGTAAAATTAACGAGTAACAAGAGATGTCATTTTAAGTGTTGCCATGACAGCACAATAGTGCTATTGCATGCAGCAAGAACAAGTATACTACATAGAAATGTCCTGTCGTACAGGACTTGCATTTCTGCTGAGCATGTTCAGTTGAGGCATAGATAAGCTTACGTGTACATGAGCAGTATAAACACAGACAGCAATATTGAGTTATTTTGAACTTTTTTTGAGCTAGTAAACGCCTCTGCTCTTGCTCTTTGGTTGGCGCAGCAACAAGCTGCCCTTGCTCAGTGCAAGCCATTGAAATGAATAGGTTTCTTAGTGCAGAGCTTTCCACATCCACTGTGAAAGCCGCTTCAGACTGAACGGCGATTATGGCTGGAGGGAGAGTGAAACCTGTGTGCCAACCCAGCATGTATTCAGCCTTTTTTGTGTGTGAAAATCTGTTGCAGTTTTTGCAAAACATTTTTGCAAAAAACGTGGTGCTTGATGATTTATAAAATGTAAGTCAAAGGCTACCTGAACCTAAGAGTCAAAATTATAACAATAATTAGTACCCATGACTCCTGAGGTTAAATTCAGTTATTATGAAATAAAATGATCCGTCTAAAAAACTTACACTTTAACAACAATTTACAACATTATCACCTGCAATCCATCCCCTCAGGTAAATTTTCAAAAGTGATGTTGGAATTAAAAACAATTCATTCTTGGCTCAATCCAAGCTTCTCAATCAAAACTCTCTTTTGGACAATGATGAATTGAAATGGTGAATTGAAATAATTAAAAATGTATTTTAGAAATGAGGGCGACGCAGTGGCGCAGTAGGTAGTGCTGTCGCCTCACAGCAAGAAGTTTGCATGTTCTCCCTGCGTTCACGTGGGTTTCCTCCGGGTGCTCCGGTTTCCCCCACAGTCCAAAGACATGTGGTACAGGTGAATTGGGCAGGCTAATTTGTCCGTAGTGTATGTGTGCGTGAATAAGTGTGTATGTGTTTCCCAGTGATGGGTTGCAGCTGGAAGGGCATCCGCTGCATAAAACAAATGCTGGATAAGTTGACGGTTCATTCCGCTGTGGCGACCCCAGATTAATAAAGGGACTAAGCCAAAAAGAAAATGAATGAATGAATTTTAGAAATGTAAAACATTTAATTTTATTATTGGATGTTTTAGTAAAATAATTGTGTTAAGCAAACAAAAACTGTTGAACCAGTTATTTAAACTGGAAACTGTCCGATGGAACCATTTCACAAAAAAAACTGGATTTCTTATTTGCCTATAAATTGACTATAAATTGCAGGTCCAGTAATAATGCTGTAAATAATGTTTGTTTTGCTTCACAAGAACTCAATGTATTTTAGAGAGCCATTTATATGTGAGGGGTTGACTCTCAGGATGAAAGTAGCTGTTGACTTTTTTATTGATCTACAGTAGTCAACATTTAAAGTGGCTCAAACGAGCTTATGAAAATTGCCTAAAACTATTACACAACAACCATACTTGTCTTAGGACATTTTGTTCAACTTTTTGATTAATTTCAATTGTTGACTACTGTACTAATGAAAAAAATGCCACCTAAATCTTGGATTGCCCGAGGGTGAGTAAATTAACAGCAAATTTTCTCTCTCTTTTGAATCTACAGTACCTTTTATCAAGTCATTCAGCTTTCAAAAAATGTTTATAACTAGGGATGTCCAGATCCGATCACAGGATTGGAAATCAGGCCCAATGACACGGTTTCAGACTCAATCAGAATCGTTATGCAGTAGCACAGAGTTAGATCTCTTTCTTGACTTCACACAAAAACAGCAACGCGTGCAGCATGACATCACTTTGTTGCAGAGATGCTATTGGTTAAATGCCAGAAAAGTAGAACACAGAAGCAGCTTGAAGCGGAAAGTGCAAGTATGTCTGCGTTCTAGAGGTATTATAAAGTTGATGACGACAACTTTGCCATAGTAAACTGTGAGATATGTAAACCTGAGATTGCCTACCAGGTATTTTAAGTTAAGGTGCTATTTGTTTTTATTTTAGATTTATTTTATATTTACTGTTGCAATAAAGTCTCGTGAGGAATTTGTTATTTTTTACTTGATTGGTCAAGCTACCTGACAGAAGTGCTCTGTTTGTTAACAGAGTTGTTGAACGTTAAAATAAAGTGAATTAAATAAAACATAAGGAACATCCTGGATCTGTTTCTTCGCTCTTCTTTATTATTTTTTATGTATTATAAATGTATTAGATCAGGTTTCGGTATTGGTAGATACTTAAATTCAAATGACTCGGACTTGGACTCGAGGGCAAAAAACCTGATCAGGACATCCCTATTTATAACTGATGAAATTTGATTTAATTTACAAAAATCGTCCTACATGTGTAAAACACATTGTGTTGTCAAATAAGTAGCCAAAACAGCACTATGAGTGTGAGAACATCTCTAATTTCTAGTTGTCATCAAACTGTCACTTTTAGGATATGACCCACCATCATATCAGCCTACTGGCTCATGTTTTTAATAGAGTCTAGCACCAACCTCATGGCACTAAGAAGTTGTCAGTGCAGCTAAGAATCAATTCTTTAATGTGGCATTTACAGCAGTATGATGCTTCAGGCTAAATCCAATGTGAGCTGCCTGTACGCACCTTCATCTTCAGATACATCCAGTATTTCATCCACTGTCTCTGGGAAACTCATGCGATGCTTCTCTGTGGTGATCTGAGGGATAGAGAGGGAACATATGAACAAATCAAGATGGCAAATTTACAACTCAAAGATGAGATCGAGATTAACCAGAGATGAAAGGCAATGGAACAAAAGCCACATATTCAGATCAGATACACTTCATGAGGTGCAAACGGCTCTCACCATTGATACGGATTCTTCAGTCACCAGTTTGAGCACATCAATGACAGAGATGTAGCCTAGTCGCTTAGCGATACCCAAAGGTGACGTCCCATTCTGCCACAGAGAACACATAGTTAGGTTAAAAACCTCACATCTGTATCCAGTGATGTAAAGTAACAAATTACAAATGCTCAAACTACTGTAATCGAGTAGCTTTTCTCAGAAATTGTAATTGTACTTTTATCTTCCCTTGAGTACATGTTTACTGCAGTGTCAGTACTTTTACTCTACTACTTTCCTTCAACCTTCAGTCACTACTTTATTTTTTCTTGTCTATGGGGATTAGAAAAATCAGTACAATCAAATCGCACATAGAAAGGAAATTGCCTCGTAATGAACTACCTCAAGACATGGAAGATTTATAAATGCAGCAAACTGTTTGGAAGCATTAAAAGTGTACAAGAAGATGTCCAAAATTTTTACACGAAATGACCCAGAGCCTGTTTAGATGCATGTCACTGATGAGAAAATAACAGATGTTTACTGTATGATGACCAAAATGGTCTTAAACACCCAGCAGACACAGGATGTCAACATTCATTGTTGTGGAGACACTGCATTTTGTTTGGAAATGAAAATCAGGTTGACATCAGAACCCAATGTCAGGCAGACAACGTTAATATCCAATGTCCAACCTAAGAGCAACCAAATATCAACATCGACTGATGTTACAGCTTGACGTTGTGTGGACGTTTCCACCATGACGTCTATCAGACATTGCATTTTGGTGGTCATACCTGACGAATAAACGTCAGTATTTGACGTCAATATGACGTTGGTTTAAGATGTTGGCTCGACGTTGGATTTTGGTCACTTTCTAAAACAACCTAAAATCAACTAAATATCAACGTCATTTGATGTCATTATTGGACATCAAAATACCATTGTCCGTAGACGCTGGCTAGACATTGAAGTTTGGTCACCTGAAATCACAACCTAAATCTAATCTAATATTAACGTTTTATGATGTTGTGTGCCTGCTGGGCAATGACTAAATGCACTACAGAATGTTACATTTACACACATCCACAAATTACATGTAAATATCAGCGGTTTACATCTTTTAAAAGGTCTACGTTTTTTACTCATACTTTAAGTAATATTTAAAACAGATACTTTTACTCTACTTGCACTATATTTTTAGGCAAGTAATGGTACTTTTACTTAAGTAGGACTTTTCAGTACTCTGTACAGATACATATAACTCGAAACATAATTCCTCAGTTTATATTGGAATTTCAGGATGCATAAGGATTAAAAAAATTATATAAGCTAATGCATTAAATTTGATAGGATTACATATTACTATAATTGAAGGCTACAATTAACAACATACGTAGCTCAATCTTTTAAACTAATTGGTATTTATTGCATTCTAAATCTAATTATATATAAAATAAATAAATAAATAAATAAAAAAAATTATACTAAAACAGTAAAAGTTTTAAATATGCTAATCTTTAAATAATAGCCTAAATTTACTGCAAAAAAATTGCCAGTGTTAAAGGAAGACTGTTTAAGAGAACAAACAGTTCATACAATGTTTTATTCATTTATTTGCAAGTAAAAACAGTTGTATTTCAAGTGTAGGTAAGAGGGTCCGCTCACAGTGGTGATCTCATTGGGTAGAGCTCCATGTTTCAACAGCAGGGTGACGATGTCTGTGTGCCCCTGCTGGGCTGCTTGATGTAGAGGAGTGTATCCCAACTGGAAAAGGGAGATGAGGGAGAATGAGAATGCAAAAGTGCATACCAACACTGAAAAGGCCTGCGTACGATGCATCCAGAAGTAGAGCACTTACTCTAGTCTTGCTGTTTGCGTGTGCTTGCTGCTGGAGTAAGAACTTCACCATCTTTATATTCCCGTAATGGCACCCAACATGTAAGGGTGTGTAGCCCATCTAAGAGAGACAAAGTGAGAGGCTTAAAAGGGTGTACATGATAAAAGAAAGGAAGTGAATGAAGAAATAGGCACTTCCAATGCATACAGATGATCAGTGCCATTTCTATGGGGTGAAGAATGAAGGAAAAGGTGAAAGGTCACAGATTAATTTCAATACAGTTCATAAAATCTCTTTAGTAGCTGTGTTTACCAATATAAGGATTACCATTTCTATTCTGATAGAGTTAGAATTTTTTTCAGATAAATTCCACCTGCTGTTAATGACACATACATAAATTATAATTAAAACTTTACACCATACACTAAAGGAGGAATTTCATGTTTAAAGTGATAATTCGCCCAGAAATTTAAATTTACAGTTCATTTACTCACTCTCAGGCCATTGAAGATGTAGACTTATTTTCTTCCGCAAAACATTAAAAAGGTTTTTAGCTGAATATGTGGTCCTTGGTGGTTCATAAAATTCAAGTCAATGTCCATTTTTGAGGTTAAAATTACACACAAGCAAACAAGTCCTAGCAGATCCTGATGATACACTGAGGTCTTATGAAGCAAAACTTCTTAACGTCTTTTGGGCAAACATTTCTCAGTGCACACACAAGTGTAGTGTGTGCAAGCTTCCAGTCGCTTGATAAAGTATGCATAAGCATCCACTCACATTTATTCGAATAGAGTTATGTCTGCGAGAGTAATTTACAGCAGTTACTGCATCATGGACAATCACAGGTAAGAATCATTTTGGCAAAAATGTGCATCCTCACTCTCTTGTCACCTCACATCAGAGGGCAGATGTCATCAAGCTACTGGAAGCTTGCATTCACTACAGTTTTGAGTGCAACCAGAACTATTTGATTAGGCTGTGGATTAAACTAATCATATTGTAAATATTGCACAGAAGGATCATTTCACTTCATAATACCTCAGTGTATCATCAGGAAAGGCAGGGATTGATTTAGACTTGTTTTTAAGCGTTGAAATTTAACCTCAAAAACAGATGACTATCGACTTGCACGATATGAATCACCAAGGACCATGAATTCTTTAGAACAGTTACACTGCCACATCTTTTATGCAGCATATGCACTTCCAGCCACAACCCCATTTTTGGGTGAACTATCCCTTTAAATATCAGAATATCAATAATATCTAGGGGTGATTCTTTGACTTGCCTCAGTAACTGATCCCCCAGATACCCAAGCAACACCCAAAAGACTAGAGACTAGAGTAGCAACAACCCTAAACAAACTAAACATTTAAGAAACTGCACAACAACAAACTAAAATACTTAACACAACACAACAACTGTATAGCAATTCATGCTCAGTGATGAATATTGTACTCCAACCGAATTTGTGAATAAAACTATATACTTCTTTTTGTTGATTTAGCAGTGGCATAAGCTGCATTACACAAGGCTCTAAGGTTTGTATTCTAGGACATTCTACAGATGGCTCTGCAGAGTGAGTGTGTGTGTTTCTGTACGCAATGTCTTACCCTTGAGGCTGCATAGACTGAAGCACCCTGCTTCACCAGCATGTCTGCAATGCCCACATGCCCTTCCTGAGCAACCAGGTGCAGAGGCGTCAGCCCATTCTGTACAAACACACACGCATAAATAAAAATGATATCAGAAGGATATTAAATTCTATGTTGGATGTATTCAACATAGGATGTATTCTATGTAGTTTTATCTGTTGTTTTATCTCTCTGTTTTTTTTTTATATTTTGTTTTTAGGGCTGTACAGCACAATGGTCAACAACTGTTGTTTTATTGTGCTTTAGAAATAAATAAACTAAACTAAATTAAATGACTCCTTTGCCGTTTCACATTTGTTCATTGATTTACTGAATATCAATTAATCAAAACCTAAACACCACATCACCTTGTTGCCTAGGTTAACATTGGCCTGTTTGGAGATGAGCAGTGCCACCATGTCAGGTTGTCCCTCCTGTGATGCCAAATGAAGCGGGGTGATGCCCTGTAGTGACTCTGAGTTGGCATTAGCTCCATACTGCAGCAAACTGCTCGCCACCTCTAGTTGGTTCTGCTTGGCTGCGATATGCAGGGCTGTGTAGCCGTTCTGTCAAAAATCAGAAAAGTAAAAGCAATATATTTTCTTTTAATAGGGTGAAATGGACTGGTATCAGCAGCTTAGAATAGTCAAGACATTAAGGTGTATTTATGTATCTTACTCTCGCCGTGCTGTGCGGAGAGCCACCCTTGCTGACCAGCAGCTTGACTACATCAAGGTTGTTGTGATGGACGGCCACGTGCAAAGGGGTCAAACCATTCTGAGAAGTAAGAGAGGAGGCACATGGCCTCAGTCAGCTGATATTAGCAGAAGAGGACTGAGATATCAGAGGTTTGTCTTGATTAATTACCTTTCCGGCTGCATTGGGATTGGCCCCTCTTTCCAAAAGCAGCTCTGCCACATCCACTTTTCCATATTTACATGCTACATGTAGAGGGGTAAATCCTTTCTGTAGGATAATGCAGGAAACAAGTTTATATGAAGATTATTAGTGGATATTTTAATAGAAGATACTATTTCAGATAACTGACTGCACAATTTGTTTTCAGTGAGTTCCCAGCAAACAATTTTGTGTTTATTAGACATCTAATAGACAACTAAATGTAGACAGCTTGGCTAAAACAAGTCTAAACTTGGGCTGTCAGTGAAAATCTAATAGACATCTGTCAAATAGACAGATTAGACAGACTTTATATGTGTGGTCAGTCATTTCTGTTCATTTCATGATGACTAGTCTAGTTTTAGCCTATTTTTAAAAATCCTATTACATTTTCACTGAGAGCTCAAATTTTGCCTTGTTTTAGCCAAGATGACGATGTTTAGACATCTACTAGACATCTTTTAAAAACAAAAAATGCTTGCTGGGTTACTTTAAATTATTACCTATAAACCAAAATAGTGTGAATTGCCCATTGTTAAGTAAGACATAATAGGCAATTGCTCTTACACAATAAAGCTAGACAGGCTAATTAGCAATTGTATAAGACTGAAGGGCTTTACTCTGCTAAAACAACCGCCTCGATGTACGTTATTCTGCTTATTACAAGGCTACTTACCACAAAAGTAAACAATTGGACACAAAACATTGATCTGAGCTGTAATAATTTACTAGCTCTAAACGTAAAGTTTGCCAAATAGTCAAGAATAGTGGCATCACAGACAAGCATATATTAAATACATATGAATATACTCATTAACTGTCAAGATGATTCATAATACCTGGATGAGCCTGTATTTTTAGTTTAAGCAGCTGTTATCTGAGAATAAAATCTTTGGAATGGTGTGATTGACCAATCAGAATCAAGTATTCTAGAGCAGTGGTTCCCAATGTGGGGGTTGGGACCCCTTGGGGGTCATGGGACCATGAGAGGGGGCTTTCAATTTAAGTACTTGGTGCTTTCCAAAAATAAAACCAATTTTATTAAACTATTAGAATTACCATATTTTATCTTTAACCTACAGAAGAAAAAAATATTAATTTATTTATAACCACCTCAGATTATATTGGGGGTCGCGAGTCATTAGCAGTGTTATTTTGGGGGCCGTGGGCTTAAAAGTTTGGGAACCCCCGTTTTAGAGAGCCGTGTAACAAGCTCTGCCAAACTTTGTTGCTAACTTAAAGTTCACAAAATGTACATTTTTAAACTATTTATTGTCCATTACTTTTATAAAACACGTTTCAAAAGACAGAAAGAACATCATAAAGTGCCTTCACAATCCTTAAAATAGCTCAAAATAACATCTTATCCATCTGCTTCTCCTGTATGACGATGTATTTACCAACATGAGAGCAGGACAACCTGTCACCAACATAAGATACACCAATAGCAAAAGACCGTTATCCAACCATCCAATCAAATCCCGATGGACAAAATCCATCGTTGCCTCGTTTAAGATGCCGTTTCACTTTGATAGCAGAAAAAATATAAGTGTCTAGTTCATATCTAGGTCTAAGCCTACACAACTTCTTTTTCAGGCAGGGTTTAGTGAAGGTTAATTGAGAGGCAGGAACCTTGGTCATTTTGGTTTGTTGTGCATTTCCGTCAAGCAGAATGCGTGTGGTTTGAGCATGTCCCTCGCGGGCAGCGATGTGCAAAGGAGTGTGGCCTGCCGTGGTGGCTGAATCTGGATTGGCCTTATGTTCCATGAGCAGCTTCACCAACTCCTTATGTCCCATTCGAGCGGCACAGTGCAAGGGGGTCTGATCATCCTGTGAACGGAAAGCAAGAGACAGAGGAATCATCATTTTCAAACAAAAGCACATAAATGAAGATAAAACATCTTGCATGTCTGGCGTACCTTGGCTTTGGCATCCACCTGTGCATTGTTCTGTAGCAGGAATTGAGCCACTTCACAATGCCCCGCTCTGGCAGCCATGTGCAGGGGGGTCTCCACTTTCTAAAACGGCACATTTAAACACAGTCAGTTCTGAAAAGAAAACTGTGATCACCGCCATAATCGCTGCTAAAGATGTTAGACCGTTTGTAGAGCAGAATAGCTCTGCCACGGGGATTTGAGTGTTCGATATCTCTGAGGTGCTGAACAAATTACACGATTCTTACCACATTAGATGCGTTGGGCGAAGCTCCTCTCTGAAGGAGACTCTTCACAATGTTGAGATGACCCATGAACGCAGCTACATGAAGGGGGGTCAGACCCGACTAAAAAGACAAAAAATAAATAAATATATCAAATAAAATGTTTGTTTTATCACTCATAGCTGAACTGCTGAATACGTGTATGGTATTTAATATTAGTGTTGATAGACAGTATTTAGTATAATAATAAAAAATATGATGTCAACAAATAAAACATATACATATATGTATACACACACACACGCATATAAATATATATAAATATATATATATATATATATATATATATATATATATATATATATATATATATATATATATATATATATATATATATATATATATATATATATATATATATATGGTCTAATACAGTACAAACATGTCATTTTCAACACTAACATGTGATTCTTCAGAAATAATTCCAATATTGTCAAGAATTTTTTTTATAGAATACTATTCATGTTAGAAAATGGTTACTGCAAACTATTTCGTGGAAACTTTGACACATTTCACTTTAGCATTTTTTGAAGAATATAAAGTATAAAAAGTGAAACAAAAAATGAATTATGTGACATTTATGTGACGTGACAAGTGATTTTCTTTTATTATCAATTTAATGTGTCTATGCTAAATAAATGCATTAAAGTGGTCCTATTGTGATTACATCTTGTGTTACATCTTTTTACAAGATTATGTTTCTGTGCAGATTCAACTCAAAATATTTATTATGTTATAATGTTACACTGTAAATGCACTTTTAAGGGTAGAAGCAAAGACATGTTTTTTGTGTGCGTCTCTATAAACGCAAATGAGCTGCTCCTCCCTTCCACCTTGTTCTAGAAAAGGGTGGAGCCTTTGCAGTTCATGCTTCAGATACCTAGTAAAGTCTAGATAGGATACAGCTGCAGATACGGACATCAATACAGCATCATTTTTGTGATACTGTATGACAATAATGGCAGCACGGTGGCTCAGTGGTTAGCACTGTCGCCTCACAGCAAGAAGGTCGCTGGTTCAAACCCTGGCTGGATCAGTTGGTGTTTCTGTGTGGAGTTTGCACGTTCTCCCCATGTTGGTGTGGATTTGCTCCAGGTGCTTTGGTTTCCCCCACAGTCCAAAGATATGTGCTGTAGATGAATTGGATAAGCTAAATTGGCTGTAGTGTATGTGTGTGAATGTGTGTAATGTATGGGTGGTTCCCAGTGCTGAGTTGCAGCTGGAAGAGCATCCGTTGTGTAAAACATATACTGGATAAGTTGGCGGTTCACTGAGGTTGAGGTAGACGTTAAAAAATGTATTAACTTTTATTGGGGAATTTAATAAATAACATAAATTATACTCGGTACAACTACTGTTTTTACATTATTATGACGGTTGGGTTTAGGTTTTCGGGTAGGGGTAGACATGAATAAAATACATAAAATAAATAAAAGTTAATGGGAAATGTAATAAATAATACAAATATTTTCGTTAACTTCTGTCCGCAACCGTATATGATCTAGCAACAACCCAGAAAACACCTTTGATAACACCTAAAATATATCTGCATGTGTTTTAAAGTCTTGTCAGCCTTAACTCCTCCTGGTTTACAGTTTTCTGAGCATATTCACACATATATCTTTATATTAGGTCAATGAAACAGCATCTCTTGGACATCAAGACAACACACTGCTACCTTGAGTATACCTTAGGCAGCAACTACTTAAATTCATATTATTATATATATTGTTTTTAGAAGAAATTTCAGGACTACAATCAAAGAGTTTTGAACAGAAAAAATAGTAACACCAATATGTCGAAAATCTTGAAGATGTCACTGTTCCTTCATACATGGGCTTTCTATTTTCTTCAAGGGTCAAGCAAAAGGCGTAGCTGGTGCAATGTGAATAGAGGTTATCCATCAAAGTGACAGCCGGAGAGTAATCTGACCTCAGTCACAGCCTCTAGAGATGCCGAGTGCTTCAACAGAAGGTCCATGGATCGCATGTGGTTCTTCTTGCAGGCAATGTGTAATGGTGTAAATCCATTCTGAAAGAGAGCAAAAATTCAACTTCTATATTATACAGCAACATAGAGTTCAGCTGCAAACATTTTTTACTAACCTAATTACATCAACATCACATACATCTACTTGTTTTACAGATGGCATTATAGTCATCATTACATCATCTAGTGGTAATAATTAATAGTAACACTTTAGTTTTGGGGGACCAATTGTCGCTATTTAGCTTCTTTTCACAATTCATATTTCTAGCCTTATTCTGCATGACTATATTTTAGATTCCTTAACCCTTCTTAATGTAACAACAACATTACAAATGGCAAATTATCCGTTTGTTGAGGTAAACATCATAGTTAATAGTTATTTATTTATAGAGCTGAAGTTAAAATTATTAGTCTTCCTGTGATTTTTGTTTTATTTTTCAAATATTTCCTAAATTATGTTTAACAGAGCAAAAAAGCATTTTTTCACAGTATTTCCTAAAATATTGTTTCTTCTAGAGAAAGTCTTATTTGTTTTATCTTGGCTAGAATTAAAGTAATTTTTTTAAAAACCATTTTAAGGTCAATGTATTACCCCTTAAGCCAATTTTTTTTCCGATGGTCTACAGAACAAACCATCATTATACAATAACTTGCCTAATTACCCTAACCTGCCTAATTAACCTAATTAACCAAGTTAAGCCTTGAAACTGCACTTTAAGTTGAGTATTAGTCTCTTGAAATATATCTAGTAAAATATTTACTGTCATCATGGCAAAGATAAAAGAAATCAGTTGTTAGAAATGAGTTATTAAAACTATTATGTTTAGAAATGTGCTGCAAAAAATCTTTCTGTTAAACAGAAATTGGGGAAATAAATATATAGGGGGGCTAATAATTCAGAAGGGCTAATAACTCTGACTTCAACTGTCTATAATAAACAAGAAAAAAGGAAAAGAAAAGATGCACTCACCAGAGCGCGTGCATTAGCTTTTGCCCCCTTGTCCAGAAGCACCTTGACCATGCGGTGGTGCCCACAGTGTGCTGCAACATGCAGTGGGGTAAGGTGGTCCAGAGTGATGTCATCGATCTCTGCATTGTATTGCAGCAGCTGCCTCACACAATCCATGTGATCGCCCTGCGCTGCCATGTGGATGGGAGAGAGACCGTTCTACAAGAGGGAACACATTATTAGAAATTGATCTGCGATCAATAATGCCAAGATAGGCAATCATAGTAATACAGTGTCCATCCATACAGTTGTCAATTATGGAATACTGTTTCCCAGATCAAGCCTCTACTCATTTCAATTGAGAAAACTCCAGTACAATTGCCATTTATGATTACTCTTTAGTCATCCGTGCTGAAATGGACAATTGAAAAACTCTTATATTTTTTATTATTTTTAATATAAACAATAGAAACCATAATATATCTTATAGATAGAGAGTTCTAATGTTTTTATGAAAATTAAGTTGGTTATAATGTAAACTTGAAAAAAAATGATCCTTCTATTCGTGGTATGTAAATACTAGTAAATCATCTTGAAATAAGTCTTGAAACACACTTGAAACCATTAAAATATACTGGTTTTAATGGTTAAACTTCATTGATTTGTGATGTTTTTAATGATATTAGTAGTGAAATCCATTCAAATTGAGTATTTTTCAGCACATTGAAGTGAATATTTTACAAAATCATGGTATTCACTGCAGTTCTTAGTTTTGCTGTATTCCAGGCACCAATATTATTACCATTTATTAAAGATGAATCACTGTCTTCACTATCTGTGCTTGGATATAAACATTACAATTATGATTTTCCAACGTAATTTAACACACTGTGAGCATAAATTAATACCAACATTTGCCATCTGATAGAGCGTTTGGACCTGGAAAATGTGACTGTTAACATCCTATTTAACCAGTGGATCTTTACCTTGGTTTTGGCCTGAAGAGGTGCTCCCTGGTCAAGCAGGATCTCCACCACACGAACATGACCGTTACGGGCCGCACAATGCAGAGGCGTCAGCTCATCCTACAGATAATGTAAAAAAAAAAATGTTTTTCTGGAAATACTCTGTGTGGCGAATTTATCAGCCAAATATCTATGTGGGCAGCATTGTCTGTCTTTTTTTACATATGTATGAAAGCATACCATTAAAACAGCAAGTTGTCACAAAGAGAAAATACCTGTTTTTCCCAAGAGGAAGTAAACTAGGTCATTCTCCACAAGCCAGACTTAAATAAGTCAGATTCAGCAGTCTCAGCAATGTGATTTTTTTATATGTCAGACAGTAAATAATGTCACTGTGAGATAGGATTATGGTTGTTAGTTAGCCATTAAACCAACCAACTAGTCTATTTAGATTTTATTTTGTAATTTACTTTTTAAAAAATACCAGATTTAACTTTATAATGTTTTATCAGTCTCATTTTGGTTTTTATTTTCTCATTTACATATACGACCTGTGAAACATTATTATACATAATATACATTATTATAATAAATATATACAATAAATACCAAATATGCATTTTTATTATTATTCATACATTCATTTTCCTTTGACTTAGTCCCTTTATTTATCAGGGGTCGCCACAGCGGAATAAACCGCCAACTTATCCAGCATATGTTTTACACTGCAGATGCCCTTCCAGCTGCAACCCAGTATTGGGAAACACCAATACATTCTCACACACACACTCATGCATTGCAGCCAATTTAGTTTATTCAATTCACCTATACTTCATGTCTTTTGGACACGGGGAGAACATGCAAACTCCACACAGAAACGCCAACTGGCCCAGCCATGACTCGAACCAGTGGCCTTCTTGCTGTGAGGCAACAGTGCTAACCACTGAGCCACTGTGTCGCCCAATTGACCCTTCGCTAAGCCACACCCAAAAACCGCCACCCACCAATCTTGGCTTAGCAACCGTAGCTACGCGCAGTGGCTCTGTCAAGCCTTCGAGCGAGAGAAACAGGCCTAAGCGTTGTGCATACGAATTGTGCAAATCTGACACCCAGTATCCTTAAAGTTTGACCAGGGTGGTGGAATTTTTTCCCTTTTAAAAACCTAAAACCCAAGAGGAGAAATGCCAGCTTGGATCAAGCTCTGTGAGGGGCGCTAAAAATGTGGAGTTAAGTTGGTTTTGCTATCGATATTCACATTCAGTGATAGACCGACGGCCATAACTCACACACCTCTCACCGTAAAAAGATCTAAACTGTGTTTCCTACAAAAAATACAAAGCAGGTTATGTTTCCCAGTTGTCTTTTTCTTTTTTTTTTGCTCGATATTATGGAGCACTGCTCCATTTAAGCCCTCACCATAGCAGTAATACTAATAGCAGTCATATTTCCATCCATTTCAAGCTAGGAGTATTTGAAATGGCATATCAACGGAACAAAACCGAAATATGATCACAAACTGAGCACTTGTGATCAATATACAATATATATATATATATATATATATATACTAATCTTTGCTGGTAGGGAAAATCTGACAGTACACTTCTGCTATTTATACTTTGATGTGCATTTCAATTTATTTATTTCTTCCACTTAACTGCAAATTAGAATAGAAACTGGATAAAGAGCACACAAACACACTTACAGTTATAGCTACTGTACACTATTACATGTCAATGACACTAATATTCAGCATAAATCCATCAATTTCCCCTTTATGGCTGCTCTTTCATGAATTATGTAGAAGGACTGTCCATGCGCGTTTCCTCGTCGATTAGTAACGTTATATTTCATTGCACAACAATTAGTCTATCAGGCTTTTTGGCTAAAAACAAGAAATCACGGTTTAATTAGTTATTATTAGATTATTTTAAAATTTCACCTCTTCTGTTGTGCATGGACTAAGCTGTTGAATGGTCAGCGTATGAGGCGGCTAGGCTAACCTAGCTTCAATTTTGATTAAATTATTTTCTAATCGGTTGCTATTATGTCGTGAATATACTCCAGTAATGCATACTGCAGTCCTTTATTGTCTGGCTTTCTCTGATATCTCACCTGTTTGCCAAAAATGACTGATTATATCCCTGGGAATGTCTGACACTAGAGCATACACACTGTAATAGATGTGCCAGGCACGAAAGCTTGACAGGCGTAGCAACAGTAACTAAGGAGGGTGGGGCTTAGCGAAAGGATAATTATTATTAATAATAACAATAATATACATAAAAAAACATACCAAGATGTCAAGTACGAATTTTGGTGTCTGCATCAGATTAAATTGACTAAAATTACTTTTTTTATACGTACATAGAATCACTGTCTTATTTATGTTTTATATATCTTTTGTGAAAATTATGACAAAATATGGGTGATGTTATAATATGTTGAACTATTGTTAGTTGTTAGTGAGTGAATTCTGTAAATCATGGTAAAAAAAACTGTCTGTAACTGAGGGAGGTTTTCACAGAGGAGCGAATCCAAATACAGATTTATTCAACGGAATGGTGAGGCAGGCAACGGTCAACACAGGAGCAATCAAGTTCATACAGATAATCCAGAAGTCGTTGTCAATGAACAGGCAAATGGTCAAAATGGGAGAAAGGTAAGATAAACTAGGAACAAGGCTAGAAGTAGATAACATTCAACACAGGAATCAAAGAACACGGCAAGACAAGGAAATGAAAAAGCTACGTAAAAGTAACTGGTTCGTTTTAACTAACAAAACAAACAAACAAACAAACAACAAACACTCAGCAACATGTGTGAGCAAATGTGATATATAAATAGTCTGTGTAATGAGTCCTTGAGCAGCTTCAGCTGTGAGTGTTTGCAATCAGATGAGATTAGGAACTGGTGTGTGTGTGTGTGTGTGCGCAGTGCATGCTGTGAGTTTTAGTTCTCCAGCGATCCGCAGTAGCTAGATGGCTGGTGACTGTAACAGTCAATGTTTTGCAACATATTTTTTTAAGACCCATTTCAATGTGGTGATGTCATTGGCCCATGAACCTTTCCTGGTTGTTGTCAAACTATTTGATGATTGTAACAAGAGGCAATTTAAACATAACGCAATGTTAAAAAAGCTATCATTATTTATTTATCAATATGTGGCTCTTTTTGGATTCTCAGTATTAAAAATGTAAAACGGGGAATATGTCAAATGTAAAATGGTCTATATAGGCATCTTAGTACAGATTAATGATATCATTAATATTTTGAATTCACATATATTTTTATATTTTCAGTTTTAAAGTACTTTTGTTTTGATTTTATCATTCATATTACAGTACTTCTTTTAACATATACTGGATTAATTTAACTTTAATTCATATTTCTTTATTTTATTTCATATTTATTTGTAATTTAAGTACTTAAACTTAATTCAGTTACTAGCCAAGGCATTTTAGAGACTTTTATTTCACAATTATTTCATTTAACAAACACATATTAACCCACTTTATATAAACTGCTCTTACTGTATATCTAATACCAACATTTACATTCTTTATGTATAGATAATAAGACATCTAACTAAAAGTGGGACAAAATATTTAACAGTGTATCACTGCAAACTGCAGACTATTGGATTATGGTAATATTTTGAAGATCACAAATGGATACCTTACCTTCGTCTTGGCATCAATCTGAGCTCCTCTGTCCAACAGCAGCCGCACCATAATCACATTCCCTCTCCTGGAAGCGATATGTAATGGAGTGATGCCATTCTTCAATAAAAAAAGACAAAGTAAGAATTTGTCCAAGAAGTCTATCTATTATAAGGCAGCAGTTAACATAAGAGTCGGACTGACCTTGGGTGTGAAGTTCACATTGGCTCCTCTGTTTAACAAAAGCTGCGCGACGCTGAGATTCTCATAATGAGCTGCGATGTGGAGAGGGGTAAATCCGGTCTGTCGGAATAGAGCGTAGCATTTCATTGATTCAGTATATGTACAAAACAAAAACACCTACGCTGACGGATATCTAAACAAAGTCAGTTCTGTTTATCTTGTCACATACTCATCACTGCAATTACAAGCCAAGAGCGGTTGCACTGAGCTTAGTGAGTCATGATGCGTAATCTTGCAGAAGCACACATACTTTGCTGAGGACATCTGGGTTTGGGTCGTTCTGGAGGAGTACGGCAGCGGTGCGCGTGTCGTCATTTCGCGCCGCGATATGTAGAGCCGGCAGACGCACTTTTCCCTTGGTGCCATAGTTTATCAGGAGCGCCACCACGTTTTCATGACCCTGTTGAAGAGCTACTGCTAAAGGAGTAAAGCCGTCCTGGAGGGAGAGATAAAGAGGTGTAAGGAAATTACAGAAGTGATATCCTGGTTATTTACAGTACAAATTTTTACATGTAACCAGCAGGCACCAGACGTCACACAGACGTAAAATTGACATTAGACTCTAATATCAGACTAACTTTAAATTTTGGTTGTATATGACAATAGGGTTGATATCAGAACCCAACGTCAGTTTGAGGTTAGACTTCAACGTCAAGATGAATGTTAGCTAGTTCACAACACACCATAAAATCAACCAAAGATCAACGGCTAATGATGTTCACTTTTGACATTGTATGGACATCACATTATGACATTAAAGTGACGTTGTATCTTAGTTAGGTAATTACACAACATAAAACCAACCAAAAATAAACGTCTACTGATGTTAGACTTTGATGCTGTATGGATGTCATGCTGTTAAAATTATGTTGGAGTTTAGTTAGTTATTGCCACAGCCTATAACCAACCAAATATCAACGCCAGATAACGTCGGTGTTAGATGTCAGCTGACAGCAAATTAATGTTAAATTTTGGTCACCTGACATCACAGCCAAAGTAGAACTAAAGCTCAGTGTCATATGACGTTGTGTGTCTGCTGGGATATTTAAGATATATAATATTCAAGATACATCTTTAACTTTATGTTTCAAATAAGTATTTACAATCAAAACTGTATATGAAACAAAGAATCTAGAAGATCATGAATCAATTGGCTTGAATTGTAATTCGTCTGGATAGAATGTGTGGGCATTACTATGTTGGTCAAACCAAAAATAAATTGCATAATGTTCAACAAGAGGAGGAACTTCAAAAAAAAAGGTTAAAAAAGAGAGAACAGTTAGTTTAAATGGAATAGTGTTGTTCGGTGCAAAGAGAAGAGTTTTAGCCACTTCTGTTGATCAACCTTCTGCCCTTGATGACTGCTAAGTGTTTGAGTTTGACTTGTTAGAACAGTTCATGTGAATCCTTTAGAATGTTGCTGAAATGTTTAGATTTACACTTTTAACATAATTAATGACTTAGCCAAGTTCCTTTAAAGGGGACATTGGATCAAATTTTCACTTTCGTAGGTTGTTTTTTTTGTTTGTTTACTTAGGTTTCTGTTGTTGTGTCTGCCAGCAAAGAAAAATTGTTAAAAAATGCAGCCAGTTTGTTATAATCTGTCTGACAAAAGAATGTGCCATATTTTGACCTGTTTTCAATTTTCTGCTTGTTTAGAAGTAACAAACAAATTCTTTACCTGTGCTTCTCTCTGAACAAACTATGGATTCCTCTTATCTCCTTTTATAAGCAGATAGCAAAGCAATTATGTCTTTCGTTTTTCTGCATTTGAACAATGAAGCGATCCTGGCATGCAGCATGATCTCTGTTTAGATGCAGTGGTCAGAGGTGTCCTTACACCAAATCCCAGTTTCAGAAGAGGCAACTATGAAATGAATAAGTTTTATATATGAAGGGAATATCCCAGAAAGAGTGGGCAAAAACTTGTTTAAGCGAGCAAAACATTTTTCCACGGACTGATTTACAACAATTCAAAACTGGATTCACATAAAAATTTCAGGTAGCAATACCTACAATTTGTCTGAAAGATGCAAATAATTTTTAAATAAAGAATACTTGTTTGTTTTAGTCGATTACAGATAAGAAAAGCCAGCTTCAGTTCACTTGTGTTAAAAATCTGATCATCTTTCTCTCACGTGCAGAACTGTTTATTCAGTGTGGTGTTGTTTTAAACTGATCTGAATGAAACTGAACTTCAAGAGTGACATTTTTATTCAATTGAACTGAATCACTATTTGTTTTACTAAAACTAAAGCAGCATTCTACCACTACACCCCTGCCTGCCTCATATGCAGGAATGTTCCACAATCTGAAATATTGTTATAGATTTTTATTCTCTTTTCTTTGTATATGTTAAGAAATAAAGATGACTTGACTTGATTTGTTGTGGTTTATACACTAACCAGAACAGAGACTGTGCAGCTGAGCATTTGTTGAATACAGCAATGTCACTTTTCATATGTATAGATGTTTGTTTGAATACATTTTAAATTGATAATGGTGGGCTGCAATGTCAAGCAATGATAAATTATATAAATGATCTCACTTATATAAATGGCTGTGAACTGAGGTGTTTTTGACAGAGTAAAAGAGGTTGCTTATTTAACCTACCATTAAGAAATGTAGCCAAAGTAAAATATACTTTTTTATTAAAGCCTATAGAATCTTATTAACTTGTGTAAAATGGACATCTGATGTTGACGTTAATACATTTTAATCATTATCATGATCATTATAAATCATGGTTTGTGAGTTTTGAGTTTATTTTGTCACTCACCTCAGTTGGAAGGCTCTGATTGGCTCCATGTTCAAGTAGATATTTCACCACTTCCAAGTGGTTCTCCTGTGCTGCCATGTAAAGAGGACTGAAACCTTTCTGCAAAACGCAAAAATAAGACCAAATGAATTCAGCGTTTCATTAACATGTTCCTAGTTTTGTTGATTTATGTTTTAGGGCTTGGACTAACCTGAGACTGGGCATTAACGTTGGCACCATAATTGATCAGTTCTGCAACCACTTTCTCTTGACCGGCCAGAGCAGCAATATGAAGGGCGGTATTCCCTTTCTGAAAAAAGAATAGAAGTGTACAAATAATAAAGAAAAAAAATGTTTGAAATAATTTGGTCACACTTTATTTTGATGGTCCGTTTGTTGAATTAAGTTACATTGCAACTACCTGCCAACTACTTCTCATTAGATTATAAGTAGAGTTTTAGGTTGGGGTATTAAGCAGACAGTCTACTAACATTAAAATGGACCATCAAAATAAAGTGTTACCAATAATTTTTCTTTTATTTTTGTTGATGTTGCTTGATCATTATAGTTATAAGAACTAAAAGCATGAAACTGTGTGTTATTAATATTTTTTCAACAAGGTATCAGTTTTAATCATGCTGGAGAAAGCCTGACTGACTGACTGAAGAAGCACATGTACCTTTGTCGTAGTCTCCAGGTCAATGCCATTGTGCAGCAGCTCCAGCACCATCTTAACATGTCCTTCTTTGGAGGCCAAATGCAACCCGTTAAGCCCATTCTGCGAGTACAAGAGAAAACATGAGGCGCTCAAAAACTCAGCGTGAAAAGCCCACACTGACACATCTCAAGTCTATCTCTTTATCTCTCTCTCTCTGTGTCTACCTGTCAAATGACTCACTGAGAGGAGGGTAGCCTAAAAATAACCCAGTGAAGCGCTGAGACATCAACAGATCTGTGGAGCTCTCATTAAACAGGGTGTGGAAATGGAGCAGTGGAGGAAACCGACAGGAAGGTAAAGGCTGATGCACATGGTACAGTGTGTGCCTTTTGTAGGGAAATCTGGGAGTTTAGCCTGAATTGGCCATAAGGGGGCTCTGCTCCGCCAGGCCGACTGGAATCCCCTTCATACTGCAGTGTCACTCATGCCTAATGAGCTCCTGCTGCAGATGCACTGAGCATGTGCAGAGGAGATGAAGGCATAGATGAAGATGGAGAACGAGGAGGCGCTGATGAAAACAGCCACACGTGCACACTTGGCATTAATATTCTATGGATGTGGATATAAAAGTATTGAAAACAATAAAATATGCTACTGTAATATGTTTATGAGCAATGGTGGGGTCATTAAAATGGCTACTTGTTAAAGAATACAAATTAAAATGTAGTTAGTAATGAAACCTATTAGTTTACACATTTTTTATAATTGAAATTTAAGACTTTCACAAGGCAAAACAATAAGAATTTTTTGTAATGGGCAGTGGAAATTTATTTTACTTGTGTCAAAAAAGCAAACTCTTGTTATGTACATATATTTACAGAAAGACAAATTTAAAAACTATAATTAACTAAATTCATCCACAGCATACATTTATACATAAATACATAGAGAATGTTTAAACAAATGTTATTGTAAGGATGTAATGAAGGTAATTAAACCATATTGGTATATAGAGTTAATCAATTTTACTGTTGTTAAACGATTGGGGAGACACGGTTACTCAGTGGTTAGCACAGTCGTCTCACAGCAAGAAGGTCACTGGTTCAAGTCCCGGCCAGTAGCCAACTCGGCCAGTTGGCATTTCTGTGTGGATTTTACATGTTCTCCCCATGTTGGCGTGGGTTTCGTCTGGGTGCTGGTTAATTGAATAAACTAAATTGGCCGTAGTGTGTCTGAGTGTGTCTGGGTGGTTCCTGCTGGGTTGCAGCTGGAAGGGCATCCGCTGAGTAAAACATATGCTGGATAAGTTGAAGAAAAGTGAATTAATAAACGATTGGGTAGCTTTACATGGAAAAAGGGAAATTAAGACCTGTTTAAAAGTATTTAAGACCTACAACACCATAATTACGTGAATTTAAGATTTTAAGTCCTAAAATGTTGTTTTTGAAATTTAAGACATTTTAATACTTTTTAAGACCCTGCGGACACCCTTTTTTGAGGTAGTTTAATCAAACTTTTGACCTTACTTGCACTCAAAAAATGACTTTTGATGCTTGTTCAAACTACTTCTTTAAAATGAGTTTAAACAACACAATTCTTAGGTTTTTTTAGGGAACAACTTAACTGTTTTATGTTCAATCCACTTAAATTTGTAAAAATGATTATGTTAACTTAATTAGTGTTGGGTCAACATGCATTTATTACAGTGTTTCCCACAGATTTAATGTGTATGCGTATATATATAATATAATTCTAAAATACATAAAGAATGAACCCAATTCTACTGTTTATATACAACATACACAACATAAAGTGTATAACACATCTAATTTGCAGTTGGCTTATGCTGATTTCATAAAAAGTTTATGAAAAAATATAATAAAAACATATATCATGGTTTCCACAAAGTTATTAAGCATTACTAACAGATAATACGTAAATTTTCACCAAATCAGACTATTGAAAATTATTGGTGAAGGATCATGTGACAATAAAGACAGACAATTACAGTTTTCAAAGTCTGCTATTTTAAATTGTATTAATATTTCTTATCATTACTCTTTTAACTGCACTGTTATATATTATATATAGGATAAGTTACTGCTATAATAAAGAGATAACTCACCAAAATACCCAATTCTGTTATCTTTTAATACCAAGAAAAGGTCTTATCAACTAGAATGGCATTACTTTATTACTTTCAGTTAATGAGAGATATATTTTGAGGAAAATCTGGTCATTAAAAAACTAAGAAAATTAAAGTGTTCAAGCTTAAAAAAAAACACATATTCATGTCCAAAATCAAACTCAGCGGGAGTTTAAATAATGTGTCGGTGCTCTTTGGGTAAGGGATTTATCAGAATAAACAGCAAAAATCAGTCCAAGGCACTCGAAAAATGTGGAAAAAATATTAAAAAGCCTTAATTGACATTTGTTTCAACATTTTTTAAGTGCCTTGGACTGATTTTTGCTGTTTAACCACATTTATGTATTTGGCAGATTTGATTTTCAATGAACAATGTCTTAATTTTCTTTCTTTTCCACAGAAACAACTATATGAAAAATGTCTTTAAAAAACAGGGAGATTATTTTGATTTATTGTGCAGACAGAACAATTAAATCTAATTGATATAAGCTATATCATCATTAGATGTTAACACATGAAAAGACTTAATAGCAGTAGCGCTGTTGTCAGCCGTTAGTTAGTCACCTGTAAAATAAAGACAAATTACAAGGACGAGACCATCAATTGTCTAAAAAAAAATCTCATTAACCATTACTTCCTTTGAGCTAAGGTGCAAATTAAGCACATGCTCGGAGGTTTTGCTGATTCTTGAATCTTCAAGTCCCAAAGCATCCGTGCCGAGGGCTTTAATCCGTCTCACTGTCAAAACCGGTCTAAGCTCCTCACAGAATGTGTTGCGACAGCACTGAGACATTCACGCTGTGATATCAGCATCACGCAGCGCAAGTATACCTTCAGTTTACCCAAACACGTAACTATAAAAACGCACGGAAATGCAGTCTGGGTTGCAGATCGCAGGCCGAGACAGACTCCTGATGGAATCCTGTCAGTGCATGATGTTATAAGGTTGCTGTAGTAGTCAATGTGTGTGTGTGGCTGTGAGTATATAGAGTGGGTGTTCATTTTCAGAGCTTTTCAATGCGGGAAGTCAGCCAAGCGCTCAGGTCCATTCACTAACCCGTCTCCGAGAAACCAAACATAGCGTGTCTGCAAATACCACAATATGCTATTTAAAGCCAGCAGCACCGAGTGTGTTATGATGCAAGTGGGTGCAAAAGCATGACCGGTGAGGGGGTTAGAGGAGGAAGACTGTGCTGGCGTGATTAATTACGGCAATTTACTGATTAGGGCATTGAACACAGCTCTGCATTGACACTGTAAACACAGCTGTAGTGTCCAAGCACAGGAGCATTGGGGGGTTAATATAGACACAAAAACATACAGGAACAGACAAACAAATACATGCACAGATGCGGATGCTAATCTACAAGATGATGGATTTATAGCTCTAAATAGCAATTTCTGAATTTAGGCAGTACTATTAATGGGCTTCAAAGTGACTCTGGGCTTTTAAGGCACGGGTGTGAGTTCACAGACCGCTGGCTGAACGTCTGATGTGCGAAACACACAAAACAGAAGATGCTTCGGAAGTTGTTATCTTTGAATTCTGAGTTATTTGAGATGTGTGTGGTGTGTTGTTTAAAGGGATAATTCACCCAAAAACAAAAACTGTCTCACTATTTACTTACATTCAATGGTTCTAAATGTTATGATCAGGGTTTCTGCAGGTTTCTTCAGGTTAAATGTAAGACTTTTTAAGAACATTATAAATGAAATTTTAGACTTATACAGGGCTAAACATTAAGGATTTTTTTCTTATGGCCTGGTTATTTTTATAAATAGTATTTGCATTAATGGAAGATCATGTAAAGGGATGTCTTGCTTTAGTTTTCATTCTCTTTATTTGGAGAATTTGCTGTAAAATGTTTAACAGCTGTTGTAAATTGTATCTCTTTACAATAAAAAGATGTATCATTTTGAGATGGATTACTCGTGATTGGTTGTCAGCCCAATAGGGTAGCTTTACCTAGTCATAGGAAAATTAAGACCTGTTTAAAATGATTTCAGACCTACAACCTGATATTTTGGTGAATTTAAGACTTTTTAAGTCCTAAATTTTTTTTTTTGAAATTGAAGACAATTTAAAAGGCACCTTTGGTGAAAAATCTACTTTTCAAGCTGTTTGGACAGACATGTGTGTAGGTATAGTGTATAGACTGTCATATTGGGGTGATATAAACACACCCAGTCCTTTTTTTTTTCAATTTAACAACATAAAAACAGTGGACAAATTGGAGCGGTTTTCAGATCGACCGCAACTTGATATAGGAGTGCAGTCCCCCCATCCACCGAATTGATTGACAGCTGCGTATTAACATATCCCGGTAGTCATGTGTATAATCATAACAACAAGACAGGACGTGCGCAAAGCAACTGGGAATAAAAGGTCTGTTCAGTTTGCTAGGATTATCAATCATCATCAAATGTGATCAAGAGTGAGTTTTACAAGTTTAAAATGTTTTAAAAGAGTGCATGTGTGTAATGAATTACAGCGATTTACTTCAGATTTACTTCATCACCACAGCCACGTGTCAGAACAATTATAAAGGAAGACGCTTCAATTCCAGTTTGTGGAAGTTAAATCAGGTTTATTTTGTACATTAACATAACAGATATCCATACAGCAGTGGAGATTAACCTGTATCCTGTCACATTTGCTTGCAAAAAGAGTGCAAAGCTAAACGCGCGCTGTCTGTATGTGTATGTGTGTATCTGTGTGTGTGTGCGCGTGAACTTTGTAACGACATTGTGTGTGACTCATCATTGCAACTCCACAACAAATGCATCAAATACTGATTGGTAGAGTTCTTACTGTAATATTTCTCACAAACGCTACGTGAGATCTTCTTCCTTTATGTCTGTCTGTTGTCTGAATCAGCCGAGGGAGGAGATTAAGGCATGCAGAAAGGCACGAAGAAACGATGGGCGGGGAGGACTAGCCTTAAAGGCGCAGTACAACAAAACCACAACCTCATGCAAAAAGGTATAAAATAGAAACTTATAAAAGGTATAATAAAAAATCTGATGGGTGTTTTGAGCTGAAACTTTACAGACACATTCTGGAGACACAAAAGACTTTAAAAAAGGGGTAACCCAGGTGCCCTTTAAGACTTTTTAAGACCTCACGAACACCCTGATGATTGCCTTTCTTCTGTTAAACACACACACAAGACATTCTAAAGTAAGTTGGGAAAAAAGCTATTGGCATCCACAGTGGGAATAAAAATACTATGGAAGCGAATTGGTGCTTTTTTTCATCATTTTACCATACACATAGCCAGAAAAGAGATTCTGTGCTGTATCTGGGTGTGCCACATTTATGGTGAGATTTTCTGAAAATATGTATGTTTAAATCAGTTATGACTGTGGATATGTGTTAAAATGTGGCATGGATATCATGCAAACTAATATTGTATTTAAAATAATTATTGACATTATCATAAGTGTTTTGAATTTTTGTAAAATATACATGCTGTAAGTCAGCACAAGGCTATGTTAAATTAGTCTACCGAAATATTCCAAATTCCAGTATATTCCAAAGTATGAAGCTGATTGGTCAGTTCTTGTCACGTGACTCACAGTTTTCATCTGAGGTCGCCTGGGAAACGCGAGTGCACGCAATATGCGCTCTGTAGCTTCCTGGTTAAAAGATGATTAAGTCTTTTACTGATGGTTCACGATTCATTTATTGGTCACACTCCACAGAATTATTACGCATCATTTTATCTTGAATCACCGTAAGAACTAGAGCGAAAATAAACAAACAACAAACACAAATGAATCTTGAAAATGAAAACACTAAGCCAACATCAACAATCAAACATCAATCTTAAACAAATAAACCAAATCATCTTATTTTCCCTTAAACCAGGAGCTAAAACACATGAACAGGGAATCTGTGAAGCAGCCGTATATCTGTGCCTTTTTTACTGTGTTTCACCTAGCGTTCCATGTTTGGCATGCTTTGTTTTTCATTCATTACTACACGCGATATATATCCAGTAGGCTATATAGACAAACAACTTAATTCATTCAACAAATCAAACCATATACAAAATACAACAAAATAACAAAAAATAATTTATTCTAAATTCTAGACAATAAAGTAACACATTATTTCAAGTTTCGTTACACGCTCCCAACATGAGCACGCGCAAAAGAAACGCCATGTGAACGGCCCCATAAGCAGCTACGTTTCTTTTCAATTTCAGAAGATACTTTCACTCCCGATCCTGAACAAAAATTCAGTTTAGCCTGTTTAGGCTGAGTTTGGTCGCTGTGCTTTTGAGTGCCGGTGTCCTCCTTAGTGATGAGTATTGTTGTAGAATGCTTTCTATTCAAGTGCTTGAACAAGTTTCTAGTCAAGTTAATAGCAGTGGAAATTTCTTTAGACTGCATTTCACAGCAATATTCTAGTTTTTACACTCAATGAAATCAAAGTAATGTCTGTATTTTCACTTGAAAAAGCAACCACTCTCCTCAGCATCTATTTCAACTCAGTGTTACGGCTGTTGCCTGCTTGTGCGTGTGTGTCATGACGTCACTCACTGTTTGTTTGCGCACCTGCGGTGAGTTGCACTATTTGCAAGTTGGCTATAAATATGGACCAACATTGAGCAGAGAGAGGAGACTTCACTGCCATCCATCAAGCTTTAATTATTTTTTTTACTTTAATTTCCTGCCGTTTTTCCTCAAGTCTTACTTTATTATGTGTTGTTATTTGTCGGGTTGTTAGTCTTAGGTTAGTGTTGGATATTTGTTGGAGAACGTGCGTTTTGATTCTTTATTCATTCTTGCTTAGTTGTGACACATGATTTGTTTGATCGATTTGTTGTAATAAATGTACTAAATTTAATAAATTTTGGTTTAGACGAAACTTGATTCATGTGTCCTCTTTATGTTGCGTTGCCTTGATGGATTAAATTTTTGGAAAAAATTGGTTCGTAACACTCACGTTCCCCAGCAATTTAAAATTGCATGTTTATTAACTGACGTTGCAGCAGAAAATGTTATTTAAAAGAAGCATTTTTTCTTCTCAAAACTATATTTGTAATCTAAGTAACGCAATTACATTGACTTTAGTAACTGTAGTCAACTGTAATCAAATTACACAAATTTAAAATGTAATTCGTTACATTACTGTGTTCCACAAAAATGTAATTAAAATACAGTAATGCGTTTCTGTGGAACGCGTTACACCCAACTCTGGTTATGACTGACGGTTGTAAAAATTACATCATAATCTATTATTAAATGTCATGTTATTTAATTATTTAAGCTATTTAGTTATATTTTTATATAATAATAAAAGGCACAGAGTGGACTCCAGACCTCTCTTATAAGCCCTTTAAGTAGACAAGTTTAGAAAAAGATTTTTTTCTATAGCCTAAAAAAATCAATCATCAATCTAGGTTTTTTTCTGGGATTTTCATCTGCTTAAGTACGTCTTGTGTGTTCAACATAAGAAACAAACTCAAAAAGATTTGGAACAAGTTGTGCATGAGTAAATGATGGCAGAATTTTATATTTTGGCTGAACAAAATTACATTTTATCTCTAAACTTAAAGTCATTGTAATGAACACTACAGAAAGCTATCTAAGCACAGCCTAAACTCTTCTAAATATATCCATAAGTTTTCCTTGAGACACTTAGCATAGATGATATATACTGTATAAGCTCTACTGCCAAGGTCAGTAAGGGAGCAAGTTGACTGTGCATCTGCATTCATAGTTCTACACATGTATGGATATCTATTTTAAGCACGTTGCTATGGAGTTGCTTGGATATTTTGGATGGTTGCTAGGTTTTTTCCTCCTACATACTGTAAACCCAATGAGTTAGTGCTCATCCACTTTTTTTCAGCCACATTAGTTGCAGAAGTACTGTTTCCATTCATTCTTTATGATGTATTTTAATGAAGCCATGAAGCAATCCAGCTAGCTATAAGCAGTGGTGTAAAGTAACAAATTACAAATACTCAAACTACTGTAATTGAGTAGCTTTCTCAGAAATTGTTATTTACTAAGTAGTTTTAAAAATGTGTGCTTTTACTTTCCCTTGAGTACATTTTTACTGCAGTATCAGTACTTTTACTCTACTTCTTTCCTTCAACCTGCAGTCACTACTTTTTTCTTGTCTATGGGAAGTAGAAAAATCAGTCCTGTGATTCCTGTCCAATAAAATCGCACATAGAAGGTAAATTGCCTCATAATAAACTACCTCAAGACATGGACGTTTTATAAATGCAGCAAACTGTTTGGAAGCATTGAAAGTGTACAAGAAGATGTCCAAAATTTTTACACGCAATGACCCAGAGACTGTTTAGATGCATGTCACTGATGAGAAAATGACAGATGTTTACTGTATGATGACCAAAATGGCCTTAAACACCCAGCAGACACACGACGTCAACATGACATCATTTTGACGTTGTACTTCATTGTTGTGGGGACATTGCATTTTGTTTGGAAATGAAAATCAGGTTGACGTCAGAACCCAACATCAGGTCGACGTCACTGTCCAATGTCCAACTTAAAAAGCAACCAAATATCAATGTCTAATGATGTTACAGCTTGACGTTGTGTGGACGTTTCCACCATGACGTCTAACAGATGTTGGATTTTGGTTGTCATACCTGACAAATAAACATCAGTATTTGACGTCAATAGGACGTTGTTTAAGGATGTTGGCTCGACGTTGGATTTTGGTCACTTTCTAACACAACCTAAAATCAACCAAATATCAACGTCATTTGCTGATGTTATTGGACATCAAAATAATGTTGTCCTTAGACACTGGCTAGACATTGAATTTTGGTCACCTGATGTCAAAACCTAAATCTAATCTAATATTAACGTCTTATGACGTTGTGTGCCTGCTGGGCAATGACTCAATGCACTACAGAATGTTACGTTTACACACATCCACAAATTACATGTAAATGCATCAGCCTTTTACAACGTAATACTAATTGAATAATCAAAATTAAATAAATAATTAACATTTAATAATAAAATCTAACAACAAACTATTCAAATAAAACTACTTACTTAAAATTTCTTATTATATCTACTGGAAATGTATTTATTTAGTGTATTGAAAGATATAAACTTAATATTTTGAGACCATAGGCAGACAGACTTAATTTTATGTTGTTGTTTTTTTGGCAATTTTTGCTTTGACTCTCTGTTTGTTTGCCTGTGCTGTTTTAATAAAAGCCTTGAACACATATAGTGGTAGAGTAAATACGTTTTAAAGCTCATTTATGTTGAAAAGATGTTCTTGGAAATACTGTACAATAAGGTCGAATTACATGTCATGAATAATTGTAATAGTTTTAATTAGATGTATTATAATATCACTTATGAAATTAAATGTGTGTAAACATGGACAATGTGGCATACAAGTATCACCAAATGCTTTGAGCAATATCCAGCTGATTGTTGCTTTAAATTAAATATGCAAACTTAGATATTTAAATTATAATGTTAAGTTGAAACAAATTAACAATGAAAATGACAGAATTGTTTATTAATGCTTGTTATTTACAATGTGGTGTATATCTTTTGACTACTAATATATATTATATATTATTTATATTATGACTAAAGTTACGTTTTATATATATATATATATATTTATTTATTTATTTATAATTTATATATACAGTTGAAGTCAGAATTATTGGCCCCATTTGAATTTTTTTTCCTTTTTTAAATATTTCCCAAATGATATTTAACAGAGAAGGATATTTTCACAGTATGTCTGATAATATTTTTTCTTCTGGAGAACGTCTTATTGGTTTTATTTCGGCTAGAATAAAAGCAGTTTTTAATTTTTAAAAACCATTTTAAGGTCAAAATTATTAGCCCCTTTAATATATTTATATATATATATTTATATATATATATATATATATATATATATATATATATATATATATATATATATATAGCCCCTATACATTTTTTTTTTCGATAGATTATACAACAACTTGCCAAAAGAAATCAGTTATTAGAAATGAGTTACTAAAACTATTATGTTTAGAAATGTGTTGAAAAAACTTCCTCTCCGTTAAACAGAAAATGGGGAAAAAATAAATAGGGGCAAATAATTCAGGGGGGGCTAATAATTCTGCCTTCAACTGTATACTGGTAGAATTTTTGGTTCTGAATTTAGTTTTACACAGCAAATTCCACTATTTAAATAGAAATATTATGAATATATGAAATTAACAAAAGCATACCTTTAATTGACAACAAATTTACAATTGGTCTTTAACCCTTTAGCTGAGTTGGTCTGTATTTCAAAGCATTCATTAATCACAAATATTTAAGACGAGTTGCATTTTCACATCTATGTTCAAAATTGGAATGACAGTAAAAGGTTTAAATATAAATTAGGAATGTTAAAATAAGAGAAATAAATAGAGTTTATACTCCCAAACCCTTACCATCACCACTCTATACAGGTTCCATCACAGAAATTACTTCTGAAATACTTGAATTATTTGTTGCAGTCATATCTGTAATATTAATAAATGTCATCTTATGAAATCATGAGAATAATACTAACACTAAACACTTTCTCACACATACTTGATGCTGGAGATAGAAGGATGGATTTTATTCCTCACCTGATTGGCTATGTTGATGTCTATTCCATTCTTGATATGGTCCAGAGCCTTTTCCAGATTACCTGAGCGTGCAGCACGGAGGAAACTGGTCGTTGCGTCCGCCTGAGGGGAAGAGAGAGAAGAGAAGGAAATAAATCCAAATCTGAAGGACATGGACTGTTAAATTACAACACTTTCTTTTTGCGCAAGGTTTTATGGATGTTTAGTGCATGATAAAACATTAGTGATACAGTCTGACTTACAGCTCTAATTAGAAATTCATTCTGCGCTGTGCGTGTCCACAGAAAAAAAAAGTATCTGGTTTGAGCTGGTTCAAGGGTCACATACAATAACAGCAACCCCTCAGATATGCAATTTCCCTATGTGAAGTCATCCAATTTAATGTTAATTACATGGCTGGGTTTGCCCCTAATACATATCAGCATTTGCTTTAGAGCAGAAATGCATCATGTAAATTATCATTTTTTTTCCATGTATCTTATTCAGTAAAGTAACCAGTTTGAGCTGTGGATTGGAACATTTTCTGACTATTTACATATTTAAAAGTGGTTTCAAATTTAAGTTACTTGTTTTCTGTTTAACACAAAATTATTGAAGAATATTTTGAAGAATGTTATAACTGGTAGCAGTTGACTTTCACAGTATTTTTTTCTACTATGGAGGTCAATACCATATTACAACAATACCTTCTTATTTTGGAGTTTTGGAACAAGTGGAGTGTGTCTACTGTACATGATGACAGAATTTATTTTTTGGGGGTTGAACTGTATTTATAAGCATCTCGACTAGCTCAACATAGGAGCTTTTGCTCAACAAATGGTGTGAGTTTGGAGGTGGATCTATTTCTTTGTAAAATCAATGGCAAACAGTAAGTGTTTCAGAAACCTGAGACAACAGTCATTATTTTTGTGAATCCATTTGGCAACAACAAAAAAAGCCATGTCATGTCATGTCATGTCATAATAAAAAAAAAATGCATCTTCACAGCCAGCTATCACAATAATGTTTGCTTTAACTTTAAAGTTGTGACAGAATTTTATAGCTCTTGTCAGGGATTTAATACATGTATTTCAAATACGTATTTCAAATACAAAATAGTATTTTGTAATTTGTGTTTGATAGGGATGATGAAAATGGCTTAATATTTTGTATCAAAATACTTTAGTGTCTTGTATTTTGTAAAATACTTAAAAAAGTTCACATGATCACATCATAAAAATGCAGCCTCAGATTGATGCTTTCTCAGATATTTGCCAAAGCTTAAGATAAGAACAGAAAATTGATTAAGAATGTGGTCAGTGCTAGTAGTATGGATGGAAATTATGCAACACATATAAAGAAAATAACAGACAAATGGCAGATGTATATTTGGGTCAAAAATCATTGAAAATAACATACTGCACAATGCTAAGACCAGAAATAAAATATCAGTCGTTAAGAACTATGGAGCCTTCAACACATAATCATTCTCAGTCTCAGTGCTGCCGTTGGAAATGCAGAGGAAGTTTAGAAATATAAAACACCTAAAGATTCTGTACTGGTGTTTATTAAAGGGGGTAAACTGAGACTCTTCCAGTTAAAGAAGAACTGACAGAATCTTGTGAAAAACGTATACCGTGCAAATAATAGTAGTTTTAGATGGATTGCTGATGTAGATATGAAGAAAATACAACAAACAACAGTAAAATAAATCCTACAGTGGCGATTCTTACAATACTTCATTGGCTGTTTCAAATGCCAGTAGCTGATCTGCAGATGCTCTTTATAGTTAATGAAGAGGAAAGATGTTAAAGTGGCACAATACAGTACATTCATTCATTCATTTTCTTTTCGGCTAAGTCCCTTTAATATTCTGGGGTCGCCACAGTGGAATGAACCGCCAACTTATCCAGCATATGTTTTACACAGCGGACGCCCTTCCAGCTGCAACCCATCACACATAGAAACTTAAATAGAAGTTTCAGATAACTCCATTTTTTAGAGATATCATGTTTTATGTTGTGCATTAAACAACTGCATGTACAACTGCAAAAACATGATGTATGGAAATTACTAAAACTGGAGATTTGAGTAGTTTTCAGAAATCATGTTTTTGCATTAATATTAAAGATTTCAATTTTAAAAAATCTACATTTATTGAACAAAAAAGTAAAATAACCTCTTCAAATATCACTCTTTAAAATATAAGACTGTTAAGAGATTGTTGCAGTGTCACTGGCCACGCAATGGATGGAAACACAATGAAGAGATATAGAACTATATTCCTACTTATTATCTGCATTTCATGGTGTTTTACAGTGATTAAGGAGATCATCTTCAACACAGGACTTTCTGCATGGAATTTGTACAAAATGTTTGCTAAAATAAATGAGAAAGTCAGTTTAATGGTGAAAGGATTGACCAAATATGCCTATTGATTGAAGGTTTGCAAAGAAATGTCACTCTCCTTCGTGCAAGTATTTTGTAGTATTTTCAAAATACCAAATACAGTATTTTTTATACTTGTTGTGGCTGCTGTAGTTTAGTTTGATTCATGTCAAACTGAGGTATTTGGTATGTTATTTTAAAATACATTTCAATGTATTTTTGCCCATCCCTGGCTCTTGTACAGTAAAACATTAATAAAATTAAATACTACTACTACTACTACTACTACTAATAATAATAATAATAATAATAATAATAATAATAATAATAATAATAATAATAATAATAATAATAACAGCTTTGTTTTGAAATAATAATTGCTCAATATGTTTTACATTTAGCTACAATAACACTCAAAAAGTTACATTGATTTCACAGGGTTACTAAAAATGTACTAGTTATTAAACTCTAAAAAATGCAAATTTATTAAAATAAATTAGATTTTCATGTTTAGTGTTGAACAATTAAAATAGTCAAGAAACTACTAAAATGTAAATTGTACAAAAGAAGAATTTTAAAAAAAATCCCGTAATCATAAAAGAGAAATAAAACAGATACAACAGGGCTCTATTTATATCATAAAACAAAAGCAGGTAAAATGGCAAATCTTTTTGTGTCATGAAAACTATGCAGTGCACATACAATAATGTTCAGTTAGTCCTTTCATCTATCATCCGTGCCTCTGTTTCTTCTCTCTCTCTCTCTTTCTCTCTCTCTCTCAGTCTGCATATCTACATACAGCGTTCCTCTTGATCTCGGCTGTTCTTTTCTCAGTGGAATAACTAACAGCCTCAATACCTACTGTTCCCAACCTTCGCTTTGGTCTTTCTCTCTCTCTTTCGAAATATTTCAAACATACCACTCTACATCGCCCTGTTCAATTTGCACCTTCGACTTCCATTTCTGCTGCTCTATCTAAAAATCCATCAGTGATATTTTGTGGTTTTCCATGCGATGACTAATGCAGTTTGCTCTGATGTGGTCACAGTTCTATTGAGTCCTTCAATTGATTTGTCAGATTCTCTGCAGTCTCCAAATTTCAGATTTTCTCTGCCGTGCTATTCAGTGGGGATGACTGACAAGCCAGTCGCCCATTCAGAGGGAGATGAGGACAGAATACTGAATGAGGAGAAAGAAGTCATTCTGCACCCTCATTTGTTCAGTCTTCAGGTGACGGCACTGAAAAAAATCCATCAGTCATCATGACTGTGCAGTAACAGTCTGCGCGTGTGTGCCATCATCTCATACTCAAAACAATTGGTCAATCACTTGAGGATCTTAATTGATTTCATTTCGGGACACGAATCGATTTCTTTTCTACAATCCTGTTGAAAAGCCATTGGTTAGTGATCATTATTCTCAATCAACCTGCAGAATAGAGGCTCACACATTCTCTACCACAAATATGCTTTCACCAATGGTCTCAAACTCGATTACTGGAGGGCCACAGCTCTGCAGAGTTTAGCTCCAACCATCTCCAACTCATACCTGCTTAATAGTCTCTATACTTCCATACTATGTAGTACGTCGAGTAGTATGTCCGAATTCATAGTATTCGAAAAACAGTAGCGATAATAGTATCTGATGGATGCTACACTATCCCACGATGCCATGAGAGAGAATTCATGAATGGAAGTAAAGCGACGAAATGGCATGGGTAGGTCAAGTGATAATGACGATGGCAGATGCAGTCCGTCCAAGCTCCACTCATACTACTGACCTTGTTGAGCAATGTGTGTGTTCATGACTATATACAAAAATGTTAGAATAATATGATAAGACATCAGTTTTTACATGAAGCAGCATAACAAGCTGTTTTTAATGTCCAAAAATCAATGGAAGTGAATGAGATCGAAAGTCTCGAGCCAAAGATTCCAATGGCTGTGCCTGCTCGTACAGAAAGAATGAGGTCGATATAATAGGTTAAAAACAGCATGCAAGCTGTGTAGTATGTCTGAATTCGTAGTATTTGAAAATCAGTATGCGAGAAGTACCCGGATGACCTACTTCTAGCAAGATTATTAAGTACGCATCTGATAGATGCTACACTTTCCCATGATGCCACATGAGAGAATTCATGAATGGAAATTAAGCGATGCAATTGACGCCGGTAGTTTACGTGATCATGACGAAGATGTTGTACACCCGAGCTCCATTCATAATATTGAACTTATTCTACAAGGCGGAAGTGCGCTCGTTTTTGCCATTGTTTTAGAACTTCAGATTCTGCTGCTTATGGGAGAAATGACTAGGAATAATAAACGACAGAGAACAGTGAAACTACACACTCTACAAACAAGTGTGTTCATGACTATATACATAAAAAGTAGAATAATATGAGAAGACAATATCAGTTTTCAACATCAAGCAGCATAACAAGCCGTTTTTAACGTATAAAAATCAATGGAAGTGAATGAGACCAGAAGTCTCGAGCCAAAGAGATTCCAATGCCTGTGCCTGCTTGTATGGTAAGAATAAGGTAAATACAATACCTTAAAAACAATATGCGAGCTTTGTAGTATGTTTGAATGCGTAGTATTCGAAAAACAGTAGGCAAGAAGTATTCAGATGACCTACTTCTGACAAGATTCTGAAGTACGCATCCAATAGACGCTACATTATCCCATGATGCCACGTGAGAGAATTCATGAATGAGAGTGAAGCAACTGACGCGAGTAGGTCACGTGATCATGACAAATGGAGGATGTAGAACGTTTGAGCTCCATTTATACTACTCACATTCATACTATTGACCTTATTCGGCGATGTGGAAGTGCGCTCGTTTTTCTGATTGTTTTAGAAGTTTAGATTCTGTTGCCTATGAGAGAAATAACTAGGATAAACGACAGAAAACGATTTAACTACTTGCTCTACAAACAAGTGTGTTCATGACTGTTTACATAAAAAGTAGAATAATATGATAAGACAATATCAGTTTGCAACATGAAGCAGCATAACAAGCTGTTTTAACATCCAGAAATCAATTGAAGTGAATGAGACCGGGAGTCTAGAGCCAAAAAAGATTCCAATGGCTGCGCCTGCGTCAAGAAAAAGGTCAATATAGAACATATTTTCCAATGGTCGTGTAGTAAAGTCATATTCAAATGTAGTACATACTAGAGTAGCAGGCCATTTCGGACGCAGTAGTCTTGAACACGATTAATGGATCAGCTGTGTTTAATTAGGGTTGGAGCAAAACTGAGAGGGCTGCGGTCCTCCAGGAATCGAATTGGAGACTATGGCTTAAACAGATGTTTTTTCTTTCATGTTATTTGCTGATATGTTGACACATACTTAACATCATCGTCAGTAGAATGCCTGTTGGTTCAATTAAAACAGTAATAACTGGTATAGATGACATGTAGCTGCAAAGTTACTTATCCACATTTTTCCTATAGCCATATGTTTTGTTTGATTTAGGGAATTCTTATGGAATTATGGGTCTTTAATGAAAATATAAATAAACATGAATGTATATATTTTTTAAACTGGGTCCAATAAGATGGACCATGAACAAGAGCAAACCATAAACAAGCTCAAAAACTTGAGACAAGTCATTTTGGTGTCGTCATTGCCTGTAGTTTCTTTCAACTTCATTGACAATATTATTTTCTAAAAAATATTTTTGTGTGCTAAAAGTCTTGTGAGACAGCTTTTATAACTAGTGTTTTGATTACTGGAATTCCTTATTTGTGATATCCCCAAATCTTTGGTATCTCCACTTCAATTGATTCAAAATGCTGGTGCTGAATTTCTAAAAATGGTTAAAGATATGACCACACCACCTCAATTTTGCAAGTCCTCCATTGGCTCCCAATACACTTCAGGACTGACTTTAAAATTCTTTTTTGTTTGTGTGTTTTAATGTCTACATAATCTTGTTTCAAAATGCCTCATTTGCTCAGTCCAAATAACCCTGATAAAAGTTTAAGCTCTAGTAAATACTAATTTATTGACAACCACTTGCTTAAGATTGAAACGCAGGAAGGTACTGAGCCTTTTAGGTGGTGGGACCTCGGTTGTGAAATAGTTTGCTCAGAAGGGCCACATCTGTTTTTCAAAATTCTCTTTGAAACTCATTTGATTTCTTTAGCCTTAAAAATGTTCATTTGTTGATTTTCATTTCTGCTTTAATTGGTGTGTGCCCATTTTATATTGAGCAGCATATTTTAGTTTGGATTTTATATTGGACTTATTATTTTCATCATGATAATATGATGAATAATATATTAATAATATATCAATATATATCAATAATAAATTAAAATTACAAGGGATAGTTCATGCAAAAATGAAAATGAACTAACTGAAGAAACCCAGAAATAGTTCCAAACCTTTCTGGTTGCTCACAAAAATAAGATATTTTGAAGAAAGCTAAACACATCTAACCATTGACATCCATAGTAGGAAAAACAAATATTATGCAAGTCAATGATTGCAGGTTTCCAGCTTTCTTCAAAATATTTCTAGGGGAACTATCTCATTAAGTTATTTTTCAACAATATTGCAGACATATTGGATATTACTGTACTTTAGGGAAACATAAATAAAGTATAAAACCAAAGAACCTCTCACTCAGAACCATTTTATTAGAAGAGATTTGTTTCTTTTCTTTTGAAGAAACTCAAACTGAATAAAATCAATATTATCCATTCAGCTAACATATTTGAGCTGGACAATGTCTGTGATAGTTCCTCACATATTTCAAGTTGGTCACTCGATACATTGTGTGGTGTCTTAAGTTAAGTTGACGCTCAGAGTTGTTATTCGTTTTACTTATTTGACAGTTCCTGAACAACTTTGAGTTGTGTTTTGGGTCATTATCTTCCTGAGAAATGAATGTCCAGCTTAAGCATATTTCTGATGGATTGACTTGTCTTTGAAGTACTGAAAAGGACAGGCTGGTTGATCCTGTTATGGACTTGGCACCAAACTGTCATCAGCATTAAATTGGCACAAAACCCCAGATCATGACATTGTCGTCTTCAAGCTTGATAATGTGAAAGAGTTTTCAGTTCCTGGTGACAAATATTGAGATATCAAAGCTATTATTCAGAGAATGTGTTATGTCTTTACTAAAATTAATTGATTTGCTTTTGAATGGTGAGCATGTGCGTACTTTTTTATGTATTCTCATTTTTATTTGTGTTTTATTTGTATTTTCTGTATTTTATTTGTTCAAGGTTATATTTGTTATTTATTTGTTAATACATTTTTATTGTTTCATATAATCTCAATTATGCCTTTGTAATCTCCGTAGTACATCTGCTGATACTGTAAATGACATTCTGACAAATATCAGCAATCAGTGGCCACAGCAGGGGGTTGATCCCTGTGCAAGCGTCTATCGCCAAACCATCTGATACACATACAAACAAACACACACACTAAACAAAACACAGAATCTCACATTAGGAATACAAAATCGCACACTTAAGACACAAAAAGAGCCATTTAGAATAAGAGGAAGGTGAGGAAACACTACAGGAACTAGCGGAGCTAACTAAAGTTATTAGCCACAACACGACATTCAAACACAGGAACTTTTCACTAGAGCTGCACAACAACCACAAGAGTACCACACACAGAAACTTTCACGAAGCCACACCAACACATACGATTGTCCAGGAAAGAGGAAAGTAAAGCACTGAGAGGCAGTACTAAGATATTTACTCTTCCATCAAAGTGCCATTTTCCACCTTGCGTCTCCGTCGAACCCTCTGCACTCAAACTACTGTCCTGATGCACAAGCCAGCGCTGAACCACATGAGCCTAGAAGACACCAACACCACAAAGACAGAGCCAGTTATTACACACAGACACATCAGACACACATGAACACACATGGGCAGGTGAAAACACCAAATCTTGCATGGTCAAGGCTGTGGAAACAAATAGATTGTGAATTGCTCCATTAAATGACTAGCGTTGAACTTCATCCTGAAGACTAATGATCACAATCTGCTTCTAGGGTTGGTTCACACCAAAATGAAAGTGTTGTCAGCATTTACTCACCCTCGAGTCATTTCGAGAACCTTTGTTCGTCTTTGGAACACAAATGAAGATATTTTGAAAGATATCTGAGAGTTTTGATGCTTCAAAACATTTAATTTTTACAAAAAAACCACTTCACGCTGTCCAGCTACAGATGTCACCACTTCAAAATTTTCCCTCTGCCGCCATTCTTAACGCCGCCGCAGAGGTACCTACGTGCGGCAGCAGCTTTTGGCCACTGTATGGCACCTTAACCATAGATTTTCAGCTTTACCTTTTCACAATACTAGATAGAACGGTTCTGTATCTGTACTGTACCTTATGTGATGTGATGTTTTCAATTAAAATATAATTTAGTTTGTTTCAGTTTTGTTAGTAATCAACATGCTTTTACACTATACTGTATGTTTTAGAAAAGATACAATACATGGTGATAAGTATAGCCCTAGGCTGTAAAAATTAAGTAAATATAAAAATTAAGTTCTTTATAATGCCCTATTAAATTGTGTTGGGGTGAAAAAAATGTTTCTATTTCTTTGACCATCATGGCGATGTTATTACCTTAAATCTTAAACGTGCGAACATTTAATAATTACTTTCAAATCTACATGACACGTGGGTTTGGGACATTTTCATGTTAAAAAAAAGTGATTTTATGATCAAATGGGTTTCATACAGTATATATTTTATGAGTGATTCACATGTGTTGAATGAATAGATGAATGAATTAATGAATGGATTGGTAGATGAATTAATCAAATTGAATGATTGATTAATTGCTTGATGAATGGGCTGATTGATGATTGAATTGACGATGGAATTAATTAATAGACTGATGATGAATCAATCAATAAAGCAGTTTACTCCAACTTTTTGAAGAGACATGATCACTTTATATTAGGGGTGAGGGAAAATATCAATAAAGTATGTATTGCAATCTGTGGCTACTATATAGATACACTTTTTTAATCGATACACAATATATCACCAGTTGTTTTAATGAAATATTCAGATTTATTTAATATTAAATATTTTTTTCCTAACAGTCCACTAGATCAGTGTTTCTCAACCACGTTGACACATTTTCCATGGCTGCGTTCGAAATCGCCTACTACTCAGTAAGTACTGCATTTGAATTTAAATGTACTACTCGGCTGTTAGAAAAGTACATTCTATACAGCACGAATGTGAGCAGTATGAATGGAACACGGATGTTCTACATTCACCATTCAGTTGCGTCACTTCACTCCCATTCACAAATTCTCTTGCGGTGCATCATGGGATAGCATAGCGCCCATCCAATGCGCACTTCAGAATTTTGCCGGATCTAGTAAGCCCTTCGGGTACTTCTCACATACTGTTTTTCAAATTCTATGAATTCGGACATACTACATGGCTCGCATACTGTTTTTAGCGTACTATTATGGTATGGTAATATATGATGCAGATTATTTCTCCTTAACCAAACACACCTGATTCATATCATCAGCAGAGACTTAAAGACCTGACATGGGTGTGAAAAACAAAGGAGACCTCTGTTGGAGGTCCTCCAGGTTCACAAAGATGGTTGAGAAACACTGCACTAGATGGTGTTGGATTTTGATGTTTGTTTGTTTTTTTCTCGTGAGCTGGGTCACCTTCAGCATGCAGTCAGTTGAAATAAAGTCAGTGAAATAAAGATGCCTGCTTTGCAGAATACAACATGTGCATACAACATTTATAGCAGGTCACCATTAAAATGTTGGTCAATTTGTTTGCTTGACAATTCCAATCAAAATGAACTGAAGTCCACAAACTGAGAAATGTTGTTGCTTAGCTAAAAGAGATGCTGCCAATGTTTTCCTTTGGGGACATTATATGATGTCGGTGCAGAATGTCGTAATATGTTTAAAATTGCAATAATATTGTATATTGATGCAAGCATCCTGATAATAATGTATCGTTGTGATTCCTTGACACTTTAATTGTTTTTTGTGGAAATACAAATGTACTTATTAACATGTAAAAATGAACCTGTTTGTTCACATGTACTGACACAATTTACATAAATTAAACTAATTTCTTTCAGAGTCCTCATTTATTTTATTTTACTGTTCTATTTCACTAATACCCACTGTATTATGTACTTATATCAATTTCAAAACTAATTTCGGTACCTTTTAAAGCCCAGTATAAGTACACAGCAACAAGTAAGCAAACTGTAAAATAAAATGCAATTACAATTTCACCCATGAAGGGCACTTTGTGAAGGGCATACTATTTGTGGGTTTGTTCCAAACAAAAGTAAACATCTGACTCCCTTCACAAAGGGCCTTTCCAGAAATCTGTGAACTGTTTACTGTATGTCATCGTCAACTTACTGCCACGTAATCCAAGCTGACAAGTCCTTACAAGTTACATTCAGTCTATTTTGTTGTAATATATTTCACACATTTCATATGAAGTTCAAATATTCTTCAAATGTAGTAGATGTGTTTAATAGTAGCACCAAAGCAACCACGTTCCTTCAGAAGACTTGAATTAACCCACTTAATTTATGATATATTTTCAATGTGGAATTTATTCAAAATATCTTTGACTGCATTTTGAAGATGAACAAATATGGGTTTGGATCGACATGAGGGGTGAGTGAACGATGACTGAATCTTTACTTCGCAGTTAACAAACGCTTTAAATGCTTTCGGTTATTTTAAATGTAACAAAAAGTAAGCTAACAAAACAGCTCTATTACATTTGCAAATTAAATACAAGAGGGAGAATCACACAACAACGTCACATTTTTATTTCAATCTTGAGAGGGTGAATGCAGAAACCCAGTCGCATTAAAGGGATTCCAGCTCTGGGTGCTCTCCAAGACTAGTTGCTAAGCAGTTGCTAGGAGAGCGATGACATCATTTTCAACATTCACAGAAGCCTGCGAGTGTGGCATCTATTGATGCGGGTACCACGCTGACTCCCAGCACATGAAGATGCGGAGAGCAAAACAAATTCTGTGACCTAAATTGTTCCGGATTTATATTCACATAAACCCACATAATGTGAGTGACATATTGCTATTTATTGCATGCAGTGAATATCCAATAAAAAGGAAATATATTATACCTGGTGGTTATCTTTCAGCACAGCATAGTTTATGTGACAAAATAATATGTATTTTACTGCAACACACTGGAATAATCATAATCCTACCCTAAAGTTATACTGCGTATATAATTTAAGATTTTAAATTTTACCAGTTTTTTAATTAAATAAATGCTGTTTATTTAAAGCATACCTGAATCCTGAAACTGATCTTTAACCATATTACAATTATAGAACATTTTCTGAAATTCAGAATATATATATAGGTACATCTGTCCAATTGCTTGTTAACACAAATTTATAATCAGCCTGCTGCAGTTCAAACCAAGCATCAGAATGGGGAAGAAAGGTGATTTATGTGACTTTGAACATGGCATGGTTGTTGGTCTGAGTATTTCAGAAACTGTTGATCTACTGTACTTTCATGCACAACCATCTCTAGGGTTTACAGAAAATGAAAAAGGGAAAATATACAGTAAGCGGTTCTGTGGGAGCAAATGCTTTGTTTTAATGCCAGAGGTCAGAGGAGAATGGCCAAACTGGTTCGAGCTTATAGAAAGGCAACAGTAAATCAAATAACTACTTGTTACAACTGAGATATGCAGAAGAGCATCTCTAAACGCACAACAAGTCAAACCTTGAGGTGGATGGGCTGCAGCAGCAGAAGACCACAGCGGGTGCCACTCTTGTCAGCTAAAAACAGGAAACTGAGGCTACAATTCGCACAGGCTCACCAAATTTGGACAATAGAAGATTGGAAAAACATTGTCTGGTCAGATGAGTCTAGAATTCTTCTGCAACATTCGGATGGTGGAGTCAGAATTTGGCATCAACAACATGAAAGCATCCTGCCTTATATCGACGGTTTAGGCTGGTGGAGGTGGTGTAATTGTGTGGGGAATATTTTCTTGGCACACTTTGGGTCCATTATTACCAATTGAGCATCGTGTCTGAGTATTGTTGCTTACCATGTCCATCCCTTTGTGACCACAGTGTACCCATCTTCTGAAGGCTACTTCCAGCAGGATAACATTCCATGTCATAAAGCGCGAATCATCTCAGGTTTCTTGAACATTACAATGAGTTTACTGTACTCAAATGACCTCCAGTCTCCAGTTCTCAAGGGATTCACATCATGGATGTGCAGCCGACAAATCTGCAGCAACTGCATGATGTTATCATGTCAATATGGACCAAAATCTCCAGGAATATTTACAGTACCTTGTTAAATCTTTGCCACGAAAGATTAAGTCAGTTCTGAAAGCAAAAAGAGGTCCAGTGAGTATATATATAATTAGACTTATTAGGTATTATTATTAGATGTTATATATACTATTAGACTTATTTGTATTTATTTTGTCGTATAAATAAATATATAAATAATTTAATAATAATAATAATTACATATGTAAAAGAAGCAAGGAGTTAAAAGTAATAAATGACAAGTGGGCTCTGTTAAGTTTAGTTCGGAAGTTAGAGCTTAAAGAGCTTGTTATAGTCTGTTGTATATAGTCTGTTATATTTTGTTAAATTATTTGAGTGTGTCGATTACTTTAGCACAATTCATGAAACGCTGATCTATGAATTAGTCAGACAATTTCATTCATTATCTCCAAACAGCTGGTCAAGCACATAAGAGCATTTTGTACAGGGTTTAAAAAGACAGGAAACATATTTTAATTAAACAACTGTTACTCCAATAAGTAATGTAGCCTTCAGTGCCACACAATCTAAGCAGCGGCAGGGGTCCAGACCAGACTTGTGTTTATGAGTCTGCAGATTTTGCATGAATCAAACGTTTAAAAACAAAACTAAAGAGACAGTTGTTGTTTGATTTTATTGGTTATTCCAAATGTGAAATTCAAACAGAATGTACGAGCATACTGCCTGAGAGGCATTTCAAAGATGGTCACAGAGTAAAATGACTCATCTTAAAGGGTACAGTAACAGTATTGTACATTGAAACAGTAGCAGCCACTGAGATATAATAGATAATCTATATAGATCAGTGGCTGCTACTGTTTCAAAGTTCCCGAAGTGGATACACATATTGGAGAGTTTCCCAAGTTAATACAAATACTGGAGTATTTCCTAAGTGGATAGAGTTTCCAAAGTAAATACAGATACTGAAGAGTTTTTGAAGTGAATACAGATACTGGAGAGTTTCGTGATATAACTCAACAATCTATCATCATCATTTGTGAAAACTGACATCTCTAGATGTTTCATGAAAAAAACATTCAATGAACAGCTGATAAATAATGTAGAACATTATAAAACCCCAGATAACATTAATCATTTATTCTATTAATATTACCTGAGGAACCATTGACCATACTGTAACTTTGAGGGGAAAACCTTGACAGAACTCTCTGATAACATTAACGTTCACTGAAATGTACTGTACTGACGTTTTCAGATATCAGTAATCACTTAAAGCAATTAAGCACTAGATCTCATTCAAAGCTCCGAAGGGGAAATCCAGACTGTTTATGACTCAAACCCAGACGCGAGTATATCGAGCACACCGGGGGAATTAAGTTCCTCTCGGCAACTGTCAGCATAACATCACATTTCTCATCTACGTCAAGTGCAAGAGCAGACTATTAATTAATTTAGCATAATCCCTCATGTATCATGAGCGCAGATACAGATTAACGTGCAGTTCAGGATGTTAAGTAATGACATCACCATCCTCTAACGGGTGTAATTATGAGGGATATATAACCGGTGAATCGAAAAGGGTCACTTTTCTACAACCCGTCTGGCTCCTCACACACCTTTACATTCTCACACGCTCACTAAAAATAGTGACAAAGACGTCATTTGGAGCTCGACACCAGTAGGCCAAGAATGATGAATCGCAGTAATGAACCCTCCAGGGTTTGCTTTGAGACCCACTTCTAGAGAAAGAGAAACCTACATAGTGGCAATAGAGTAGCCATTTATAACACACACACATGCAAATGTGCCTGAAATCACACACACTGAAATCAACACACACAGAATGCTAGAGTTCAATCTCTTTTGGATTGGATGGTCAGACAGTGGCAGTGCAGTATAGCCACTGGATCCATGCAATGACAGGAAGCAGAAACACAAAGCCTAGTAAAACAATCCTTAGAAGGTCACAGTGTTCTGCGGATCTATAAATAAAGATCTATAATTACTGCGCACTATTATTATCAGCTGGCATGACAGTGCTATAAAGTCCATAACAGAACCAAGAAAAGCATATTTTAATTAAATGCTTGGGATTACGGCATCTCATGCTTTTAAAGCTGTTCGTATCTTGCAGTTCACAAATAGATGAACATTTTGTCATCTTTTACTTGCACTGTCAAAACATGGTCATGATTTTACTGTAAAAAAGGGTAAAAATGCTACAGTAGAAACATGCTATTTTACTATATGGTGAATAACCATAAATGGACGTTCCCAGAATTCCCTGCATGAGATTTACTTTCATTGTTGACATTACTATGGCTCTTCTTTTTTATTTATTTTGAATCTAATGTTGATAAATATTGTTTTTTGCTTTACTTTAGTGTCGTGTATTACACTGACAGGGTTTTTGCTGGTTTCACAAAGTCAAATATAAAGCTTTAAGACCTTTAAGACCATTTTAAAGACCTTTTAAAGACCATGAAGAATGAAATTTCAGACTTATATATATATAGTACTACTAAACAGTAAAATATTAGTATTACTACTACTCTGGCTGGGCCACTCAAGGACATTCACCTAGTTGTTGTTGCCACTTGGTATTTTGGCGGTGTGCTTTGGGTCATTGTCCTGCTGCAAGATAACCCGTCGCCCCAGTCTGAGGTCAAGAGCATTCTGAAACAGGTTTTCATTCAGGATGTCTCTGTACATTGCTGCATTCATCTTTCCCTATATCCTGACTTGTCTTCCAGTTCCTGATGCTGAAAAACATCTCCACAGGATGATGCTGCCACCACCATGCTTCACTGCCTGGTTTTCTCCAAACGTAACACCTGGCAGCTCTAGGAAGAGTCCTGGTGGTTTCAAACATCTTCCACTTACGGATCATGGAGGCCACTGTGCTCTTTGGAACTTTCATAGCAGCAGAAATTTTTCTGTAACCTTCCCCAGGCTTGTGCCTCGAGACAACCCTGTCTTGGAGGTCTACAGACAATTCCTTTGTCTTCATGCCTGGTTTGTGCTTTAACATGCACTGTCAACCCTGGGACCATATATAGACAGGTGTATGCCTTTTCAAATCATTTCCAATTAACTAAATTTACCACAGGTGAACGTCAATTAAGCTGCTGAAACATCCCAAAAATGATCAGTGGAAACCTGAACTCAATTTAAAGCTTCACGGCAAAGGCTGTGAATACTTATGGACATGTAATTTTTAAGGTTTTTTATTTTTATTTTTATACGGTTTCCCCCACAAGTCCAAAGACATGTGGTACAGATGTATTGGGTATGCTAAAATTGACCGTAGTGTAGGAGTATGTGTGTGAGTGAGTGTGTATGAATGTTTTCCAGTGATGGGTTGCGGCTGGAAGGGCATCCGCTGTGTAAAGCATATGCTGGATAAGTTGGCGGTTCATTCCGCTGTGGCGACCGTAGACGTTAATACATTCAAAAATAGTTTCGCTGCTTGTTCAAACTACCAATTTATAATTAGCTGAAACAGCACAATTCTTGAGATTCTTTTGGGACAACTTAATTGTGTTATGTTTAATCTACTTAAATTTGTTAACTAAATCAATTTGTTTTGGGATAACAATGAATTGTGAACAACAAATAATTTGGAATAATTTGTGTGGAACCCTGTATTTCTTACAGTACACTTTTGGTGTATTAACTTTGTATAAATTTGTGAAATACAATAGTTTACTGTAAACGTAGAAATGTCTCTACCATAATTTTACTGTCAAACTATGGTAAAAAAACAACAACTGTGGCTGCTAGAATGTTACTGTGAATTTTGAAAGGATTCTACCGTATTTTTATGGTAAAATTCTGGCAACAATGGCTGCCAGTTTTTTTACTGTAAATTTTACTTCTTTTTTTTTTACAGCATGCCCTCATGTCATTTAAAGGTGAATAATTTGCTTCTGTGAACACAAACATGAACAACAAGAAATATGAATATAAATATTTCTAATATAAATAAAATAAATATATATGTAGACAAAAAACTTAAGAAAACTAAAATAAAACAATAATCAAATTAAATTAAATAAAATCTAGCATTAATATTAGATTAAAAATGAATATTTTTAAAAATAAATACAATATAAAATAAATATTCTGGCCTCTCTTTTCAAAATATTGGAAGTGTACTATGGCTAGCATGCACAAAAATTACAAAAAAAATAAATAAATTCTGTGATTTTCTTCAAAAAAATTTAAACCATTTGACAGTTATGAGTCAAAAACAAATGTACATCATCATAAGCCACATCAATTTTTGTAGTATTATCATTAATTTCATCCGTTCATTTTCCTTCGGCTTCGTCCCTTTATTCATCAGAGGTCGCCACAGTGGAATGAACCGACAACTTATCCAGCATATGTTTTTTACGGAGCGGATGCCCTTCCAGCTGCAACCCAATACTGGGAAACACTCACATTCAAACACATAGACAAAAGGCCAATTTCGTTTATAATTCACATTTGGACTCGAACCAGCGATGTAAATGTAAATGATTTTGGTCAAATGACTTCCACTATGTCAGTATTGTGACAATCGCGCTTTCAACAATAGTCTGTAGAAAAAAACAATGGTATGTTGCTGATTTATCACTTCTTTCTATCTGTGCTTCTTGCATTCCATATACAGCGATTTCCCTGAAAACACTGGCATGCGAACAGATCTGGCCATGACCCAGAGAATGCAAAAATCAATAAACAGACTAAAGGCTATACGCTTAAGTGGGAGTTCAAACACTGACAGACAGTCTTCATAATTGTGTACATGCTTGTTTTCTTGGAACTCTTGTGTTGTCTCAGCATCTTGTCTAACTGCTGCATAAAGAGCTGCTTTCAAGTCTTTAAAACACAACAATCATCTGTGAATTCACTCCTTAATTATTGAAGAATCTGTAAATGTGAAGCATATTGTATATTCAAAAATAAATAAATAAATCAGTCAGCCAAGCAAATTAGGAATGTATTGAATTGGACATTTATGTACTGTTTATACTCTTTTACACAGAATGTACAGAAATTAAACACATTTATGTGGTTTATAAAACAGAAGCTAATGATAACTGGCATCAGTATGAGCAACTTCCTGTTTTCTTTCACCCTTGTGCTAAAATGAAACCACTGAAATATTGATGTGTGTGTCAGGCTGCTACGTCTGCAATCCGTTAGAAACATAACAGCCTTTATCGTAGATTATACCCAGTCTTGGTCTCTTCTTAACTGACAAAAAAAAGAAGAAAAAAAACACAGAGAGAGAAAGATAGACACAGATTTCCACTGCAGGTCATGACTGCACTATTGCTCATGTAGAAAGATGATCTGCATATCTATAGTGGAGGCAAAGCACATCTAAATTATAGCAAGATAGTTACCTGATCATTTTGATTTAAAAGTCCACATTATGGCCTGTGATTATTAAAGTTATATATATGGATGGATGGATGGATGGATGGATGGATATATGGATGGATGGATGGATGGATGGATGGATGGATGGATGGATGAATGGATGGGTGGATAGATGGATGGATGGATAGATGAATGGGTGGTTGGATGGGTGGATGAAAGTATGGAAATTGATTAATTTCTTTGATTAATCAGAAACACGATTATAGATAGATAGATGGACGGATGGAAATTGCTTAATTTCTTCGATTAATCACAAACATGATTTGAAACGTTGCATTTGCTAATCGCAGATATGTAGATAGGTCGATAGATAGATGATGGATGGATGGATGGAAATGGATTCATTTCTTTGATTAATTACAAAAAAGTTGCATTTACTGATAGATTAGATAGATAGATAGATAGATAGATAGATAGATAGATAGATAGATAGATAGATAGATAGATAGATAGATAGATAGATAGATAGATAGATAGATAGATAGATAGATAGATAGATAGATAGATAGATAGATAGATAGATGGATGGATAGACAGAGAGATAGATAGATAGATAGATGGATAGACAGACGGACGGACGAACAGATGGATGGAAATGGATTAATTTCTTTGATTAATCACAAACACGATTTGAAATGTTGCATTCGCTAATCACAGATAGACAGACCGACATATGGAGGAATGGATGGATGGGTGGATGGATGGATGGATGGATGGATGGATGGAAATGGATTCATTTCTTTGATCAATTACAAACACAATTTGAAAAGTTGCATTTACTGATAGATAGATAGATAGATAGATAGATAGATAGATAGATAGATAGATAGATAGATAGATAGATAGATAGATAGATAGATAGATAGATAGATAGATAGATAGATAGATAGATAGATAGATAGATAGATAGAGAGATAGATAGATAGATGGATGGACAGAAGGATGGAAATTTATTTATTTGACTAAATCACTAACACGATTTGAAATGTTGCATTTGCTAAACGCAGATAGGTAGATAGACAGATAGATAAATGATAGATGGATGGATAGATGGATGGATGGATGAGTGGATGGATGCATGGAAACTTATCGCAAACACGATTTGAAATGTTGCATTTGCTAATCGCAGATAGGTAGATAGACAGATAGATAAATGATAGATGGATGGATAGATGGATGAGTGGATGGAAATGGATTAATTTCTTCGATTAATCACAAATATGATTTGAAACTTTGCATTTGCTAAATCGCAGATAGACATTTATACTGTATACAGAGAATCAATTACATTTCAGTACATCTGTAATCGCTTAACAGAAATTTACAAATTTATGTGGATTGAACATGAAACACATAAGTTGTCCCAAAAAAACAATAATTGTGATGTATCAGCTCATTATAAACAAGTAGTTTGAACAAACATTGTTTTTTGTAGAGTAGATAGATCACTTATATTTACACAATTGTGCCAACATTATAGGACATTAACATCCAACACAATCTTTACTGTAATAATAATAAATATGAAATGTAATATTGCTTATTTGTAGGCTTACTTTGGTAATTGCAGGAAATATATTGAACTCTAAATGTAGAATTAGCAACATTAAAATAATGCAGCATTACAGTCTCGCCATTAGCTTGTTGACATTTGGATGCTCGTTTGATAAAAATAATAACTGTCTATTTATGGCTGCCAAGCAAATCCAGTCACAACAGAGAGACGTAAACATCAATTAAATAATACAAAATACGAAATCAAGCAGCTGCGTTCATCTCCCAACCCTCCACTCAATAGCTCACTCCTCCTCCCTCCTGTTCATTTCTGTCTTCATCTACTCTGAGCGCATGCACTTCCTCTCCATGCATCTCCATTTCCCTCTCTCTTTCTCTCCTGCAGATCTCCTCAGTCACATCACAGTGCAGAGCAGCGCCTTCTCTTCAATATTCATGAAGACTGCAGAAGGCCCGACTGCAAAGCACGCTGGGTAGAGCGCCTCAGAATCTCCTAATTACATCATGTGCTGACATCCATCTCTGTTCAACTCTCAATACGAGTTCTGGTTTAGGTATTGTGCGTATGGTTCTGATATTATGTGTATTTGATTGCACAGTGTCTATAAAGCTTTTTGTATTTTTGTATAACAATAGCTTCTATTGTTTTTTCTTTTTTTGGTGTGTGCCCCTTTAATGCAAATTAGCTGCTGCTTACCTGAAAAGGGTGTAGTTTTTGCATTAGAGCTGAACAAATATTCAAAATTGAATCAAAATTGCGTTTTGACACATTTCGGTTAGCTAATCGCAAAAACAACGATATAAATATATAAACATATTTACACTCCAATCAAATTCATGACTGTCCTCTTTGTGTGATAGGCTTATTAACCAATAGAGTGAGCACACATTCATTCTCCCCAATGAGCATTGTCCAAACTAGCCATAGACATAACAGTCACAATAAACAAACAAGAGAGATAGCAGGAGAGTGATGGCGTCTTCAGAGGCAGATTTTATTCGCCAGTGACTGAGTTTAGACAAAAACTATGGTGACTTTTGTTGAGAATAAGTTCTTTGATGAGACACAAAATAAATACCACAAAACACCTAAACAGTGTCTAAGTTGTATTGTGATGAAGAGTGCTCGGGTTTAAGTTCAGTGAAGCATGGTTCCACAAAAGAGATCAAAGCGATCTAAAATCATGGTAAGACTATGGGCCCTAACATTCACCTGGTGCAATAAGGAGCAAGACGTGTTTGGCGCGATTTGTTGCTATTTTCAGACCAGCGCAACCCTAATTTTCAAGTTTTGCACCACGTTGTTTAAACAGTAAATCCATTTGCTCCACTTTGTGGACTCATGGGTGTTTCAGTCTAAAAAGGAGGTGTGTTAGGGCGCATTGTTGGCACGGTGCTTTTTTGAGGAACTGAAATAGATTGCGCCACTGACCAACTGAAAGCAGGTCTAAAGTCCAGCGCATTTTGTGTTAGTTGTGTGTTAATACACGCAGGATGTACAGAAATACACAAATATCTTTACATGAATATGAAAAAAAAATTAAAGGATTAAAATGTTACAAAAACTCTTTTCTACATAAATATAAAAACCACAGGCTCCATGCCTTCTTCATCTCGGGGTTTTTTTCAGTTTATTCATGACAATTTGCATTTGTATAATGATATTAATATTAGCAGTATAATTTATGATATGCATATTTATATTTGTTTTAATAAAAACAAGTTTAGATTTGTCTGCCTGTCAGGTTTTGGTGACGTCTGCATCACTATATGGGGCATAAGAATAGGACGCGTGTTTGGATATCTTTTGATCACACATCGCTATTATTGTTTATTTATTTCTTTGCTGGAAATTAGAACTGAATATAGAAATAGTTTTGAAACAAATCTTTGTGCTTAAACTAAATTAAATATATAGGCTAATGGATATCTTCAGTGGAGTGCGCACAACAGCGTTTCCTTATCCACGAAAGGAAGGAGTAACGAGTAAAAGTAAAGTAAAAAGAAAGTAAAGAGGCCGAATGGAGGAGGTTCATTCTTAATCCTCGTGCTGCAGATGATCTGTTTAACTGTTTTCTCACTAGTAAAGTGTATTCAGTTTTTCCACTTACAAAGTCTGCCATGTAAATAGCAAATGCACCACGGCGTGACGCAACTGACTCTTAAAGGGAATGGGAGATGAGACTCTGATTGGTTTAATGCACGTTATGCTCAAAACACACCCATAAATCATTAAGAGAATAAGCACAGCCCTGTTAGACCATGCACCAGGGCGCAGACAATATTTTTCCGTCCTTAAAATGGCAAAAGTGGATTTGGACATATCCTTAATCAGGTATATTTTTTTATAAAATTTTTATATTTTCCCCAGTTTTCTCAAAACATTAACTTAATAAACAGTTGTAGTTAAATAAATGAATGGAGCACAAACACACAACAGAACTCAGATAAGCTTGGAAGAAACAAAGCTTGAAAAAATAAATCACGAGGTTGTTTTCAGCAACAGGCTTCAGCCACTGTTTAAACTCATCTTTCTCCAACCAGGAGTACGTACATACAACGTACATTTTCCCATTTTGCTATCTGTTTCATCTATGGTTTCTCTACATGTGGAGAGCATCAAATCCCCTTCCAGCATTTGTCGCAATTACATGACATCACCCAGAAGAAGGAGCTTGGCTGGACGCGCCCTGGCCCGAACCAATTATGTATATATTGAGCACACCATAGTTAACATCAGAAGGAAAATAAATATATTTATGCTGTTTTGGAGTCAAACATTTCGGACAACACTTGAACAAAATTTAAGACTTCGTAAAAATGTGATTAAGACTTTTTAATACTTTTTAATTGCCTTAATTTTCTCATAATTGATTTATCAACTTTTAATACTTTTTAAGACACCGCGGACACCCTGTTAATGCTTTGCGTCATGTGCTTTAGACTTTGCGCCTAGATCGTTAAAATAGAGTAATTTTGTCTTTGCTTTTACTGTAAAAACACTATAGGTTGAGTTTCAGAAAGAGTTTAGGGCAAACAACACTAGGTTTTTTGATATTGTTGTTGTGGTTGTTTTTTGTCATTCATGTGAGTATTGTTTAAAGTTTGAATTTCAATTTATTGGTATAAGACTTTAACATCTGGCAAACGGAACCAGCAATGAAAGCTATCCTCTGTGCTAATTTGGCTACATTTACGTTCCAGGGGAATGTTGATTACTGTACACTGTTCCTTGTTGTAAAAATAAATAAGTCAGAGGTTCGCTAGCTGATCTGTACAACAAACATTGTCTTTTGTATGTGTACATGAAACATATAGCAAAATCCACCCTGTGAAATGTATTTCAAATTCACAAAAATATGGACAGTGCCATCTAGCACATGTATCATCTGAAATGTGCAGCAAAACATACCGGAAGCATTGTGTTTGCATTTTGCAAAAATGTAGCCTGAAAACGTATTTGCAATAAGCTTGGGTTGAATTTTTGTCATCTCCTTGAATGTGTGCGTTTTGTTTTTCAATTTGCATATTGGCGCAGGAAAGAAAATGAACAGAGAGAATGAGAGGGAGAGGAAAACAAAGAGAGAGGAGAGGAGTTATGGCAGCACATGGCCACTGACTCCGCCTCCTCCCACAGGACCAATCACTCTCCCCGGGACCAGGACAGCAGAGACGAGGCGGGGCTGGGGTGACCGTCTAAGATCCACTGTCATATGCATACTACAGGATACTGGACATGCAGAATAAAGTGGTGATTGTTATGAAATCATGCACTAGGAAATTATTATTTTTTCATTAAACTGGGCTCAACACTAATATTTGTAATACAACAGATGAAGACACCAGCACCAGTAATATTAATAACATTGTCTCTTAGAAAAAGATTTGACAGCTTGACAGTAACAGTATCTTGATCCAGATGGGCATGCAGATGTAAATTCACTCAGACTGAACAGATTCACCAGCAAAACAGTAGCATCTGTAATAAATGTAATAACCTCATTTTTATCATGCATTAGCATTATGATATACAGTACAAATACAGGTAAAGTACAACAGCCAGACTTCTTCCACATTTATATAAAAAAACAAGTGTTCCAGTGTAAATAAAAGCTATTACAGTTAACTAAAAACATAAAACTAAAAGAACAAATATAATTTAAATTAAATTCACACGTAGAAAAAGAAAAGAAAACAATACAGCCATATTGTGAAAAGAAAATTACTAATTAAAAGGAAAATGTCTAATTACTAATAAAAATGTAATGTACTGTGTACAAACACTAATATGGCATAGTAACTAAAATACTGTAATTAGATTTAGTTGTCGTCTTAACTGCATGTCTTTAATACTAATAATAATACGATACTGAAAGTCTAATGAAATATCCAACATAACCACCGACAATTCAATCATATCAATACATATGAATGCTCCACAGTTGGTGTCACATGAGCTTAAATCAATCAAAATATCAATATATAAATATATCAATCTAACAACTAATAAAACTTCAAATATTACTATTTTATTCAAATAAAAAAATATCTGTTAGCACTAAACATCTTACAAAACATAAAATAAACTTGAACCCCAATCTTAAAAATAGTAGGGTGATTCTACTGTCACCAAACAGCTTTCCAAAATAAAATAAGATGAAACTGTAAATTTAGATCTTCACTTACAATTCACAACTCACAAGACAAATTAGAAAGTATTTTTGACTAAATATTGCAGCAGCATAGACAGACTTAGTTTTGTAGACCCAATCAATGTATCTGTGTCCCAAACCATTTAGCAATATAGCGTATATACTGTATATAACATCTTAATATGCATAAATATCTAAAATATTAAATCGCATTAAATATTAGGGCTGCAGGATACTGGAAAAATTACACATGCCAATATTTTTTGTTCTGCTATATATATCGTGACATGAATATATTTTCACTAGATGAGTTGAATAAACGTTAGATTGATTGGGCAGATTCTGTAGGGGAGTGCTTAAAATATAATAAACAATCTACAAGCATAGATAAATTTCATAAAGAAAAACATGCTAATTAAACAAACTGTGTTTATTTACAGTTAATTTTTTCCGAAGAGTCGAAATCTTCAGCAGTAATTGAATAATGAAACAGTCTTCGCATAGTCTTTGTTTTATAAACAATTCAAAATAAATAGTTATTAGTATTAGTTACAGATGGTACATATTCTTATGCCTGAATGCTTTTAAAACCCTCACATAATCACAGTGCTCAAAAAAGACTCCAGACTCAACATTACATATACTTGCGATGTGACTACTGCAAATGATCACATTGTGATATCGATGCTGAAACGATATTGTGCACCCCTATTAAATATACAAGTATTATAATAATCACTCTCTCCATGCCAATTCAGTACAAATAAAGACACAATACAACTCAAGGTCTTTCCTTTTAATTATAAATGGTTCATGAAACTTCTTTAAGAGTGACCAAAAATGGATTTCATTGTTTGGGCTGCACCACATCCTGTTCAAAGCAGCATGCAGATAGGCTCAGTTTCAAGTTCTTTCACCATTTCAATGCAATGTATTTGCCTTTTTGTTATTTTCTGCAAATCTCTGGAGCTCCTTTCTATCCCTAAAAGGCCATTTTACCACAGAGAGTCTGTGAGTGACATGAATTCATGAAAATACAAACATCCAGAGGGCATATGAGCCGTTCCAAGAGTCTAATGGCAGCAACATCTCAAGGCAATGTCAATTTTATCTTTCTTTCTTGCAAGTCATTTCTGCGGCCTTGTTTCACGTTTATCGTCAGAGGATGGGCTGTGTGTGTGTGTGAATGGAGAGAGGATTGGGATGTGGCGCACACCAGCACATAAATAATAGAGAAACGAGTGAAGCATCTGTAGATTGCTCTGCCATTAAAAAAATCCACCATATTGTCATGTCTGACATTGTTTTACAATTTAACTGGCTTCTGTTTCTTACTAGCCGTGATCCCCATATGACATTCAGCCTTCATAAATGATCTTGCATTGGCAAATATATTGTCACCATACTGTACTGTCATATTTGAAAATGTTTAATAGCGTATTTCTTTCATGTGTTGTTTTTCAGATGACTATCTATGGTCCCCTACCACTAAATGATCTTGCATTGCAAAAACATGATAACATACAGTACACTGATTGGCCACTTTAATGAGTGTGTATGGATGTTTCCCAGTGATGGGTTGCAGCTGGAAGGGCATGCGCTGTGTAAAACATATGCTGGATAAGTTGGCGGTTCATTCCTCTGTGGCGACCACAGATTAATAAAGGGACTAAGCCGAAAAGAAAATGAATAAATGAATGAACTATACTTTACAGCATCCTTTAGATAAGATTTTGGGCCATTTTGACAAGATAGCACAACATACTTTCTGCAAAACTGATGGCTGCACATCCATGATATGAATCTCCTGTTCAACAACATCCTAAAGCTGATCTAGTGACTATGGAATCTATTTTAGTATACAGTAGTAAACTCATGGCATATTCAACACTAACACTGTGACCTCCAGTACACTCTCAGAAATAAAGGTAGGCAAGCTGTCACTGGGGTGGTACCTTTTGAAAAGGTACAAATTTGTACCTAAAGGGTCCGTCATGGGTACATATTAGTACCTAAAAAGTACAAAAGTGTTCCACTTAAAATTTGTAGGTACTAATATATACTTTTGAGGTACAAATATGGACCCTTCAAGTACAAATGTGTGCCTTTTGAAAAGGTACCACCTCAGTGACATTTCTGAGAGTGCATCTACACACAATGCGATGCTGCAGCACATGATAAAAGGTCTCTTTTCCATTTGTAACCACCAGGATAAAAATGGTATTATTCAACATTTTCTACTTCTGCAACATCGCAGCTGAACAACAGCATGACAATGATCATCTCAGGTCACCCATGTGATTTATTCAGTCACTGTTAAATGTTACCAGTATGAGTGTATAATATTTTACATGACATCTATTGCCATACTTAAAGAAAGTTTAGCTCCGATCTCGAAAATAAAATAAATACACAGTTTAGAAATGTTGTGAACGTTAGAACTGACTCCAACAACATCAGTCACTCAGCATGTACTTTCACTATAGTTAAAGTAGTTCAATATGTATTAGATTATAAACCCGTCCACTGATTTGCTGGTATTTAAATGTTTCTGTCGTGCCACGTCTGGAACAGACAGACAAATTGCTTGTCTCTGAAACCTTTTTGCATTCCATGTTGTTGTAGACATGGTGTAAAGCAGTTTTTCTCAACCACGTTCTTGGAGGACTACCAACACTACATATTTTGGTTGTCTTCTTTGTCTGTCACACCCATATCAGGTCTTTCAGTCTCTGCTAATGAGCTGATGATCTGAATCAGGTGTTTTTGGTTAAGGAGACTGGTGGTCCCCCAGGAACATGGTTGAGAAACACTGGTGTAAAGTGCCTGATGTGCGTAAAAAACATTATCACCTACTCCATTAGACCACCACCGGCTGCCTGAACCAACGATACAAGGCAAAACTAATGCATGCATTTTACACCAAATTCTATGTACCATCTGAATGTGGCAGCAGAAATCGAGACTCGTTAGACCAGGCATGTCCACGCTCAGTCCTGGAGGGCCGGTGTCCTGCAAAATTTAGCTCCAACCCCAATCAGACACACCTGGGCTAGCTAATCAAGCACTTATTAGGCTTTCTAGAAACATCCGTGCAGGTGTGTTGAGGCAAGTTGGAGCTAAAATCTGCAGGACACCGGCCCTCCAGGACCGAGTTTGGACACCCCTGCGTTAGACCAATCAACCATTTTCTAATCTTCTATTATTCAATTTTGGTGAACCTGAGTCAACTTTTTTTCTGTTTTATTCTTGAGAAACAAGAAACCAGATCTAGTGTTTATGTGTCAGGCTGCCCAGAGATTAATACCGTGTGCTTGTGATCTAAGATTAGCAAATCATAAAAGATTTACATAACTACAGGCTGTGAAGTTGTAAAGGAAGGAGAAAGAGTAGAAAATTGCCATGTACAAGCAATATTTAAGTGACCCAAGCAAAATTGCTATAAATGCAGAATATTATTGGATTAAATGATGCTTGACACATTGAATGTCTTGATTTTGTTTATCTGCAAATATAATAACCAGCAACCACAATGCATTAGTGTATATTATTAGTGTATAGAGATATATATTTAAAAAAAACATAAAAATGTGTAAACAAAAGTATACAAATGTTAAGTACAAATATACAGTGAATGCATAAAGTGTTTTTTCCTTAGAATTCTACAGTCAATACGCCATAATGACAACGTGAAAAAAAGATTTTTTGAAATTTATAAAAAAAAAACCCTGACAAATCACATGTACGCAAGTATTCACAGCCTTTGCTCAATACTTTGTTGATGCACCTTTAGCAGCAACTACAGCCTCAAGACTTTTTGAATATGATGTCACAAGCTTGGCACACCTGTCTTTGGGAATTTTTGCCCATTCCTCTTTGCAGTACCTCTCAATCTCTATCAGGTTGGATGAGAAGCAATGGTGTACAGCCATTTTCAGATCTCTCCAGAGATATTCAATAGGATTTAAGTTTGGGCTCTGGCTGGGCCACTCAAGGACATTTACAGAGTTGTTGTGAAGCCACTCCATTGATATTTTGGCGGTGTGCTTTGGGTCATTGTCCTGCTTGAAGATGAACCGTTGCCCCAGTCTGAGGTCAAGAGCACTCTGAAGCAGGTTTTCGTTTAGGATGTCTCTGTACATTGCTGTATTCATCTTTCCCTCTATCCTGACTAGTCTTCCAGTTCCTGTTGCTAAAAAACATCCCCACAGCATGATGCTGCCACCACCAGGGATGGTATTAGCCTGGTGATAAGCAGTGCCTGGTTTTCTCCAAACGTAACGCCTGGCATTCACCCCAAAGAGTTCATTTTTAGTCTCATCAGACCAGAGAATTTTTTTCTCATGGTCTGAGAGTCCTTCAGATGCCTTTCGGCAAATTCCTGGAATTTTTCTGTAACCTTCCCTAGTCTTGTGCCTCGAGACAATCCTGTTTCGGAGGTCTACAGAAAATTCCTTTATCTTTATGCTTGGTTTGTGCTTTAACATGCACTGTCAACCCTGAGGCCTTATATAGACAGGTGTATGCCTTTTCAAATCACGTCCAATCAACTGAATTTACCACAGGTCAACTTCAATGAAGCTGCTGAAACACCTCAAGATTGATCAGTGGAAACAGAATGTAGCTGAGCTCAATTTAGAGCTTCACAGCAAAGGCTGTGAATACTTATGTACATCTGATTTTTCAGCTTTTTATTTTTAATAAATTTGCAACAATTTAAAAAAAATATTTTTTCACATTGTCAATATTGGGTACTGTGTGTAGAATTCTGAGGAAATAAATAAATTTAATCCATTTTGGAATAAGGCTGTAACAAAAAAATGTGGAAAAAGTGAAGCGCTATGAATACTTTCTGGATGCACTGTATATAAAGGAGTAGCTAGCTAGCAAGATTTACTCTAAACAAGTTTGAATGTCTGTTGTTTAAACAGGGAACCAATTAGGATATAGGATCTATTAGGACCTATAGCAAGAATGTGCATGAAATAGCAGTATCCAGTTCTCCTGCTGTGAGAGTTTGAGTCAGAATAGGCGCTTAGGAGAAGAGGACAATTTGTAGATACTGTCCTGCTCAGTGCTGACATTGAATGACTGACTCCTAAATGTGCCTTGTCATGAATCAGGACTGTAGGAGCTCTATTAAAATGTCACACACACAAGAAATTGCACCACAAAACACACACACACATAATCTAAATATTCAAGTTAATAGTTTCAGATAAACTGTCACAAAATTCATAAATGCAACCATGCATTATTATCAGGAGCCCGCACAACACAAGCACACATACAGAAAGAGGCTTACATCACTTCCTAGTCCCTCTGTCGGCATGTGGAGTGAGTGTATGACATATGTCTCACACGGCATGACTGCTTTCCCAACAGAATGCAGAAATGTAGACTTTACACTTACACATACCCCCACACACAAAGAGTACATTCACTGGACTGGATCATTCTACTCAGCTACAAAGAGCCGCACCACCCACACACACTTAAAGAGATCAGAAGAGTGTGAAGACCTGACAGAAATCTATCTATCTATCTATCTATCTATCTATCTATCTATCTATCTATCTATCTATCTATCTATCTATCTATCTATCTATCTATCTATCATCCATCAATCCATTCATTATACATACAATTCATTCACTTATCCACTCATTTGATTATACAGTCCATCCATCCATCTACTATATATTATACATCCATCAATCCATCCATTTATCTACCCATTTGTTTGTCCAGTACATTCATCCATTTATTCATCCATTTTTCTACCATTTTTTTAAATTGATTAATCAGTCTATCATACATCAATCATTCATCCATCCACCTTTTTTATCATTCATATCATTTAAATCATCACACTATATAAACTAAAATAATTTTGCAAAATCAAATAAATTTTGGATCAAATAAATGCAGCCTTGAAATGCAAATAATTTTTTTACTAGTCTCAAACATTTGAACAGCAGTGTACAAATCTCTTCGTATACCAGTTCATTGTAATTCTTAGTTCTTACCTACAAATTCTGTTAGCTAGAGTCCAATTTCATTACAAATCCAAAAAAAAAAAAAGTATTGCAATTAAAAAAACCCACTCTATGTTCAGTTCTATATGCCACACAACCGTGTAACAGCACAGCAGCCTCCAAACACAGCATTTACCGGGTCAAGCAGCATCCCACGCAGTGTGAAAAACACAAAATATCCTAGAGACCAGTAATACTGTGTGAGATGAACGACTGCAGGCAAGTACACAGACAAGTCTGTCCATGTGTTTTTATTGCATGGCCCTCTCAGGCTCTGCTTGACAAATGATTGCCTTGTTAGTTCCTTCAAAAATAAACTAGCAGTACTAGATGAAGTTGGATGGATGAGTGATAGAGAGTGTGTGTGTGTGTGTGTGTGTGGCTTATTTATAGTTGTCTAGTAATTTAACATTAAACTTTTTATCTTTAGTTAAAAAAAAACACTACAGTCCATGTCCAGGGGTCAGAAATTCAATGAGGCAGAAATATAAGTCATGATTTAATTCAGATAGAGAGGGTTTAAAATTTTAAAAAGTAGGTTTACCTTAAAATGAAAATTAATTATGTTGTTACAATCCACTGAGACATTTGATCATCTTCAGAACACAAATTAAGATATTTTAGAATCTGAGAGCTCTCTAACCCTCCATATACAGCAAGAATTGTGAGACATTCAAAGTCCAGAAAAAACTAAGAACATTGTCAAAACATTCCCTGTGACTTCAGTGGTAAAACTGTAATCATGAAGCTCCAAGAACAATTTTGTGCACCAGAAAATTTGTAAAAATGACTTTGTTCAACTGTTTTCTCTTCATTGTTAGGTCATCAGGGTTGACATTTGCAGAGCAACACATAAACAGTAAGTAGTAAATGTGAACTAGGACCTGGCGCAGCTGAAGAGAGAACATTGGTGAACAACGTCATTGCTGATGCCCAAAAGGGTTTTTTTGTTCCTTGGATTTGGTCTCAGGATCCTTGAGGATGGAGGGTCAGTGATCTCTCGGATTACATCTAAAAACACTGTAAAAGATGAACAAATGTCTTAGATGTCTTAGGGTGAACTAATCCCTTAAGACCTTTTAAAAACCATTTTAAATAAAAATGTAAGACCTATTTCACAATGTTGGTCTCATTTATAGTTGTAATACAGTAAATAATGTTTGAACAAGCAAGAAAACTACAACAAATCAGAATAAATAAAAAACATTCTCAAGTTGGAGTGTTTCAATGAGTATTAAAGGTATAGCAGTATAAGAACACTTAAAAAAATACTTTTTAAAAGTTATTTTTAGACCTAGAACACAATACTTCAGCAAATTTAAGACTATAAAATATTGATTTAGAAATGTTAGAATTTTTAGGACCCTAGAAATCTTTGTTACAAGACACTATGCAGTTCTCTACTATAGAGCAAGGTACTATGTGAGAGATAAAAGGATAGGATTAGTGAAGAAACACAGGATGGCCTACTGTCTGTCTATGAGCTGATGCCAGCGGGTCATCACTAAAACCGCAGTGGGGCTCTGCAGCTGCTCGCAGGGGATCGTGTCACTACAGTCAGGGGTCAGACTCACACGCACAAATGCCACACTCGCAATCCCAATCATGATCGTATGTTTAAATGGCATGTCATGGGTTTATGCTTCCAAAATCATGCTTGAGATACATTGAGAATTAGTAGATTTTTTTTGTGAATTTCCTAGATTAGGCAGTTAGAAATCCCAAAATTTAACTTGTAAAATGTAAGTAACTAATAGAATATGATTTTTTTTTAATAGATTATGAATGAAATTTTAAATAAGAAGCCATGAAAAATATTTTTATAATTTTTTTGTGTAATAGTTATAATATATAATATTATATATTATAATATCATTGTTGTATATAAAATATAATATAATATAATATAATATAATATAATATAATATAATATAAGGCGTCACGGTAGCGCAAAGGGTAGCATGATCACTTCACAGCAAGAAGGTCGCTGGTTTGAGCCTCGGCTGGGTCAGTTGGCTTTTCTGTGTGCAGTTTGCATGTTCTCCCGTGTTGGTGTGGGTTTCCCCCACAAGTCTAAAGACATGCGCTATAGGTGAATTGGGTAAGCTAAAATTGTTCATGTGTGCGAACGAGAGTGTATGGGTGTTTCCCACTAATGGGTTGCAGCTGGAAGAGCATCCGCTGCATAAAACATGTGGTGGATAAGTTTATTCCACTGTGGCGACCCCAAATTATAAAGGGACTAAGCCGAAAATAAAATGAAAAATAAAATAAAATAAAATAAAATATAAAACAACAAAAAAAACACAAAAAAAACTTTTAGTTTCCAATTTTCTTAGATTGTGTTTTAACATCTGAATGAACACTTCTAAATCAAGAATTTTAAATCTTGAACTACCCCTTCAATTGAATATTAAATGATCTTCTTATGAACTCAAAACCAACTGTAGAAAAAGTTGATCTGGTTTAAAACACAATTACATATTTATTTGTCCCTTTATGAGGGAAATTAGTTTTGGGCATACAACTAGAAAACAAAAATTGTGAAGTTCAACTTTCCAACATATGTTTTACGCAGCGGATGACCTTCCAGCTGCAACCCATCACTGGGAAACACCCATACATTCTTATTCAGACACATACACTATGGCCAATTTAGCTTACCCAATTCACCTGTACTGCATGTCTTTGGACTTGTGGGGGAAACCGGAGCACCCGCAGGAAACCCACGCCAACATGGAAAGAACATGCAAACTCCACACAAAAATGCAACCGACCCAGCCGAGGCTCGAACCAGTGACCTTTTTGCTGTGAGGTGAGAGCACTACCCACTGCGCCACCGCATCACCCAACTTTTTGTATACACCACCATAAAGACAGTTCTACACTATTTTGAGCTATCAAAGCATGTCGCATTATTACATGTTCATAATCTGAGCTAGACACACACTATGTGCAATATCCCCAGCGCAGCCATGAGTCACTCCCTTCTCCTTCATTACGCTCTCTTCTCATCAGGACTTCCTCCCAGGCTACCGTGGTCAAGGGCTAAATTAGATAAAAGCCGAAGTTTAATATGAAAGAAAATCAGAGGGAATTAGTGGCTCGTTGAAAGCTGGGAGCTCAGTGAAAAGGCCATCAGCACAGAGCCCCGGGAGACTCGATGCCGAACGAGACCTGAGCCAGATATACACAATCATTATCCTACAACAGGACTCAAAACAACTGCCAAACACCCCAGGCTTACTGTGCCAGCCACACTGCTGCATAGGAATGAGAGCAATGGCAGATAAGAGTTCAGCGAGACACCGTAAGCTGAAATGATCCACTGAAATTTGAATGATTTCTAAAGAACACTTGGAATTTGTTGCACGTGTAATTCCTTCGAGTTCAAAACGCCACCTTTTGTTGATCATGAGCATATGTTGTTGTGTTTTGGGACAGTGTCATTTTCCCCTAAAAGCCGATTAAACAGCAAGACTTCCTTGGTTGATATGTTTTGCCAGAAAGACTGAAGCTTCATGTTGTAGGTTTTGCTCTCAGTAGATTTTTGTGAGTCTACTTGACACAAACCATTATATACGAAGATAATTATCTGTGATCCATAGTTCTTTAAGGAGGGTCAAGCCCTGATTTGCATTTAAAACACATCATGTATTTGAAAAAAAACTTTTTTGTTAATTAAAAGTAGTTTTTACCTCAGCACAAAAGGTAAAGAGGGTGACACGGTGGCGCAGTACGTAGTGCTGTCGCTACACAGCAAGAAGGTCACTGGTTCGAGCCTCGGCTGGGTCAGTTGGCGTTTCTGTGTGGAGTTTGCATGTTCTCCCTGCGTTCGCGTGGGTTTCCTCAGGGTGCTCCGGTTTCCCCCACCATCCAAAGACATGCAGTACAGGTGAATTGGGTAGGCTAAATTGTCCGTAGTGTATGAGTGTGAGTGAGTGTGTATAGATGTTTCCCAGAGATGGGTTGCAGCTGGAAGGGCATCCACTGCGTAAAACATGTGCTGGATGAGTTGGCGGTTCATTTCGCTTTGGCGACCCTGGATTAATAAAGGGACTAAGCTGAAAAATGAATGAATGAATGAAAAGGTAAAAAATGTCAAGAGATAATCAGTTTTGAAATAAAGTCTTATTATAATGAAGCTTACTTAATATTGAGGCTCGTCTTAATGTTATGAAGAAATAACATGCATTAAATTGAATTATAAAATATAATGTAATTATTTTGGAAAAATATAATTGCAGTTCTGAGATTTTGAGAAATCAAATTGTAATTCAGAGATAACGCACAATTATGAAAAATAAAATTGCAGAAAAAAAGTCCAAATTGTTTAAATGAGCACTTTAGACAATGTATAATTATGAAAAATAAAGCATTACACATTTTGATAACTTCTGAGAAATTAAGTGGCTATGATACATGGAAAAAAAGTCTAAATTGGGGGACAAAGCATAAAAGTCTTGATTATAAGATATAAAAGCTTAATTCCAGGATATAAAAAAATCTAAACTGTTAGCTTTAGATTTTAAACTGTTACTTTAGATTTTACTAGCTAGTTTGTAACTAAATCTGTTCTCACTTCAGTTGCACCACATGTTCTTGGGCAAACTATAACTAGTAGGTCGTAAGCTCTCTGTAAGTCATGCGCAGTCGCATTGAACGACATCATTTCCAATAAAAAGCATTTAAATCGTTAAACTGCTTTAAAATTCTGCAACTAATGCATCTATATATGACTGTTCTATGAAATTAAAATTTCATAGGAAAGTCTTATATACTGTACATGCATTAGTTGCAGAATTTTAAAGCATTTCAACGATTAAATTACAAATTAAATTTTTATAGCACATTAAATTATAGTCAGTCACTAATAACAGATGATGCACTTACCTGCATATGAAGTAATCAAATCATTAAACTTGATTTTTTTTTTGCAGCAGCATCCAGAGAGGCCAGACAGCCTACTAGACAACCGGCTCCACGTCCAAAGAGAATAATCATCTTAACACCACAATCCTAAATCATTTTAGCAGATTCTGCATATTCCTATGTTCATTCTGTGTGTTTCCTCCTCTAACCTGACAAATTTTATCACTGTTGTGAGAAGTGTGGAAATACCTGAGGGCCTTGTTTGTCACATTCACCTTGCATTTGTTTCTCAAGGGCCCACTGTACCCGCTGTACTGCCAGAAACAGCTGAGTCAGAGAGGCCAAGATGGATTGTGTAAGCATGTGCGTGCATCCATGTGTGCGTAAAACTGTGTTTGGGTGTGTGTGTGTTTTTGCCTTGACACCACACTACAGGGGCCAGTCTGGTGCTGGAGCTCTGAGCTTCATCCTTGAGCCTGAAGCTCTGGGCCAAATGACACCAGTGCCAGGGCAAATGAGACGCTCCATAAAGTATGAGCTCTGTAAGTCACACTGCATAATACTGTCAGCTGGGAACATCAATAATCTCTAATAGATGCAGCGTCAGGAGATTGATGGGAGGGAGGAAACTACAGAAACCAAGGCGGGACATGCAGATGCACCAGAAGGTCAATTAGAGAAAGATCTACCACTCCATAAGCAAACAATGGAGACAAAATGTTCAACAACACAGATACAAGTACACCAAGTTATTTATCCGTTTTACTTATTACTTACATTAAAATGTTAGTTCACCAAAAAAAATTCTTTTGTTAATTACTAACTCTTGTGTCATTCCAAACCCCATGGGAACACAAATGAAGATATTTTAGGTGAAATCTGAGAGCTCCCTCATCCTGCATAGACGGCAATGGTGCTGACTCATTTAAAGTTCAGAAACTTACCAGAAAACTGATTCAGCAGACTATATGTCTTCAGTGGTTCAATCTGAATAGGATCAAGCTAAAGAATTGCACACAAACGTTTGTGTGCACATAAAACAAAAATAACTTTAGTTTCAGTTTCTTTTCTTCCGTTTCAGTATAGGGTGCGCATTCACGTATCGCAAAGATGTGCACGCGTTTTTGAGGTCTACATCAGTGCACAGTGCTCATGAACAAGCACAATTTACTGACATTGAGGGGAAGAAACTGTTAAATTATGTCGTTATTTTTTTATGTGCACACAAAAGTATTCTCGTAGCTTGATAATATTCAGATTGAATCATTGAATATGGTCATGGACTATTTTGAGGCTGTTTTTAGGTACTTTTCTGGACTTTTAAGAATCCTAACCATTAGCTGTCTATGGAGGATGAGGGAACTCTCAGATTTCACCTAAATGTCTAAATTTGTGTTCTGAAAACAAACTAAAGTTTCAGAGGTTTGGTAAGACATTAGGTTGAGTAATTAACAACATAATTTTCATTCTTGAGTGAACTAACCATTTACCTGCAAGATTTCATTTCAGATGTAACAAATTAGCAGATCATTAGATTATTTTTTTATCAAATTTCACTTTAAGGCAGCACTGGCACCTATAGCATGCATGAACAATTATTCAGAGAATTTAATTTCCAGCTACAACTAATTGGAAACATGAGAAAAAAGTGTAAGAAGTTGCAAAGAACATTGTATCAAACTTCCGCACTGTAAAAAACAAATGCTGCTTTAAACATTTAAGATTAATTCATCTTTCAAGTTATTTTAAATATCATTAAAGTACACCTAATATCAAGTAAATTCTTCTACAATTATTGTGAAATTTATTTTATTAGCTTAAAGTAACAAAAAAACATTTGTTGTCATCCCTTATTGATAACGTAATATTTTACAGCACACTAGAATTAAGGAATTGTAAATGAAATGCACTAAAAATGATAGAACATTATAAATTTATTGATTTACAGTCATGGACAGCAAAATTTTAAAAAATTAAATATTTGATTTTCTTACATAGTCTAACTGTATACAGGTTTACACATTCCTTCAAAGTGTGGAGTTGATAAGATTAAACTCAACAAGGCAGTATTTATTTGGTAATAAACAATAAAAAGAGTAAAAACTGTAGCTTTATCATAATTGTACTTTTTTTTACAGAAGTCTTCAATGTTATATGATCATATGTTGAATATAAGAAACAATACTTTAACAGTTAACAATAGTATACTGTAACTTTTCATTTGCATCAGTCATGCCTTATTAAAACTGGGAGTTTAGATTTTCAGGACAGTCCTTGTTTTCATGTTTAGCAATGATATTGCTGATTAGTGGATAAAAAATTATTCTAGTTCCCCAATAGCAATTCTAAAACTATACTTTTAACATAAAGTAAATATTTATTAAAGAATGAAGCTGAAATAAGCTGCTTTCATACAAGCATATACCATTGCTTAACAACCTCAGAGCTCATACTAGTTCTGAAGACGTATGCTTAAAAATCCATTATTGAGAAAACAAATGGAATTTTTACTTTCAGAACCCGCTGGCTACACTCTAATGCGGCTACACTCCATTTTAAATCCCAACTTCCTTTGTCCTCTAAAAATGTTCTTCTTTCTCTATGCCTGACATTCTCTTTGTCTTTCTCCAAAAAATTCTCAACGCTTTTCTTAAATCTCTCTCTCTCTCTTGGTGTGTTTGGTTGCTTGTCTTCAACAATGGGTGCAGGCATTTTAACACTGACTAAATTAACAACCAAGATTTTATAGTACATTATCAAACAAGAAAGCAATGTCCTCCAGAAGATCAGTATGGTGGACATACTCACAGTAAGCGTATATAAGCGTATATAAGACCATTAATAATACTGCTCTAAACTAGTATTATCAGCAACAATACAGCGACAGTACATTTTCACAAAAACCCCAAACAATTTATCTATAATTACAATAAGTCCAATGCAATTATGGTTTCAGGTAACATCAACCTTCCCAGCTTGAAGCTCAATGTGAAAACAACATCAAGAAACATGGCAAAAATGCTGATTGATTTGATGTGAATGAACTACCTCAACAACATCATATTGACATCTGACATTGGCATCAAAAAACACATAAAAATCTATTACGGGACAGTCCTGCAAGATGTCAATTTGATGTTGTTTTGACATCAAGATATAGCGTACATGCATCGGAGGGATACAAACTCCAGTGTACATTTGGAATAAAACCTTCAGATGAAAATATATCCACATATATTACTATAATACTTTTTGGGATGCTGTTTTGGTGGTCAAAACGGGTGTTTATGTGTGGATGTCAAAAGGACATCAAGGTTTTGACATCAAATCGATTAGCATTTTTGACATATTTTATGAGGTCAAGCTTGATGTTATTTTAAAGTGATGTCCTCACTTGCAGAAACTTTAATTTGTATTATTGATACCGCTGTACCAGGTCAGCTCCCGAGCAAGTTTACTTCATTGGAAACACTATAGATTTGAATATAAATGCTACTGCTAAAATGTGTGTTTACAAATCCTGCACTATGGTAGAAGTATCTTGAAGTACATGCATAAGAACTTGCAACAAACCTGTGGAAAGTCTTCATTATTGATAACCTGCCTCATAATAATAATTTAAGCAATAAAATAAGCGATAAAAGTGATATTTTACATTTCATCTGAACAATTGCTGCACATTTTATGTACTGTAAAATACTGATAGAGGTATGTTTTTTCAACAAGTCTTGGTTGTACTGTAATTAACAGTCAAGATAGACTTAGAGACACAATTTACATTACAGTAAGACAAACCAAAAAATATGCAGGGTTTACTTTGCTACATGGTAAAACAAATGTTATAAGATCTTTTTTGCTGGATATTGACTGCTCTATTTGTACGTTTACTGTTATTATTACATATGAATATAAATTTCCTATATTTTTTTATATTCCTATAAATTTCCTATACTTTGAGTTCCTTTTATACCAGCCATAATAGTGTACGTAGAATGACCATGATTTGCCAAGTAGCAAAGTAGACCCTGTTTTCTTTTTTTGGTTCATCATACTGTAATCAACAGCCAAGATAGGATTTGAGATGCAATTTGAAATACAGTTAGATGTACCAAAGAATACAAAGAGTAGTTTTTTTTCTACATAGTAAATCGTGGTCATCATACGTACACTATTATTGCTGGTATAAAAAAAATTCACAGTATATGTAATAATAACAACAGTAAAACATACAAAAACAGCAGTCAATATCCAACAAAGCGCTCATAACATTCCGACAGAAGCAAACACACTGAAAAAAGGACATCATTACAAGCAGTGAAGGTGAATTTATCATCAATGCCCATGAAACACATGACGGCGCTCTCCATCTCTCCCACCAGACCTGCTTATTGCTCGTAATCAACTACTACTGTCAGCTTGTGCTCTTGTTATTATTTCTGCGGCCCATAAACACACAGGCATATCTGGAAGACAGCAGCACTCGCGCTGGCAATATTACAGATCTTCCCTCTCTCTCTCTCTCTCTCCACAGAGGCAGTGGACTGGAAAAGCCACACCGTGCTCATATAAATACTTCATTGCTGATTCAATTTTAAACCATGGATGGAAAGAAAGGAAAAAAAGATCACTCCTTGAACTTCACTTTCCCTCCATTAGTGATTGCCTTCTTCCTCTTTTCTTTTTTTTACTCTGCATCTCTCTCTCTCTCTCTGTGTGTGTCTCATATGTACACACTCATGCACGAATGTTCAGTTTGGTAATGGAGTTACACAAACACTTGCACACACACACACAAGATATCGACATACACACACGTGAGACTTTGATAATGGAACAGCGAGAGGATGGAGGGAATTTAAGCCATTGTATCTCTTCGAGGTCACAAATATAGCTGGCGGAAATATTATGTTTACTTTCTATCCCGGCTCAGAAACTCGACTGCATACGTACATCATTTGAACATCCATGGCTTGTAATTTTGCTGAAATTGGCTGTTTTGTGAACAAGAGTGCGTCAACAAAGAAGAAGGTCGTTCGGTTTATGACAAGATTTGGGGCGCAAAGAAAAGGAAGGTCAAGCTGTATCTAACATATCTAGACAGGCGTACATGGATTAGTATAATCTGCAAGACATATGACATTAATCTGGGAAATATGAGAAAGAAACTGTTAACTTGTTTGGATTAGGGCCTGGCCTCTGAGGATGTCACAATTATAGGCGAATGGGGTAAATATTATACATCCATAAGGCTTAGCTTACTGAACGCTAAATTCAAACTAAATTTGTAGAGTATCAATCAATAAATCCATGTAGATGAGCTTAGCAGAGCATGTTTTCACAGATATTGATCAAGGATGCATACTTCATCTAGTATGCATACTACTGCATTCATTAAGAATGGCAACTACTCACACTTATGATGCATAGTACTTAAAGTGTGCACTTTACATTGATTTAGATGCACATTAAAAGACATACTACATCTACTTAGTAGTTCACAGACTTGAGGATGACTCTGAATACAAGAAAGGCCTAAATTACTTTTTGTATAGTATCTTTGGTTAACACAGGCTCAACGCAAATACATGTTCCATCCTATATTTTTTGAGAAAAAAAAAATACTTCAACATAAACTTGAATGCAGGTTGTAAGTAAATTTAAATGCTAAACTTTTGTTCCTTTTCACACTAATTACAATTACAGGGATGTATCGATGACAAATAAAAAATTCAAAGTCCTTTCATTCAAGTCACAAAGCACAACACCAAATAACAACTTAACAGTGTCTATGATTTGTTATCGAATACATTTGCCTTGCCTATCTAAATGTGACATGTATAAATTATATAGCATTAAAAGCTAATTTAAATCTTTACTAGAGTTGCTAAAAAAATGGCTTGTGTCAAACACACACATAACATGCAAAGAGCTACAAGAGCTAAAAAATGAAAATGAAGTTGTTTAAATCTATGCAACATACATACTGCACTAAGACATAATGTAAATGAATATAATATCCTTTTATTCTAGCCGCTTTTATATATATATATATATATATAAACTGGTAGCCATCAACATCCATAGGAGAAAAAAAATATCATGGAAGTCAATGGCCACCAGTTTCCTACATTCCTCAAAATATCTGAAAAGTTCAGATGCTAAAACCTCTAAATGCCTCTGAAATGTTCTTCTAAAATTAGCATTTTTACCAGGCTCCTGTGTGTAGGTTCAGAAATGTTCACTTTTATGGCAAAAAATAAGTTCTTTTCATGGTCTTTAAAATAAAATAGCTCAACATAAACATAGAAGAATGAGAAAAATGCTCATTTTTCACATACATTTCAGACGGCACTTAGAGGTTTTAGCATCTAAACTCTTCACTTGTATTGTATCCAACAGATGAAAGAAATTCAAACAGGTTTGAAACAACTCAACGGTAAATAAATCCAAAAATTGTCCACTATCCATTTAAACTGAAAATGCGTATTGTGGGCATTATCAACACAATTTTCATGAAAGCCTAAGATCATCTGTTGCACCTTTTGCAGCATTCAGATAATGTAATAAGCAATAATGTGCATGCATAAAGAGGAAGAAGGACACACAGCTGTTGAGACTGAGCATGATAAACAGGTTAAGATCAGAGTGACAGGGCTGCTTGCAGGTTGTTTCATCTTCAAGCACAAGACAGACAAGAAGTGCTCCACCTACATCTGTCGATAACACTGCTACAAAGCCCAGATGCCGAGTTTGCATGCATGTATAAGCCAGCAGCATGTGTAAGGAACAAATCTTTCTTCCACTGCGTCGTCCCTGCAAGGACATTGTCGGTAAGTTATTTATTTCATCCATAGGGGACCATATGTGTGGAGCATTACATAGACCAGCGGCCATCACATATATCCAGAACTTGCATCAATTTAATCAGCTCATGTAATTGTAGCTTATGGGCTCCTTGGCTAATGTGTGAGACAAAGCACTTTGTGTCTAATGGACGTTGTTCTGTCTTGTGAAAGGAATGTCGATATTTCTGCACATTACGACTGGAACTGGGACCAGTAAGAGTAAAAGGAGCATAAATCATTTAGGGAAAATAAGAAAAAACAAAGCAGCAAGGTCGGAAATGAATGGAGGTTTTATAGCAAAAATGCCCAACAAAATCAAGATTAGGTGGCAAAAAATGTTCTATGAGCAGTTAAACCTGTCTAAACAAGACAAGGATGTTTGCTGCAAATCAAAATGAAACGTAAGAACACAATTCTTTGCACTACACTCAAAATTTTTATTATTTATTTAAAATGAGCTGAATCAAAACTATTATTTAAAATAAGCTGAATCAATTTAGTTGTTTTGGGACAACTTAATTGTTTTATGTTCAATCCACTTAAATTTGCAAGGGACAACACAAATGAATTGTATGGAACCCAGAAATTTTTACAGTGTAGCACATTTTCTCATCATAAACAACAAAGTCCAGATTTGATTCAAGTAAGAGATTGATTTCACTGAACATTGTAAATATTAATGTGAACATTAAGGTACACCTTACTAGTACCGGATTAGACACCCTTTGTTAGACACCCGGGTTATAGTCACCCTTCGTACCATAGATTCAACAAGATACTGGAAATATTCCTCAGAGATTTTGGTTCATATTGACATGATAGCATCACGCAGTTGCTGCAGATTTGCTGGCTGCACATCCATGATGCAAATCTCCCATTCCAACACATCCCAAAGGTGCCTTACTGGATTGAGATCTGGTGACTGTGGAGGCCATTTGAGTACATTGAACTCATTGTTGTGTTCAAGAAATCAATCTGAGATGATTCACGCTTTATGACATGGTGCGTTATCCTGCTGGAAGTAGCCATCAGAAAATGGGTACACTGTGGTCAAAAAAAAATGGACATGGTCAGCAACAATACTCAAGTAGGCTGTGGCGTTGATTGACTCAGTTGGTAATTATTGGTCCAAAGCGTGCCAAGAAAATATCTTCTACACCATTACACCACTACCACCAGCCTGAACTGTTGATACAAGACAGGATGGATCCATGCTTTCATGCTGTTGACGCCAAATTTTGACCCTACCATCCGAATGTTGCAGCAGAAATCGAGACTCATCAGAACAAGCAACATTTTTCCAATCTTCTACTGTTCAATTTTGGTGAGCCTGTCTGAATTGTAGCCTCAGTTTCCTGTTCTTAGCTCACAGGAGTGGCACCTGGTGTGGTCTTCTGATGCTGTAGCCCATCCGCCTTAAGGTTTGACGTGTTGTTTATTCAGAGATGCTCTTCTGCATTTCTCGGTTGTAATAAGTGGTTATTTGAGTTACTGTTGCCTTTCTATCATCTAAATTCAGTCTGGCCATTCTCCTCTGACCTCTGGCATCAACAAGGCATTTGCGTCCACAGAACTGCCGCTCACTGGATATTTTCTCTTTTTCGGACCATTCTCTGTAAATCCTAGAGGTGATTGTGCGTGAAAATCTCAATAGATCAGCAGTTTCTGAAATACTCAGACCAGCCCGTCTGGCACCAACAACCATGCCACATTTAAGGTCACTTAAATCACCTTTCTTCCCCATTCTGATGTTCGGATTGAACTGCAGCAGTCCACATGCCTTAATGAATCGAGTTGCTGCCATATGATTGGCCGATTAGAAATTTGCGTTGCAGTTGGACAGGTGTACATAAAAAATAACCAGATACTGTTGCGAAATGTTCTCAAGAGACTGAAATTGTACACTCAGCGGTCACTTTTTTAAGTATTTGACAACTGAAAAAAACAACAACTTAATAAATAGAATTCATAACCGAGTATATGTTGAATAGATTTAGTATGCACACTATTTTCCTCCTTTAGCCTAACGTAACTGTTGATATAATGATGACAATCAGATCATGGAACATGGGCTGCTAGATTGTTGTTTTCTGTAGGAGAAATGGACTTAAAGCCTTAATGAAAGTTAAACAGAAAAATGCCCTTGGGAATAAATACAGTGAGATGAAGAAGTCCATTTCTGACCCTGCACAGAAGTCTGAACTAAACCAAATTTTATACAGTGTAGTGAGTATAAGAATCACTGTGGAAATACAATGTGTTCTTGTGTTTTACAGTTCAAATGGTGGTCATGTAATTCATATTAGTCACTCTCCATTTAACTTTTATTCTTCATAATATAATAACTCATGGGGATATTCGCCATGAGCCTGCTGCTTGACCCTGTGGTCAGATAAAATGTCAGTCAGGTTTAAAAAAACTGTCAAAGAATGAACTCAAAAAAAACGAAAAAAAAACTGTTTCCTCCAACAATGGAACATCAAATCTACTGCAAAATATGTGTAGGATGAATGACAAACAAATGAAGGATGTACCTAAATTCTTTAAATATGCATCAATATTCAATATGCATCTAAATTGAGTTGCATTTTGCCAGAAGGTCATTTTTGGTCAATGTAGCACGCACACTAAATATCTACAGTATGATCCATGTAGCACAGTCAATGAGTTTCAGAAATAACACTCTGAGCCTTGAATGAGTAAATGAAAAATGATGATAAAAGAGGTGAATGTACTGTATATAAAGACATACACCAAACACAAGAATAATAGTAAGTAGTTTTCCACAGGAGCGTTACTGAGTCCAAAAGGCATCACATCTCATGTAAAAACAAATTGCAAAAGGAAGTAATGCTGAGAGGTTCCCATTTGCGTAATTATAGATCTCGCTTCATACGTGCTGTGTAAAAGGAGACAGTAATGAACACAATCAAATCTGGATCCAGTAGAAATGTTTGAATATCAAAGACAAAACATGTTCCTTTATCTAATTACACAAAGAGGTGTCAGATTAATGTAACAAAAAACATAACTGTTACAATTCTTTTGACTATTAAATCCATGTGCATCCAGGCAAGCAAAACTGAGAAATGGACATCTTTTTATATCACCTATTTTAAGTCATAACAGCCCATACTGTCAAAAAACATGAGGAGTCACTGTATTACTCACATTGTACAGTAATATCAATTAAAACATCCAAATGATGCTAACAAGATGTCATATTTTGAGTAAATCCTATCAAGCTTCACATTTATGCATAATGGAATTGTAGGTTTGAGACAAAGACTTTTTCTCAAAGTTCATTAAATGAAAAATGAATAAAGTCAATCTCACAGTCCTAATTACTGAACAATTTTGCACTTTAGATGTCATAAGGAAAAATGTGAATCTACCATTTTCAATGGGAAGGAAAAAAATTATTCAGCTCCGACTTTAATATTTAATTTTTGAGCAGATCTATTTCAAGGCAATTATGCCTTCAGCAAAAAAACATTCTAGAAGCTTCAAGGACCATAAACCATTTGTGTGCCTTGGCTGTAACTAATCACATGAGAGTACAATGAACATTTTCTCTATAGAGCATAAACAAAATATATAATGGGGTCAGGACGGGGGCTTTCATTTTTGAATCTCTCCTCCACTCCATATATAAACTCCTTCCCCTCTTCATTAGCCAATCACTGTGTGTATAATTAGTAATCATTCTGACATCATCCATAGCAACAGAGAAACCCGCCCTTACTCTTAACTTAAAACTTCTCCATTTTCCTTAGTAACAGTTAGTCTCGGCAGCATTGCGAGAAAACTCTTAGCTAACAAACATTTACTGCTATTTAGGAAAACTTAGTGGAAAGATCAAGGCTGCATCAGAAATCACATCCTTCCATACTATATAGCACATTTAAAAACAGTATGCAACCCGAGTAGTATGTCCGAATTCATAGAATTCGAAAAACAGTACGCGAAAAGTACCCGGATGACCTACTACTTCCGGTGAAATTCTGAAGTGCGCATCTGATAGACGCTACGATATCCCATGATGCACTGTGAGAGAATTCATAAATGGGAGTGAAGCGACGCAATTGACACGGGTATGTCACGTGATGACAAAATGGTGGATGTAGTACGTCCGAGTTCAATTCATACTACTCATCCGAAATCTCTTACTTCCATACTATATAGTACACTAAAAACAGTATGCGAGCAAAGTAGTATGTCCGAATTCATCGAATTCTTAAATCAGTATGCGAGAAGTACCCAGATAACCTACTACTTTCGGCGAGATTCTGAAGTGCACATCGGATGGATGCTACACTATCCCATGATGCCCCGCGAAAGAATTCATGAATGGGAGTGAAGCGACACAACTCATGGTTGTAGGTCACGTGATCATGACAAAATGACAGAAGTAGTACATCCGAGTTCCATTCATACTACTCACAATCATACTTATAGAACGTACTTTTCTAATGGCCGAGTAGTACGTTTCAATTCAAACGCAGTACTTACTGAGTAGTAGGTAGTTTCGGACGCAGCTACACTGTATAGATCATACTTTTCTAACGAGTAGTACATTTAACTTCAAACGCAGTACTTGGGCAACTTCAGACGCAGCCCAAATGTTTTTGTGAAAATGGCCTAAGATCTTACACAGCTTCCAGATCTCAAAAACTCCATATTCAAATTAGAACACTTTTATTTACCTTTGCTATTTGATGTGATGCCAATAAACTGCAGTGCAAATATATCCACATGTTTACAAGCTTTCTTATTTGTCTTTTTCTCACTGTCATTTTTGTGTTTAATTTGTTCTAGAGATGTCTACTGGAAAAGAAGGCCTGAAAACAGAGCATGAGTATGAGTTTTTGCTGTGCTTCACAGAACTATACAGCCTTTAGTTTTAATAACTGCTTTCATTATTTGTTCATTCCTATTCTTATTTTCCATGTGAATTTCAACTATGATAAATGGATTCAGTTTCACAACATATACACAACCTAACAAAAGTCTTGTCAACCCAGTTGTAAAAGCAACAAATAATGACTTGACTTCGAGTTGGTCATTTGGGAAAGTGACAGAAGGTCGATTTTCCGATGAATCATCTAATGAACTGCATACCAATCATCATAAATACTGCAGAAGACCTACCGGAACTCACATGAACCCAAGATTCTCTCAGAAATCAGTCAAGTTTGGTGAAGGAAAAATTATGGTTTGGGGTTACATTCAGTATGGGGGCGTGTGGGAGATCTGCAGAGTGAATGGCAACATCAACAGCCTGAGGTATCAAGACATTTGTGCTCCTTATTACATTACAAACTATGAGGACAAATTATTCAGCAGGATAGCGCTCCTTCTCATACTTAAGCCTCCACATCAAAATTCATGAAAGCAAAGAGGGTCAAGGTGCTCCAGAATTGGCCAGCCCAGTCACCAGACATGAACATTATTGAGCATGTCTGGGGTAAAATGAAGGAGAAGGCATTAAAGATGAATCCCAAGAATCTTGATGAACTCTGGGAGTCCTGCAAGAACGCTTTCTTTGTTAAGGGTCATTGCAGAGATGTGTGGATGCAGTCGTCCAAGCTCATGGGAGTCATACACAATATTAATAATTTTTTCACTACACCATGACTTTATATTCAATACTGTACATTATTTCTGTTAAGTGACAAGACTTCGGTCTCAGCAAAGTCAGACCTTACTGTCCTAATTAAATAATTAAAAATCAAGGCATGATCATATTGTATTTTGGTAAAATAAGCGTAATCTAGAGGCTTTTGCCTTTCATATGAGCCACTTCTGATACCAAATGATCAACTTGAAGTCAAGTTATTATTTGTTCTTCCTAAAACTTAGACGATAAGACTTTTGTCAGGTAGTGTAAGCCTGGATCATCTAAATATCTTCGGACACCCATTTCAAGTACTGGCTCCCAAACTGTGTACAAAAAGTGAGATCCCAAAAAAACGTTTCTTTTGGTTTCATTTAGTGATGCCTTCAACTCTTTTATTATTTTATTTGTTGTATTTGTCAAATATTAGTTAACTGGATAATTAAATTATGTGGAGAGCGTTTGTGTTTTGGTTTTTAAGATGGAACTTTGTCATTTTACAAATTATTTATTTAGCAGATGCTTTTATCTAAAGCCACACACACCCACACAGACACAAGGAGCAGTGGGCAGCCTTTGTCATTGCCATCACCTGTGTTTGCATAGTAGGCATGTTAATGTGGGGGCAGAGGAAACAAGATAGGGGTTTGACCTTTTGAGTAGCGTCGTGTTTAAAAATCATTTATTGTACAACCATCTAATATGAACAACTGCTGTTTACATATTCGTCAATGTCAGTTAGTTTTAACTAACGTAGCTCAGTTTTGCTAACATAACATACTGGTAACATTCACTTACAGCTGTTTGTCATAGTATTTCACATTCTGGAATCCAGAAATAATTCAAGTCTTTATCACTGACAGATATATTAAAGTTAAGCAGTGCGGTTTTAAAGGTAAATGTAGTCTTACCATATTACGACCACAAACGGTACTTAATTATAATGCACTTGGGTTAACCCTGATCTCTGAAGTTATGCTGCTATAATTCACCTGTCACTCAGTGAACTCTCTCTCTTTTTCTCTCTTCTAGTCTGCTGCCTCTAGTGGCGCAAACACAACATTACAAAAGCATCTCCCCATACAGTTGATCACAACTGAACCTTCCAGAATCCTGGGCAACGCATCCCTTCAAGTTGGCAGGATCACGGACAGATTGGTAGCGACTCAGGCAGGGAATAAATATAGCTCATGACTGAAGGTACTAACTGATACGTGTGACTTTACAGTCTCCTGTCTTTTCTTATTAGGTAACGAGAAAAATGTATGCTCTCTGCTGTATGGGAATCTGGGCCAGGCCATGTGTGAGCTGTATGAATGCGATGCGTACGATTTTACACACACAGCAAGATCAGCACAGAGACATAAAAGTGCTGTGGGCTAATTAATACTGTGTTGAACGCAGAAGTGCTACCTCAGGTACCATCGTTTATTTGAAAAGTTTAGCGTTTATTCTCTCAGATTTTGTTAAGTATAACTTTTTACAAAAACAAATTTTAGTCTTAAGGATTTGGAACGGGGCTGCACGGTGGCGACTGCACGTTCGCCTCATAGCAAGAAGGTCGCTGGTTCGAGCCGCGGCTGGGTCAGTTGGCATTTCTGTGTGGAGTTTGCATGTTCTCCCCATGTTCCTGGGGTTTCCTAGGGGTGTTCCGGTTTCTCTCCGTTTTTCCTCTTTAATATAAGTCACCAGTTTCTCAGGAAGTTTTTTGACTCTTTGGATAGAAACGGTGCTTTATTTGCAAAAGTTTTAATGCGAGATTCCAGTTTTAGACATGAATCTAATTTGAATCTTTTGATAGAAACATAGCTAATGATGCCAGAATTTTAACTTTTAGAGTAAACCAATGGATGACATTAAAGTTTAAGCATCACAACAAATACATTTCTTTTCTCAAGCCATTTTATACATTTCTACACAACATTAGAGTTAAAATGCAAAATAAAACCAAAATATGATGATAAATAAATGCCACTGGCTGAATTAATCATACCTGCAATTAGGTCATGTGACATACTGCTTTATGATAATGCGTAAAGTTTCAGAATTCTCATCCCATTGAGAATACAGTCAGATTCTCTGCGTCTCACACTTTGGGTACTTGACATAATTTTTCTCTGGACTTTACCTCAGGGATGTGTAAAAATCACAACACGACAGTTTGTCCACCAACAGCTGAGATCTCACAAGGCTACAGGCTGTCCAAAACACTTTGAGAGCTCAGCAAATCTGACATGTTCTCAGAAGCACAATGACACCACATAGAGCAACGGCTGGCAATCCTTAATGACACAAAGTGGCACTTTTAATTTATTATAGCAATTGTTCAGCCATATTGAAAATCACTTGGTGATGATGCATTTGAAAGTTGGCATGAAATAAAAATCCAATCTACTTTGTAAATGTACTGTATGTTAAAGATCTTAAGGCCCCAATATACTTCAAAGAAAATATTAAACAAACAGAAATGACAATTTAAAACCAAATATGGGCAAAACTCAGTTATTTTTGAGTATGTTTCAGCAGTTCAAAACAGCTCACCAAATCGAACTTTATGGGGCAGTTCATTTTGTCTCCTAAACACCTTTGAGCTGCCATTGGTCCATGGTGACTACTGTATGCAAACATAAAAGTCTTTTTCTGGAACTCTTCCTCTTTGACAGTTTCTTCACTCCAATCATTTCACATTCCACAGTGGTCAGACAGGAGAACAACATCCAAAACAACAGCACTAGCCACATGAATACACTAGAGAGTCGAGTAACAGAGCTGGTACAATAGCTCACAGAGAGATTTTAAAGAACCGAAGGGGGTTATATGCCGGACAAGAAACCCACCTAATCGCGCCACATCTTTTCATGAGAGAACATGAATAGTCTGTCTGTGGCAAATAAAAAAACAAAGATGTGGTAGTGCTTCTCATGGAGAAGCCTGTTTTTCAGTATATGAAACTGTTTGTTCAATTCAATTCATGTTTATTTCTATAGCACTTTTACAATGTAGATTGTGTCAAAGCAGCTTCACATAAAAGTTTTAGTAAATTGAAACAGTGTCAGTCCAGTTTTAAGAGTTGAAGTTCAGTTTGTTTCAGTTCAGTGTGGTTTATTTTCACTGCTGAAAGTCTAAAAACTAAAGAGCAAATCCATCAATGCGAAGCTCCACAAGTCCCAAACCAATTGGGTTTGTTGTGGCCTTTTAATCTGGTTGTAGAAGCACAGAAGTGGGCTTCTATCCTGCTTCATTCCACTCACATTTATTAGGTCTTCACATATATTTTATCTTATTTTATTAAAAATTGACCAACTAAAACTCAATGTTAAGATACAAATGATAAACTGTATAACCAAATTTGTTCCGAAAACAAGATTCCTCCAACAAAAATGTATGAAGTGGTCAAAAATTGTGTCAGACCCACTTTTTTCTTTCAACGTACTGCTGTCAGTTCACCCTGACTTCATGGCATTCACAACCAGAATTTTTAATAACAAAATAAAAGAAAAACAAGTAATATTGAAGCTAAATTAAAGTACACAAAGTTTCTCAAATAATTTAAACAATTTCAACCTCATCTCCCAACAATCAACAGCAAATTCACACTCAATTTTAGAACAACATAAACATTGAAAATAAAAAATAAAAACTGATGTCTAGAACAAAGTCGGTTCCAATCTGTCAATAGGGATGTTCCAATCGGCGGTCATATTGGTATCTGCCAATAAGTAAAAAAAAAATTCCACAATTTATATGTGCAATGACTACAAGCTACTAACACTCTACAAAATTCTGCTTTGTGGAGCCACTTGAAGGTGAGTACAATTTTATTTTGGGGTACACTAAGTCTGCTTTAATTATTTATTTATTTATTTATTTATTTATTCGCTCTCTACTTCTTGTCTGTTGTTAATTGTGTGCCCTCATTTAAACATTTCTAAAAAATAAGCACCTAATGTTAAATCATGTACTATTCCTCTAAGATATTTGCTTGTCTGCCAATGTTTATCCTTCTGTGTGCCAATGGATGAACGCATGTGAAAGGTTACAGACTGGTCTATGCCTCAAGCTGCACAACTTTCAATAAAGCTCATACAAACATATGCATCATGGATTAGTTGTCCTATAAAGTCAGATAATGTTAGGCTTTATAGGAAACAAATATTAATAATTGGCATTTTGACCTTTTGAAGGAAATCACATAATCATGAAAGAAGTTCAAGACTTGCATATGGTGTCTGACTGGTTGCTCAGCATAACACTATTTTAATCAAATCAAAAAAGCAACAGTATCCTCAAACACGTCCCAACTTCAATTTCCCAGACCCTGAGTAATCTCATGGGGTCACTGACAGCCCTGACAAATGCTTCATCAGACATCCCACCGAAGATTAAACCGCCAACCCTCAAGGACAGCCCTCAGAGTGATCTTTAGACTCCAGTATCGTTTTTTTTTTTTTTTTCGTCCTCAGTGTCACTGCGTTTGTGTCAGCATCTCGGTTTGTTAATTGGAGCTACACTGACATTCTACCACCGCTGGCCACATATCTCTGCCCGATCACGTAGTTACGCGAGCACGCTGATAAATGCTAAGCTGACAGGTTTTATGAGCCTTGGTGAGCAGAAGGGAGTGGAGTCATCACCCCGCACTGTGATGATCTTGTTGTCTTCACCAGCCCGAGTCACGTGTACCTCAGGGTGCATGTAAATCCAAAATCTGCATGCACGCGACCATACATCATCCCATGCACATTTGCAGGAGGAAAGGTAAGCAGGCAGCCGGAGGGCTCAGCGCAGCAGAGCTCCCATAATGCACTTCAGCTGTAATGAGAATGGGCGGCAGAGGAAGGTGCAGACATTACACTCACGTTCTGCCAAAGTTCACGCTTACGGCATCGATATGCGAGATGGTGTAAAATGCCGATGACAAACAATGGAACCAGTGGCGGACGCTACCTGAATACATAAAGCATTCGGGTTTGCTTTACTGCAGCATCAATCATGAATGTTGTTCTAAATCCATCAAGCAGGATGTTCCCCAAGGACCAAGGGGCTACTTAACCAATCGTCTCAGTCATGACCCCCCCCACCCCACCAGACAAGCATCTTCCTCAAACCTGATCTGTGAACAACCAGCTCTAACTGACTTGTTAACACAATGAGTCAGTGAAATGTGTGAAGGTGTGTGCGTATCCCCTTCAGTGCGAAGAAATGGGAAAGGAGAAAACAGCAGAAGGCATTTTTTTGTTACCTTGCGTCTGCGGTCTCTCGATCGGTTCCTCTTCTTGATCTTCTCCTCCTCCTTCTCTCGCTGCTCTTGGGCAGCGAGCTCCTGTAGGTCCTTGTTCTTGCGGATCTGCTTAGCGGCTTGCGCCATGGTGCCGCTTCAACAAGCAGTGATGCGCCTGTAACGGAGGCTGTCGCCGTCCCTGCGGCGGCCAGTGCGGGAGAGGCGGTGGCGCTGCGAGCGCCTGCAAGGAGTGAGCACCCTGCACGGCTCTAGGCAGCCAGTTCCCTCAGCAGCGCCACAAAAGAGATGATGATGCTGCCTGCCTGCTTGCTCCTCATCCAAGCCAGATTCTTCCCATCCCCCCTCCCCTCTCTCTCTCTCTCTCTCACACACCAGTCAGTCACGCAGTCCAAGGCTCAGCAGTGTAGGGATACTGCAGCAGCTCGATTTTTCTCCCTCCTTCTCTCTTTCTCACTCACAGACTCCCATTTTCTCTGCCAACTGTTTACGGCACGTCTGTTAGTACTACTGTTGTCTTCTTTGTGCAGATCTGTAGGATATATCTGTACACAAATTCATTCATTCATTCTTTCCACACAAAATGTTTTATTTGATCATTTAATGAAGATTTCATTCTGCAACTGGTTTCTAGTTTACTTCAGCATGATGCATTGTGTTGGATTCATGGTTATAACTGTAGTCAGGTTTCCCCCTGTAAAGAGGCTTGAGCTATAACAGCTTACCTCATAAAAACTGCATGGTCGCTCTCTCTCTTTCTTTCTCCCTCTCTCTCACCAGACTGGTTTTCCATGAGAAAAGGCTCATGCATTGTTGTTTATGCAGTAATCCAGTCCATTTCAACCTGCACATGGGGGAAAGACAATGCGAGGGAGTGTATATGACAAAGAGAGACAGATTGCTACTCATTTTCTAGCTTGACAAACGAACCACTTCGCTTTATGTCAAGCAAAACCCAATGGAATAATCTTGAAACATCCGAAAGTGGAATACGTTACATACAGTACAGTAATGACAAACTGTGTTTTACTTCTGAACAGGTGGGATACGATGTGCTATTTATTTTTGTTATTTCACAACAATACCATGTAAAATGGGGGAATGCGGAATAGCAGTTATGTAAAGAGGCTCAAGTGCATTACAATTCAGAACCCATCTGAAGAGAAATGCAGGCGCAAGCATTTGCCTCTGAGAATGATGGCTGAGTCATGTGACCTCACATGGATCAGTCATATTTATTTATGCTTGTCATGACACTACGCTGTACATTATCCTTCATCTGCTTGATTCCCATCCTTTAATCAAAATGATCCACTGACAACCTTCTGGAAGGTGGAAAACTTTGCCAATACAGATCACATGTTGTATTTGGAAAAAAACTATTATATGGTGTATATGTATACTGTATATGATTAGGATTTGTAAGATGCTATTCAACATTTAAACATGAATGTAATAACAATAAATATTTTCTACTGTAATGTTTTCCCAGTGATAAATGTTTGTGGTGCTCTATAAAAATGAGATCTAGACTTACATTTTTCATTTCCCTTTACATTTTGCATTTCCTGTCACAACTCTAGATAGTCGATGAACTAGCACCATGTGTCCTCTTGTGAAGCCATCAGTGTCATGATTTGCCACCTGTGGTTTTATAATGATTAGTAAGATTACATTTACAGATCAAGCTCGGCTGATGAATGACTACATCTAGAACACTGTGTGCATTAGCAAAGCTGGTAGATTTCAAAACACAACAGACATTAAAATGAATGCTAACGTTAAAGGTAGCTCTGCACTGGTTAGCACTCGCCTCACAGCAAGAAGGTCGCTGGTTCGAGCCCCGGCTAGGTCAGTTGGCATTTGTGTGTGGTGTTTGCATGTTCTGCCCATGTTCGTGTGGGTTTCCTTCGAGTGCTTTGGTTACAGTCCAAAGACATGCGTTAAAGGTGAATTGGGTACACTAAATTGGCTGTAGTGTATGTGTGTGGATGAGTGTGTATGGATGGTTCCCAGTACAGTGTTGCAGCTGGTAGGGCATTTGCTGTGTAAAACATAAGCTGGATAAGTTGGCGGTTCATTCCGCAGTGGTGACCCCTGATGAATAAAGGGACTAAGCTGAAGGAAAATGAATGAATGAAAGTGCCTTCCAATATGGAACTCAAATTTTGACATAAACAGCCATCTCAAAGTGAGAATGAGAACAAAACCAAAATTTTCTGTAACCAATTCCATTGCTAAATCACAGTTATGAATATATTCATTACATTCAAAGGGGCCATGAACTGAGAATCCAAATTACATTGATATTTTGACATATAAGAGAGCATTGCACGATAAAAACATCCTGTAAATTTGAGAAATCAAAACTTTCGTATTGGAGTAAAAATAGACCATATGGAAGCCAACCTGCCTAAACAAGAACTAACACATAAAAAATATATATAAACCCTGCCTCTGCATAAGAAGATCAATGCTACGTTTATGTTTAGCTCCACCCACCAATTCATGCTGTAAATAATGAGAGAGGCACACTGTGCATAATGAGAGTGACACATTATGGAACTGTCAAATTTATTCAAATTCATGGTCAGTTCCAATTCATAGTTTATTTTACCATGGATATAAGGGCTGCACAATAAATCATATCAGCATCGATATCGCAATGTGATCATTCACAATAGTCACATCGTGAGTGAACGCAATTTTGAGTCTAGATTATAATTCATCATTTGCATCTGTTTTGGATGCTGATTGTATTATGACCTTAAAAGCAACCAGGCATAATAAATTGTACCATTTGTAACTTTAACAATGATTCATTTTATTGAATTATTTTTATTTTTATCCTTCAGTTACTGTACTTCAATACTGTTAGACTCTGGAAACGATAAAATCACTTTATCAATTGTATCTTTTTCTTGATTGTATTAATAGATAGTTATGCATGAAAATACTCACAACACATGCAAATACAGAAATGCACTGCAAATAGCACAGACCACATCGAAAATGTGTTGGGGGACCCCAAAAAGTTTATAGATTGTTTATTCGATTTTAGAAAGATGCACTCCCACTGCAGAATCATCCCAATTGATCTAGCATTTTAAATTCTTTCCAAATAGAGATATTCATGTTATCTGGTGAAATTGTATTCATATCGCAAAAAAAATTAAATATCGCAATGCTGGATTTTTCTAATATTGTGCAGCCCTAGTGGATATGTTTACAAATAAGGCCCAATTCAACAACGGATCTTCAGAAAGATTTGAACTAAATGACACTGCTGTGACTATATTGGATCAAACTAGTAATGTTGCACCACATAGGTGTGAGTTATTAGAGTACATGCTCACTATCGTTTTGTCTGTAATTACAGATTGTTTGATATGTGCTTAGTATTTATGTGTGTTTAACCCAAAAGACAACAGCATTCAGCTTTGAAGGATGAAAGTGTACATTGATGACCACATAGCTCTGTTCACAGCTGTCTCAAATTCATTCATTGCTTTTCCTTCGGCTTAGTCCTTTTATTCATCAGGGGTCGCCACAGCGGAATGAACCGCAAACTTATCCAGCATATGTTTTACACAGCGGATGTCGTTCCAGCTGCAACCCAGTACTGGGAAACATCCATACACACTCATTCACACACATACACCACGACCAATTTAGTTTTATTCAATTCACCTGTACTGCATGTCTTTGGACTGTGGGAGAAACCGGAGCACCCTGAGGAGACCCACGTGAACACGGGGAGAAAATACAAACTCCACACAGAAATGCCAACTGACCCAGACAAGACTCGAACCAGCAACCTTCTTGCTGTGAGGCGACAGTATAACCACTTAGCCACCATGCCACCTGTCTCAAACTTCACTTTAAATATACAAACCATAACTTACAAGTGTGTGTTTACTTTCCTGCAATCCACCAGGCCTATTCAAACGGATGAGGGGGCTCAAAACAGCACTTAATCACATTTATAAGTGAATTTGATAACATTTAGAAGTTGGCCTTATCTTAATTCTACAAAATAAACAAAAAAGCGGTTCATGATCTAATAGTACTAAATGGAGTAACATGGCTGCCTCCATGAGATGACCCAAATATTTATGTAAAATAGATACCCACTGATTTGTTTAGTGTTAAAAATTAAACATTTTTTCATCATGAGCATTAATTTCTTAAGGTGTAAATCTTTTGGTCGATAAAAATACTGAGTGCTTTAAAGCATAAACAGCGCAATGTTTTACACAACCGCTGTGTTTCTGTGATTATAAAGTAAAATTCACAAATAGATATCTGTTACAGTGTTCAGGTAATGATTTATATTTTTGATACATTTTCAAGATACTATATGGCGTGATAATAAAGTCCCAAATATAGTAGCCTATATCATACAGGTCACGTTTACCAAATTCACTCATTTACTTTATGATACCATTTACAGTTTTTCTCAGTGGCTTTGGTGCATTTCTCACAACATTATTTACATTTGCACAAAAGTTCATGTATTTCTCAAAACAATTTGTACAAATTGCAAAACGTAGTTGATAACCTGCAAAAGCGTGTCACTTGCTCAAAATGGATAGCTCAATCCTCAAAACCAAGTATTGATGTCAATGAAAAAGTCAGTCATCAAGATGGAAAGCCCTGACACCATTGTTTATGAACAAGATAGTCAAATGGCTTTGTCATGTTATAATGCAATAAAGTTCCAATGCAATGAAAATGTTTAAGTCAGCACTATATACTATTTGCACAGCCATTTGAAAACTAGTCTACAGTAAAGTTAGACTTTACTGCAGTTAGTGAGGTATCTGAGTACAAGACACTGAATATGCATGTTTCACATTTTTACTGCTTATTGCAATTCTAATTTATTCACAGCATTGTGCAAAAGAATAAATACACCCTTATTTACAACAAACAGAAAGTTCATTTGGGTAGCAATATAGCAAACAATATTGCAGTACATATTAGAACTGAACCTACAACATACATTGGTCTGTAAATCATTCATGAAATTGTTCAATTTAGATTTTCAGGAAAATTTGTTTTTAAAAATGTATGTTATAAAATGTATCAAGTTTGCTTGACAGATTTTGACAACTAGTTCAACATTTTTGTATGTAATGGCTCAAGTAATGAAATGAGGACTGTTAGTTTTATATTGAATGACTATTCAGCATTCACAAGTTTTGTTAATTTTGACTGACATGACAAAAGCATTTGCAATTTGTTGGAAGGAATGATAAACTGCTACTATGATGTGCACAAATGTCTAATTGTTTTGAGAAATGCATTAACTGTTGTGCAAATGTAAATAGTGTTGTGAGAAATGCACCAAAGTGACTGAGAAAAAACGCTAAACTAAATGCATTGTGTCTGTCTGTGAAGCTCAATCACGATTTGTCAACAGCAGATATCGCCATCTATTGGACTCCCAGCAATACAACACGATTGTTTAAATATTACTATAGTATCGATGAGGGCATGGGGACATTTCCACACATGCTTGTATACATTTCACTGTGTCTGCTTAAAAAGTAATATTCCTGCAGGGTTTTTATGCACTCACTTTACGTTTGATGTGTCCTCCATATACACTGAAGATCCCCCCTGATCTTCAGTGTATATGGAGGACACATCAAACGTAAAGTGAGTGCATAAAAACCCTGCAGGAATCAAACTTTTTCAGTAATGTTTTTGTGTACATACCTCACTGAACCAAATGTATGTTTAATTGATTTTAATCAAGCTTATTTATGTTTTCCAGTGTTTTGAACAGAGTTGGCTGTAGAGTTACATATAACGTTATTGGCACTGGCTCAGCAGATGTGCGATTCTCAGAGACGACCAATGTTTGATAAAAACAAACGGTGACAATTTTCCATATTACAAGTTAGATACAAACGCCTATATAACAATGCGTTTAAGATTTAAGAAATGTGTTTTGGCATTACTTACAGTATTGTGCTGTAGTTCTGCCGATTTCTCGGTTTCAGCAGGTAGACTGTTTGGCGCGATTATGCATTCACAATGGTATGACCCGTTACAGGGGTGGTCAAATGTATATTTATGTGCTCTATTATTCTAAGTATTAACTTTTTAAAATATAGATAATTGCTAACTATCACTATTTAAAGAGCTGAATCCTTCTCTAACTTAATTGATTTGACGTCCTTCGGGAAGCGTTAATTATCTCCCACCTCCCCATTCAAGTTTCATTTTTTTATATTTTAATTGTAATTTACACATTTTTGTTTCACATATCAACTAATCTGCAAGGTTAATCAGTTACAGTTCTTATAATTACTGTAGGTTACCTTATATTTCAGAATTTATACGTAGCCTACTTTATAGGCCTACATATTTAGCAGGCAACATAAAGTTACACTGCAACAGTGTGGTGAAGTGAGTGAAACTTCTAGAACATATATGCATGTAATTATATTTGTACTTTTTTTATTTGCTTTCAGATAAGGCAAAAATGTCTCCTTTTTTGTCTTATTATTGTTTTCTACAGAATGATGGGCCATGTTCTTAAAGTGTTAATTTTCTTTACACTTGTCTCATTTTATATTTAAGCTCTGCAAATTAATTAATAAATTACATTTTCTGATGCCTTATTTATTTATTTATTTGTTGGTATTTAAATCTGAGACAACATTGCTTTGAAAATGTGTTTTCATGTAAGGAGGACCTAAATATGCCTTCAGCAGACTAAACAGTTTAGTATACATAATAGTTTATTAGGATTTCTGCACTGTAAAAACTCCCGGTTGCCTTACATTTTTAAGCTGAATTAATTTATGTTAAACTGACTTAAAACAGCTTGCGTAACTTATAAAATTAAGAAAGAACATGATTAACTTAGTTTAATGAGTTACAATGGGCTAAAAACATATGCTGTCAGGACTAATTGGTCATATCATATTTTACAGTGTGTATACAAAACTTGCTTGAGGTTTTCTGTAGGAGTCCTGCATGTTTCCCACATACACTCAAAAATTCTTGTAATTTCTTTGGCCAGTTTATTTGTTTTGCGTTCAGTACACTTAAACGTGTAAACCATTAAGTTAACTTAAGCATTTTGTGTTGGGACACATGAAGAAATTGTGATGGTCCAACTGCCTGATTAGGGGATTTGTAGTTCCCAGCATGCTTTGCGTAGAATTGAATTAATAGAAGGGAAATGTTTACAATAAAAGTAATCTTATGTGTTTAATAGAAAGACTTGTTAGAGTTCTTCACTTTAGTTAGATTTTTTAAGAGTTTCATGTAATGCTTTGAGTTTTGAGGTTACCACCTTGCAGAAGCACCCATGCTTTGGGTGTTGGCAGCTTAATTAGCAAAAATGCTGTTTGTTGCTTTGCTCAGTGAGCAATAACTGTCCTAAAAAGAGTTCTGAGATAAGTCTCAATCAAACAGTAACTCATGAAATATGCTTAAAATGCCTCTTTTAGTTAATTTAGGATGACTTCAAATAAAACTAAGAGACTTCGAAATGTACGACACATAATAGACATCCATGATATTATCAGACATTTGAGTTAAAGTTAAATAAAAATACAAATGCATTTAAACTTTTATTTGATAAAGCAATGTTGGACCAACTCAATTGCATTTAATTGTGTAAATAGTTTCTTTTTTAAGTTAGTGCTAAACAAATTTATTGGATGGAAACCCTGCCCTTAATAAAATTGAGTTTATCCTACAAAATTTTTACACTTTCCTGTAATTCTGCAGGAGTCCTGCATGTTTCCTGCAGGATTACATGTTCCCTGGAGAAGTCCTACAGGAAAATGGTCAAAAACTGTGGGAAATGTGTATGTGATGTACAAAATGAGAAAAGTGGTTGCACTAAAAAATGTAAGTAATGTTTATATAGACTTAATTAAGCTACTTAAAAGAAAAGAGTTGTTATAACAATTGGTCTAGTTTGCAATGCAATAGAGTCTTTTATTAATGTTTCTCTCAAAATGCATCAGAATACAAGTGCAGTACAATACACCTTTGAAACAGTTCAAGCCTTCAAGTTTAGCAGGTTTCCTACTTATTTCTCAATTCTCGCATTGCCTAACTTTGCAACAACTAATCTAATCAGGAAGGGTTGCTCAAACATGGTACAGGTTTAATTTAGTTTTGGTGATTATTTACATCAGTCTGTGTTACAGGTTGTTCAGTCCATGACCACAGTTGCGTAGACAGTTTCTGAATCGAACTTCACTGCAGGAGCAGAGTTTTCACCTGCACCTGTATGATTTACGGTGGCATACAACATCTCATCTTCCACTATCTGTGGGAAAGCATGTAAAGGTTTTGTATCAATCCACAACTCATTTATTTTTCTTTCTTTTTTCAACATAACGGAATTAGAATAATTCATCCATAGGCCTACCTGTCCTTCAGCGGAACCAGAATTTGCACCTTGGTTGTTTAAAAAGAAAGAAAAATTATGTGAGAAAATATCTTTCCTGGAGAGCAAGATAACAAGACACTCTAAATTCCTCCTTCCTGTTCCAAGGACACCTGTTGAGCCTCTACAGGCTTACACACACATGTACACAGCTACATATAGACAATCACTACCTAGCCCCGTATCACATGCCTTCGTATGCTTATCACCCCGGTGTGGGTTGGCGGGTCTGTGACCAGCGCTCTCTAGCGACAGGACCAGATGGCTGTTACTTATATCTGACTATCCCCTGTTCCCATCCCCTGTTGCGATGTTATGTTTATGTGTGTTTATATGCCTGTTGCTGGGGCTTGTTTTTCCCCTGATCTCACGCTGCCCTTCAAGGATAGTCTGAGAGGGGCTTTTTTTCACCTCTCTCTTAACTAAAATATCTTATTTCCTCTTTCTAAAAGCTACTTCTCGTCTGACCTGTTTTCCACTGAAGTGTGTGATGTTTGTGTATGGCCCGAGGGGTCCAATTTCACTACATGTTAAAGTGTATGTGACAAATAAAGGATTTACATCACCATCATCATTGTCATCATGTTTGCACAAAATTGAAAAGCATTTCTGCAGATAAACAACTCACTTACCGTTGTCCATTTCTTGTGCTCTGTAAAATCAATGTATAACATTTATCAAATCACCGTTTACTAAATATTTAATCAGAATTTTATATATAACAACACACACTAACCTAGCTGAATATAGTTGTTGGCCATACCCTAAAAACAAATGAATATAATTATGAACTAATATTTTATTGAACAAATCAGGCTTTAAAAAAATGGTAAAATGGTAAAAAAAAATGAATGGTAAAATAGCTGTCACTGAGGTGGTAATTTTTCAAAAGATACACATTTGAATCTAAAGGGTCTATATTGGTACCTTAATAAATGTTTTTTTTTTTAGTTTAGGTACTAATATGTACCCTTAAAGTATTAATAAGGATCCTTAGTTATAAATGCATATCCTTTGAATAGGTTCCACCCCAGTGACAGCTTTCGTATGTTATCATTAGATTGAATGGGCGTTATCAGTGGTTATCAGCTGATAGATATGGGCCAGTAGGGGCCTTCTGCGCCTACTGGTAGGCCACCGTGACGATCAGAATTATTTCTATTATTTATTGAATTTCCCATTAACTGTATTTTATTAACGTCTACCCCTACCCCTACCCCAACCCTAAACCCAACCAGCACAGTAATTCAAAAACAGATCTGGAGTTTTCTCTGTAGTATAGCTGATTAACCATGTGGATGGATGATAACAGCATTCTGAGCCTACCAGAGGGAGCAGAAGGCCCCTACTGGCCCATATCTATCAGCTGATAACCACTGATAATGCCCATTCAATCTAGTGATAGCATTAGAAGCGGGTGATTTCTGAGAGTGTATAGATGAATGCCAGATTGGTGCCTACGAACACATTTAAACCCACACCTAAAAAATATTTGGATTAAAATCACCAATAGACATAAATATGACCAAAAATACATAACAATTTAAACTACTTGTCATTTGAGGTTTCTTACCTTGATTTCTGGTCATATAGATTATACATATGAAGATAATGAGGAAAGAGAGCAGAATCAAAATCCCAGATATGACTATATAGGCAAGAAATCTTTTGCCAGAAAGAACTAAAAACAAAAACAAAAGAAGAAAGTTAACATTCATAAATCTGTTCTCTATATCTTGACAAGTTTGATTGTGGATTAACATGTCATTTACATATTCTCCACACTGAGATGGTGACATTTTGGCTCGTGTTGTTATCAGGTTTGCTTGTACACTGGACGGTAACAGTTGTTTGGAACTCCTCAGATTTTCCCTGCAATTTTTCTCCTCTGACTGTGAATTTACAGCAGCTGCCAGAGGAGTTTTGTTGACCAATGTTTTCTGAATCAGCAAAGAAAAGGCAGTGTGATATAGTCTGATTATGGTTACAGCAGGTCAGATCCGTCCATTCACTGAGAGTCAACACTCCAGCACTCACCGATAAATCTGGGTGAATGAGAGATTGAAAACTTTTATAAACACATAATCTCAGTTAGTTTATACAGCACATTTTTTTACAACACAGTGTTGCCCAATGTGCTGAACACAATCAATAATTAAAATAACAAGTCCTACAGCACATTTAATTAAAACATAAGACAAACCCCTCAACATTTAAAAGGCTCAAATGCTAAAGAACAAAGATGCAGTTTCAGAAGGTTTTTAAAAACAGATAAAGTTGGAGAGTGTCTAATGTAGGGTGAAAGCTTGTTCAGTATTTTGGGGTGATAACAGCAAAAGCCTGATCCCCACTTACACCGAGACCTTAGTACAGAAAAAAAAATGATCAGAAGAACTTAGTGACCTAGGATTATATATATGTAGGAGATCTTATAAATAAGATGGCGTCAGACCATTTGAGGATTTATAAACAAAATTTTGTCATTTAAAATCAATCCGTGAGCTAACAGGCAGCAGAGCGGAAAGAATTGGGGATATATGTTCATGCTTGCAAGCCCGTCACAAGTCTCGCAGGCACATTTTGGTCTAATTGCAGTCTATTCAGGGTATTTTGACTGATACCCACATAGAAAGAAAGTAATAGTGATTGAACTATTTGTGGTTTTATATGTTGTAAGAAATGCTTGTCCAGTATATATCAGTATACACCCTCTTTGGAAATTAACATTTGCATCCATTTCTCATGAATGTGTTTTATTAGAAGGTTATATTTATTACACGAGAGTGTGGTCACCTAATATCTTCAGGATAAAAATACATCTTAATTCAAATGAGCTGTTGCCATAAAATAATTAAATTACATTTTGTGTGACCTGATTATGTTTATTACACTGTAAAAAAATTTTTTTCCTGTCTTTATTTTTTTAGTCGAATCACATAAACTTAACTTTAATCAGTCAAACTGACTAAAATATGGTGTTAAACTTTGAATAGCTAAAAAAGACTGATTATAAACCTGATTACCTTATTGATTTAAATTATCGTATCATTAAACATTTGTTGTCATGATGTTTTGTAATAAAAATTTTTACAGAGTAAAATTTCTGTTTTCTCCTGGTACATTCATCAATGGTTCTCATTTTTTTGGACAGTAATCCTAAATTGTTTTGTTACGATACACTCAAAAAACTGCTTGTTCAAACTACTTATTTAATATAAGTTGAACCAACACAATTCTTAAGTTTTTTTGGGGACAATTTAATTGTTTTATGTTCAATCCACTTAGATTAGCAATAAACAAACAAACAAACAATTAGGTTAACTTAATCAATTGTGTGGAACCCAGTATTTTTTACAGTGCAGTTAAAAGTCTGCCTCACTTGGATACACTGTAAAAAATGCAGTGTTCCACACAATTTCTTTATGTTGTGCCAACACAAATAGATTAAGTTACCCTACAAACCTACAAATTTAAGTGTATTGAACATTAAACAATTAAGTTGTCCTAAGAAAATCTCAAGAATTGTGTTGTTTCAGCTCATTTAAGAGTAGTTGTATAAACAAGCATATCACTTGCCTATTGAATGATAAACCAATTTTGCACAAATATCTCAATGGTCCCATACAGAGAATAAGTTTAAAAGAAATATGGGTGCACTGAAAAAAGGATGTCTGCAGAATTGTTGCAAATGATTTAAATGTGTTGAATTTAAACAAATTCAATTTAGTGATGTTCATCTTAATTTGTTTGTTTAAATTCAGCTCAAATTATTTGTTTACAACCACATAACTAAAAAAAATTGTATCCCAAGAAATCATCTTTGAATAATTTTTTCCGTGTGTGTTTCTGAGAATTGTGTTATAGGCTGTACTCATTTATGCTGGAAAAGTTTCTTAAAGCCTTAGTTTTGATGAAAAAAAAAGTTAAATCTGTGAGACGTAAACTCCACAACTTCCACAAACAAATATCAGAACTCTGAGTTTATATTGTACAGTTTATGTCTGACAAATCTCAAGAATCATCATTTGAAACAAACATCATTTGGTGAATTAAAAACCAATAATAACTTTTATTTTTATTATCATCATTATTTATAATTTATTACTAAATTACAATTTAGTAAAATACCAAAAGTAATTTAGTTCTACGATTGGTTTTTGAGAGTCGAAGGAGAAGTCAATGTCACCTGAACAATTTTTAAATAGCTTAATAAAATGTATCATTTAGGTATGAAAACCAACAATTAATTTTTAAAAAATCATTAAATATAAGAATGGCTGTTGCAGCAGCCAGTCACATACCTGCTTTTGCTAATTCAGCAGCAAGACTCACTGAAAAATAAACACTCAGCATTATGGGTGAGCCAAAACATGATGCTGGTCAAATAAATGCTCAATTTAAATGTCATTAAAATCCAGTACTTACAGAATATACACAGATTCGACAGCTGGATCATTGTTTTATGTGTTCTAGCTCATACGGCATTAGAGGTTACAGTATGTCTACAAAACACACACATACACACACAAACGGGATGGATGACTGCAAATTTTTGCATACAGCTTTTTTTTTTTTTCTTGCGTAATGCTTTGAAAGGTCTCTGCATGACTTCTTTCCATCAGCTTATCACCCACGACAATCTCACACCTTTATTTTAACTATTTCTAAATTACTGTGTCCATATTAGATCATATTTATAAAGGACTTGTTCAAGCAAGGAATATATAAACTGCTGTCATGTTATGCTATACTGAGAAGGTGATACTTCACTTGTGAAACTGTCCAGTTTATACATGGACCATTGAGCAACTGAATGAAAGGAAACAGATGGCAGATCTTCTCACTTGTAGGCTTGAGAAGGTATTTCAAACCACAAACTTGTCATGCAACAAAATCAAGCTTTTAGCCATTCTGGGACTTTTGTATTAATTCAGTGAACATATTTTAATTTCAAAAGGCCATATTTAAGGATTTTAATGAATTACTTTTCATATTGCCAATGTGTCGACAGCTTGTAATGAAACCTCAAAACTGAGACCTTCCCTGACTTCCATAAGAAAGATTACATAAAGAATGTGATGTTTCTGGACACTTCCGCCTCACTTCCATTTGATGACACATTAAGAAAAACTCTTATACAATGTTCAAGATAACTATTACTAGATGTTTTATTGGCATATCTGGTTCCATGACGTATCTTTAACATCCCTTAACCATACCACTTCACAAAAGGTTCTTAAAAAGGTTTTTTATCTAAAAACTGAGTAGTTTCAAGTGAGTAAATCCATTGCCTTATAATAGACAAGTTGACCTTTCTGTAAAAAAAAGTAAGCCCATTGTCTCTTGGAACTGTTAAATTGCCTTAATTTTTTATGGTCATACTGTAAAAATGTTGGGTTCCACACAATTCCTTCATGTTGCCACAACACAAATTAAGTTACCTAAACGAACCTTAACTGGATTGAACATAAAACTATGAGGTTGTCCCATGCAAAAAAAAAAAAAAAAACCTTCTGAATTGTGTAGTTTCAAATTATTTTTTGAAATTATTAAATAAATTAACATGTGTATAATTATAAGTAAGGTCAATTAATTGCTTTAAACAGTGTAAATTAAGAAAAAAAAGGTTCTTCCAAGAACCTAAAATGGTTTAAATTATGCTTAAAATTGCTAAAAACTTCTTTTTGGAGTGTTAATTTTTAAAGGTGTATTCTACACTGTAATTTTATTGTCATGCCAGCCTGATCACACAATGAAACATAACTATTTTACCTTTTGTGTTTCAAGAGTTCACATAGCTGATGATTTACAATAAGCTTGTTTGGCATGCTGTCCTGGGAGGGAGACATGAGCTCAAGGAATCCTCGGGCCAAGGGCTCCCTCCCATTTGTAGAACGAGAGGGGAGATTTAGCTCCGGTAGATCTAAAAAAACTCCTCTGCTGATGTGGTTAAGGTGAACTCCTTTGAGAAGAAAAAATACTGATGCTGGGAGCTAGACAATAGTGCCCATTTGGCCTAATCTGTTTAAATATGACGCATATCTTTGAACGGTGGGAGAAAACCAAGGGAAACACACACAGACATGGGGAGCACATACAAACTCTGCACAGAAACACCAACCGGCCCAGCGAAGACCAAAGCAGGCAGTGTTCTTGCTGCGGGGCAACAGTGCTAACCACTGGGCCGCCGTGCCGCCCAATCTAGGTGAAAAGGTGGTGGAGAAGGGGAGGAAGGGGGGTTACTTCCAAATGAAGATAGTTGTGGAATGACGACTGTGGTTATTTAGAGTGACTTAAGAATCATATGACTGGAGGATCATGATTAGCTAATGCGGGACCGGCTGTGGAAAATCATAAGCACATGATCCTCTCGAAATTAGTTTACAAATAAACTTTACTTAGTGGCTAGTTTGTATGAATTTGTACAAGTTCAGCAGGCCCGTAGCCAGTTCTGAAGTCACACCACTAATTTGTGATGCCAAAGTTAGGAAAGTTGAATGTGCTGGCCAGTTTGTTATTTGCCTAATGAATTTAAAACTTCACCAGATTAAAATTTTGTATTTTAAAAATAAGTATTGTTTTCATGTTTCTTTATTCTAAATCTTTAGGAAATGCTTTTGGTAACATTACATCAAAAAGTTGTAGTTACAATGACTATCTGACAAGCTTTTGTGCTCATTTAAGTGCTTATTTTGTGCTTATGTCACAAACATGCAGTATTTAAACCTTGTAATCAAATAAAAAATGAGACTGATAACTGCAAAAAGGCACACCATCCCTTTCACCAGGCTGCCTACAGACCTGTTCAGTCGTACGATTTTAAAAAGGCGTGGCACCCAACCCCACCCCTAAACCCAACCATTATTGGGGGAAAAGCAAATCGTAATAAATTGTACGAATTCAAATGAATTAGCCACAAAAACCAAGTGCTATGATTTGAAGTGAGATTGTTGGTCATGCCAAAACCACAGACAGCTTTATATAGTCAAGTCTTAAAGATACTTTATAATCATATAACTAAAATAGGTCATGACTTCATCCATCAACATGTCAGTGAATTGCAGAGCTTGTGGAAACATATCCATATATTTGTGTTGTTTATTAACTCCAGTCAGAAACAAGCAAGAGGAAAATCAAGAGTAAATGTATCACATGAGCAGTAAGTTTCTGGTGGTTCACTAAATTACCACAGGTGTCACTAATAATGAGACTATAATTACTAAAAATAATAAAGACTATTCATATAACATATCAATGAATATGAATTCTACATATAGCTCCATATTTTTAATTTGAAGCATTGCATTTATGAATACAAACAACAAACTGCAGATAGTAGATTTGAGCGTTTTATTACCATGTAAAGCTGAAGTTAAAAGTCATCAGGTAGTTTCAGCGACTTACTGAAACAGTTCTGTGAATGGTAAATGTAATACAGTCAGAAAGAATAAAATGCATAAAAGTTACATTAATTACAATCCAAAAATGCATGAAAAATTAAATAAAAGCTTTACACGGAGACAGGAACATAGAAACCTTTGTACCTTATTTACCTCTAAAATACAAATCTTCTAGGAGTAAAATCTCTGTGGGTTTGTTAATACTATGAAAATGTAGGTGTAAATAGAGTACAAAGATGTTCCCGTGACAAACACATTCTTGATAGTGTAAAGTAAAACTAGAAGCTGTACAAATCCATTAATCTGAGGTTCCTGGTGTAGTTGTGTTTGTGTCTGCTTCCGTGTTGAGATCTAAAGCAGTCAGGGCTTCGTCCAGCACACCGGATGGCGAGTCCTCTTTGGCTAACAGGTTACTCTTGCGCAGCTGACAGGCCTGCTGGTAGGGAGGCCGAATCGGAGGTTGGGTTGGGGGTAAATACTGATACTCTTTGCTAGAATCAAGCTGAAAAAGAAACAAAGCATACATATCAGACCACTCTTAAAGTGATAGCTCTCTCAAAACTGTATATTCTGTCATCATTTACTCTGCATTCACTTGTTACAAATCTGTTTGACCTACTTTCTTCTGTTGAACACAAAAAAAGATATTTTAAAGAATGTTGGAAACTGGTAGCCATTTACTTCTATAGGGTTCCCACTAAGCAAATCATCAAATTCCCTGACGTTTCCCAGAATTTCACTGACTACAATGCTGCAATTCGATGACCTACAATCTACAGAAAAACAGGCAGATGTTGTGTTGAGCAGAATTCTCCCTGCAGAATTTAGTGATTCTATGATTGCTGAATTTAACAGAAAAATCAAGCAAATAGCACAAAATTTAGAGGAGCTGGCAATTTTTGGTCACACTTTACAAAAAGTTTTTATTAGTTAATGTATTTATAAATACAGCATTTAACATAAATACAGCATGTATTAATCATAGTTCATTATTTACTAATGTCTTTTTAAATCCATTTTCTTGCATGTTAACATTAATCCACCATGAGTTAACATGAACTAACAATCAACAACTGAATTTCCATTAACATTAACATCAACACATCCTATATTAAATGTATTGATCATGGTTTGTTCATGTTAGTTAATGCATTAACTAACTTTAACTAATACAACCTTATTGTAAAGTGTTACCTAATTTTTTAAATGCCTACAGATTTCCTTTTAGCCAGTCAGGACATTGTTCACTGTTTTATTTTAAATAGCATTATAACATTACATTATAATGTATATTATATTAATAATATTATAAATATATATTATACAAATACTTCAAGTTATCACATACACGGATTCTCCTTACAGTAGGTGTGTGATCTACTTATATATATATATATATATATCCTGTGACATCATCACAATGCACATTTAGCCACAAAAACCACAAAAGATCCCGAGAAAAAAGCAGCCACAAAAAAGCAGCAATTTTTGAAACAAGGCACTACAAAATCAGTCATTTTAATCCACAATAACCTGACATCTTTCCAACAAAATCCAGGAGGTATTAGTTGAGCTCTGAGCAGACAAAAAAGCAGCCACAAACAGTATTTTAATGCGTATAGCATTGTGACTGCATTTGATTGCTGGTTGACAAGGGAAAGGAATAAAATTGCTGTGTAAAATAGCCTAAACACAACAATGGGCAAAACATGTGATAAAAAAAAATGCTACAATAAAAAATACATTTAAATAAATTCCAAACATCCCTGATATTCTATGACTTGGACTAAAATACATTGCAATAATACATTACATTAATACATGAAGCTCCCTGAGTTTCAATTTCTAGAACAGTTCTTTTAAATTGCCATGATATTACAGATATTCCATGGGAACCCTGATAGTAGGAAAATATATCCTATGGAAGACATTGGCTCCAGGTTTCCAACATTCTTCAAAGTATATTTTGTGTTAATTAAAAGGAAGAAAAAATCTATAAAGTGTGATTTAAGATAAGCTGATGTTCACCTGAAGAGGATATGTTCTGTCTGAATCAAAGCCACTGAGATCTCCACAAGCAAGGAAAGGGACTATTATTCGGTTTGGTCCCTCCAACTGGTTAAAGTCGACATCTGGAGGGGAAAAATTGCATTGTGCTTTAAGGAAAAACACGCTGGCAAACACACTGATTTTTAACAGAGAAATAAAGCCCGGATGTCACAACACTTTGAAATAGAGCTGCACATTTTTTGATAAATTAAAGAATCACTTTCCACAGAAATCAGAAATGTCAATCACAAATAATTTGAATATTTAAATAAGTTGAATGGGTCGCCCAAAAGGACTTTTATTTTTTAACACCTGGATTTTTCAACAAATATCTTGAATACATGATTAACTGACAAATACATTGTAATAGTTGTGAGTGTAGTTTGATGTCAAACATGATTTTGAGGCTGTGTACACCAGACAGCTAAAGAGAATTACAAATTCAATTTTAAGTGGCACTGCTCATCCTTTACAGTTCCTTCTGGTCGCAGGTTTTTAGAACTAAATGATACAAAATAAGTTTCATACCAGCAGTCATTAGACATTTAAATAAGGCATAGACTAAAGCAGAGGTGTTTCTGTGACTTGTATGTTTTACATTTTATAGATTGTTTTAAACACTTATTTATTTAGGGAGGGGGTGGATCTGGGCACTTTAAGAGATTATTTATTTATTCTTTATTGTTTTGTTCTTTTGGAAGACAGTGTTTTGTATGTTTATGTTTTTATGTCTTTATGTCCATTTGTTGTTGCCACTATGTGAGTTTTTTGTGTGGTACTTTTATGAAATAAGAACCAAATCTACCTTTTGGAATAAATAAAGTAACCTAACCTAATTTACTATAGTCCTTTTACAAACTGTAAACTTGTATCTCAATATTTCTGTGTAAATGTTTTGAAAGTTACACAGAAATACCACTATTTTGTGGATAACTAAAAACTGATTTCATAACAATAAGTGTCAACTGCAGCCCAATGCAGATCCAAATATCTGCTGTGATTGTATTTGCATTGTAAGATATATATAATATATATATAATCACATGTTTGCACTGAATAATAATAATAATAACAATAATAATAATTCCTTAATAATATTTTACATAGTGCTTATCTAGACACTCAAAGCGCTTTACACATTGGGGGAATCTCCTCATCCACCACCATTGTGTAGCATCCACCTGGATGACGCGACGGCAACCATATTGTGCCAGACCACACACCACACTCCTCTTCACTATACTGGGGAGTTAGGACCCACACAGACCGCACATATACAGTACAATCTTTATCGTTTGATTAATAATAAATATTCTAAAATTCCTTCAGAAGACACTTTTTTTTAAACATTTCCCTTAAAAGATTTCCTGAGTAAAAACGTTCTCTAATATCATTCAAAAATAGACATTCTATTAAAATATGTTTAGAAATAAGATCATGTGTGTGTTTGAATTGTGATTGCAATCTTTTTTCAACAATGAGCTGTGCAGGCTCTAATTCGAAAGGCCAATTTTAAAGAAAGTTACCATAAGAGTGATCCAGTAAAGGGTTAGACATGTTGGGAACGTAACCCTCAGGTGGAGAGTAATTCTGACACACCACAAATGCCTCTGAAGATGGGCAGAGGGAAAAAACAAAACAAAACAATAGTTATTTAATATTCTTAAAATAACCTCAACCTTCATCTTTTTCTGGAATGTGACTCACCAATGCTAGAGTTACGGCTGCTGGGTGGTTTGGCACAGGTCACAAAGCTAAAGAAGATCTTGAGCTGCGAGTACAGCAGGGTCACATCTTTCCCCCTGAATATCTATTCAGAAGAGAGTTCAGCTCAGAGTAAAGTATTATGTTTCATGGAAAAGAAAAGGTTACTGGTATCACGAAATAAAACTAAATCTATATACAGTAGTCAAAGTTGTCCTAAAACTTTTGATGAACACCTATTCTTGTCATAGGACAATTTTTGAAAACTTTTTTGATCCACTTCAAATGCTGACTACTGTATGCACATGTACTTTAGGTCACTTACTCCTCAAACAATTCCTTAAAAACAAACTTACAATAATCAGACAATGGATGTAAAAAACCAAAGGGATTCTCTATAAGAGAGAGTTTTGAGTTTACTGGCATATTAGATTCCCTGGCTATTTCAAAAAAACAAACAAAATTTACAAAGATTTTATAAACCTCACTTTTCTATAAGAAACAGGCTTATAACAATAAAATGACATCAACAACAATAAATAATACATAAGATAAGATTAAAACCTATAACATTTCTAAAAGTTGTTTTAATAAAAGTTCTACCATTTTGAAGAATTTATTTTTTAAACAGTCATGTTCATAGAACTTTAATAAACGTTGTTAAATTCAAAACTGTTAATATTCATATGCGGTTTCTGAAATATTTGTAAAATGTGCATTTTTTTTTAATAGTTCTTGTACAAGATTTTAATTTAAGATTTTTAGATTAAGAATTTGTAGGTTATTTTTCATTCTGTTTTTGACAGGAGCATGACAATTGTTGAAATAACACAAAAACTAATTTCAAATTTAAGTCAAGCACTTTCAAGGATCTATGTTTGTTTTCAAGCACTTGAATGCCTTGAATGTCAGAAATTCGTTACTTTAAAGAAGTGTGGGAACCCTGTAGCTATACATAAAAATCATTATCTGATAAAAACATAGCATTTCAAAAGTATGTTAAACAGTTATTATTTCTAAATAACCATTTAGGAGGGAGATTTTCTATTAACACCAAGCATAAAGGAATTTATTTAAAGCAAAGCTACTAGCATGTGAGAAAAGTGCTATACAAATACATCTCTATGACACCAAATATGTTCTGCTTTGCAAATTTTGCATGCTTTACAATAATTGCATTTTGCTATAGAATGTTAGTAGCAGCACATTTCAGATGATAAAAAGCAACTTGTACTTTGTAATGTGGGACATTTCTAACATGATGTTTTTTACTGACAACTTAAATACGGTAAGAGTCTGAAAGATAATGAGACTACTTACTTTTGCAACAAAGTTGCCGCCTGGTTTGAGAACATGTGTGGTGATATTTAGAGCCTGTTATTAAAACATAAAATCTAACATAAGGTCCAGGGGAAAAAAAGCATTTATTGTTCTTAGCTAAAGTTAATCGCAGCATTTCTAACACTTTAATAAAATTAAACATTTCATTCAGGTTATATAATTTAATGGATTAGACATGGAATAAACCAATACCAAAAAGTTGTATTTTAAAAAAAAATTATAAACACAAATGTATTGATCAATGCTAATAATTGTGAGGTAATGCATGAAATAATAGGACATAATTCTGAAGTATTACCAAATTATTAATAGTATAATAATATTAAAGAAATGGAATTTATAGAAATACATACTGCCAAAAGGAGCTGTGCCTGAATATACTCATCTACATCATGAAGCCCTGTCACTATAAAGACAAAAAAACATTCAATTCAGGATCATCTGAAATAGTCTGAAAACTATTTAAAAAAAAAGTTTATTTTCCTCACCATCAGGAGCACCGTCACACACAACCAAGTCTGCGGACTCTCCTTCAAAATGTTGAATAATCTCCTCTGCTGTAGAAATCTAAGGCACAATCATATACTTAAGGTAGAATATCAACTTTCTTGACTCAAAATGAATTACCAAAGCCAAAATTTAAGAAAAAGTGCTTTAGGGGTAATTAATGCATCTTTGTTCTTTGGATAAGGGATTCATATAGATATACAAAAAATCATCAGTCCAAAGCACCCACAGCAGGTAAAAAAAGACTTTATTAACATGGCTATTATTTAAAAAAATGGAAAACATGGCTATTATATAAAGACAAATTAACATCCATGTTAATAAAGGCTTTTTAACATTTTGAGTGTCTTGTACTGATGATTTTTTAAATTATTAAAACATTTGAAAAATTAAAAAAAATATGTACAGAATAACGCTATTCTTTCACATTACATGTTAAAATGCTTTAACAACTTTCTACAAATGGAAATGTAAATATTCATGTTTGCTTTAACTGTTTGACTTGTTTACTGCACCTTGGTAATATCTCCTTGAATTTGTGTGACGCCTGGTAAAGGTGCCATGGCTTGCAGATCAACTGCCACAATCTTGACCTCTTCACTCTTGTCTTTTCCACTGAAACAGGACAGAAGAGACATTATGTGCCATATAACGTTAAGTCCTCAACATTTCACTCAGAATTCAATAGACTTCAAAATACAGCATTCAGGATAGTTGAGCCAAAACTGAAAATTTAGTGACCATTTACACACCCTTCACTTGTTTCAAAACTGTTGAATTTCCTTCATCTCTTAAACAGAAATGAATATATTTTGAAGAAAGCGTGGAACCTGCAAACATTGACTTCCATTGCTTTTCACGGATGTCAATAGTTAATGTTACCGGTTTTCAACTTTCTTCAAAATGTATTTTGTGTTCAGCAGAATAAAGAAACTAATAATAGGTTGGAACCACTTGAAGGTGACTAAACAGTGAGTAATCTTTTTATCTTTAGGTGAACTGTCCCTTTAACTGACCGTAGTTTGCGGCTCAGGACTTGACTCCAGCTGCCAGGTGCTGCACACAGATCCACAGCACGACTAACACCTGCAACACAGTCATTTCAACATTAAAGCCTGCTTTGATACTATCCATGTAGGCACTTCACAAGCTTTTGAACCTATGATTGCCTTTAAACAGCTTGAACTCCTCATCCAGCTGCAAGAGTTTGAAGGCACTTCTCGCCCTCCATCCTTCCTCCTTCGCAAGTCTGTAGTAAATATCTCGTTTGTCTTTGGATGAGCGCCCCATTTCACCTTCACTCACTTATTCTGTAGACAATGACATATGACAATGACAACATATGAGAATGACATCTGACTTCTGACCCTGATAAAATGATAATAGTGTTTACTTTACATACTATGTATAATTACACGTTTAAAACGCTGCGAAAACATAATACTGTACTATTGGCTTCATTCTGCTTATTCTGATTGAGTATTAACAGTATATTAACGTATTATTAACATACCCATAATGTATATAATGAAAGTATATGATACAGTAATTACAGTACATAAAAAACAACCTACGTTGGACTGCTGCTTGTTTTCGCCGCAACAACGTGACAGCTCTTCTTCTTCTTACCGTTGCAGTCACATAACAGGAGTGAACACTGACATCCACTGGAGATGAGGGAGTCTTACACATTGTATGTTTACACGTCATATGATCTGATTATTTTATCAGTTCGACGACTGCATTCATAAATGCCCTTTTTAAAATAAAAATCTTTATTTAAGTATTCAGATAATTGAGAGTTATTTCCATTTTGTACAAAACATTAAAAATAGAAAATATAAGAGCCATAAGTTAATTGTTTTTATTTATGTTAAAAAAATAATAATGTGAAAAGCAAAACTTGAAAATATTGTACAAAATAATTACATTTTTAATATAGAAGATATGCTGATGTCACTTCCGAGAAAGAAGAAGTTGTGTCATGAAGATGGAAGCAGAACAGTTTTTGACTGTGTAATTACAGTTCAGTTAAGTTATTAGTTTTAAGTATTAAACTTTGTCCAAAACGACATCATTGGACTGTCTTATGTTACTCACGTTCAAAGAAAGAAATAAGACAAGAAGTAACGGATTGATGGCACAAACATAAAAGCTATTCCCTTACAAAAAATCCTGCAGGAATCTTTGGATTTTGAGGACTTGGGGTCTATGAGCAGGGATCCTGGAGAAACGTAACAATCCTACAGGATTTTTATGTACTTTATAGTATTTCTGTAGGTTTGTTCACTGTCCTATAAGATTTTTTTTTTTTTAAAGATACAGAAATGGTAATGCAGAATGTTAAAAATCTTGATTTTGAAGAAAATGTTAATGTTTTTTGCTTATATCACAGACCTCAGTAGTTTAATGTGCATTCAAAAGGCCATTATCCATTTTACAAACTTCAAAATGCACACAATCCAAAATAAAAAAGGTGTTCAGTCTGCAATTTTTTTGTACAAAACCAGGAAATAATGAACCCATTTATCACTGTATATTTATTTAAAGTATAGCTAAATATAATTGTACTTATATTAAAAAACAGATATTTGTCATGGGGCAGCACGTGGCACAGTGGGTAGCGCTGTCGCCTCACAGGGGTGGTTTGGGTGGATCGAAAGACTCACCTCACTGACAAAGGTCCAGGATTTGTCCCGTAAATGAGCTCATTTGTGCTATTTTGACTGCTATGCCATAATAAATTGTGAAAATAACCCTTAAAAAAGGTTTTAACACTAAGGAATCTTCAGAGTGACTGAGAAAAGTTAAATGCACTGGCCACATTTAAATGACAATAGGCTACAGTTTTTAATTCAAAACTTTAACAGATTCCTATTTTCTTTCTTATGATATATGTAATAAATGTGTATTTGAAAAATAAGTATTGTTCTCATATTTCTTCTTTCTAAATCTTTAGGAAATGTTTTGATACATCAAAACGTGGTTATGATGACCATCCAACAAGCTAATCCAGCAAAATGTCCCTAAAATCTAACCTAAACCTCATAATTAAATAGAAAATAAGGTGTATAACTGCAAAAAGGTTAACTTTTTAAGAAAAAAATACCCCTTTTTCCCAGCCTCACAACAGGCCTGCACAAAATCCCATGCGATGCTGTAGTAATGTGTGGTTTATTATTATTTTTTCTTTCCCTTTTTCTTTTTTTCACATGCTACATTGTCATTACATTATTGGAAGTATCTGCAATGTGCTCTAAGCATAATAATAATAATAATAATAATAATAATAATAATAATAATAATAATAATAATAGATAATTATTATAATTATAATTATAACCATTTATATTAATGGTGCCTGATGTTATAAGAAAAAACCTCACCAGCAAAATATAAAATACAAATAAATTCAAAAACATCAAATGCAGATCATCGCAAGTGCTTTAGCACATGTGCAAAGGTTTGCACTTTTTAATCAATTAATTAATTTATTTATACATTTTACCTATCAGTATGAACGTTGTGTCGATTTTATTTATTCATTTGCAGTTTCCAGTCAGACACCCACGAAGAGCTTCAGACACAACAGTCTGTTCTGCTCGAGTTCTCGCGATAGTTCTCGAGGTTTCCGGTGTTGTGAATGTGTCTGGTAAAGATGGCGGTCAGCATCCGAGGCCGTCCTATCCGAAGTATACGGATGCGAGGTGAGATTAAAATGACTCTGCTCGGTCTTTTAACACATCCGCCAGGATAAAATAATGTAGCCTTTTTCAGCTACACGTGCACGAAGCGTCATTTTCTCAATGTCTTATTTTGTCTCACATAAACAGGTCGGAATGACAGTGGGGAGGAAAATGTACCGCTCGATCTCACAAGAGGTAAGTCAGATGAACCTAGTGAACTCCCTACCTAGACAACATTTCTGGGCATCATGGGTTTGTTAGGAATGCTAGCATTATGCCTCCCAAACCCGCCTATGGTGCCCAAAAACGCTTGCTTCAGTCGGTTTTGAGACCCAACCTTACACAACAACAGACGTGACATGTATCCATATACATAATATGCCCTTTATATAACTATAAAATGCCTAAATAGAGAGGAAAACATATTGTGTTCGATTTAAGAGATGCTGTTTTTGAGTATTACGATTGCATGGTGTGTGCATCTGTTATTCATGTCTAGGTTTGCAGGACTGTAGGGTCCAAAGGGTGTAGTGACCAAAACAACAGTGTGTTGCAGCAAGACAACATGCAGAAATTACTTTTGTATTGTAGCGTTTTATTTATTAGTAGTCATATGTCAGCTCTTGACTCATTACTTGCAATAATTTTACTGTAATTTGCTAACACTTTATGTTAACTAACTAGAGAACATGAAGTAACAGAGAGAAACGTTCTTGGTTATTGTTCCCTTTAGCCTTTTTTAATATTCATATTTTATTATTATAGTCGTATCCGTAATGAGCCTGAGCAAACAAGAACTAGTAATGAACATTTGTCTTAGTAGTAGTGTTAAAGTATCGCTTTTTGGCATTTGCTTGTGTCAAATTAAATTGACAGAAGTTGATATATGTATATGCATATGTATGAAAATAAATTGTCAAAGTAAATGTGAAATAATGTTAGATTATCATTCATTGTAACAGATATATTTCTGAACTAAAGTGAATAAATGGAAATTAAGGAATAAGTGGCCATATTCAAATTTGTTATTTAAATTTTATTCACAATAATAGAGGATTTTAATATGTCATCAATTGATTATTGTTCTAGATATGATAAATATTTATATATAAACTATTGTTTCAGTGACATTTTAGGGGCTTTCTTATTTTGTTTTTGTATTTCTCAGATAAAAGAGTGGACAGTCTAATGTATTCAAATAATGACATCAGTATGTTGATGATGTTATAGTTTTGATACTTGAAAACTCAGTTTGGTCTTCGAGTCAACACACACATATGGGTCATAATGCAGTGCTTATTGTTAGTTGTTGCACTAATTAAGTGTTAATTTAAGAGGCCTTATTCTAAGCTGTTCATTTATTTGTGACAAATTGGTGAATTGATTGATTTAGAAATAATTTCTGCATTGTTATGACTGATCAAACAGTTTATTTTTCATTAAGCAATTAGATTCATCAGCATATCAAGTTGTTGGTCTGTCAAATAAGTATGCAGTCATCCCTGTTATCGACACTTAAAACCAAAGATTTATGAAGAGTCGCCAAACTCACTCTAGTATGAGGGCTACAAGTAGGAATAAAGCGAATGTCAATTTCAGATGATTTGACATTACAGTTATAATAAGTTTAGATGCAAAAACCTCTAAATGCCATTTTGTATATTCTAGAATTAGCATTTTTCTTAGGGTACTGTGTTTAGGCTCAGTAATTTTACTTTTATAGTGACGAATACGCTCTTTTCATTGCCTTTAAATTTAAATAGGAGGCTAATAAAAAATCTCATTTTAGGAAAAAATTTCAGAGAGCATTTAGAGTTTTTTTGCATCTGAACTCTTCAATTATTTATAGCTTAATTACAGCAATTAAAAAGAAACTACAATAAAAAACATAAATTCTGCAAAAAAAACAAACAAACATAAATTCCACAAAGCAGCAGTCTCATAGAGGCACAGCATGTAGTGTAGGGTTTGTTTTGCAAATTTTTATTTACATTTTCATTCAGACTATATACTAAGCTTTAAATATCATATAGTAAATATATAAAACAAATAAGCATATTGTGCATGAAATCATGCATTATTATTTATTATAATTTTAATCTTTACACAATTGTTGCAATTTTTAAAACTCTGACTACTGATTAAAAATATTGTCATGAGGGGTTGTTTGGGATTTTAAATGTTAAAGAGTTTTCTGGAAAAAAGGTTGGAAACCACTGGCTTCTGGTCTCTATCTGTAAAACTCAGTAGGAAAAATCGACATTTTAACTGATGAAATCAGACTTCAATGTGTATAGTGTATTGATTTTTTTACCCATTGTGTACTAATGAGTTTATTTACTAATAAGACAAATAGGAAGTGTTGGCTCTTTGCAAAATAATTAACATGAACAGCAGGAATTCAAGAGTTCATAACACCATTGATAACATTGCCTTTTATTTTGTTTAGTTTTATTCACTATGCTCTTGGAAGTGCAGTTGTTTGGTTTCAGTTATAATGGACACAGTGAAACAGTATTTTAGAGGAAGTAATTGTTTATATTTGAAACATTATTATTTTAGAGGAAGTAATTGTTTGAATTTATTTTGAAGAGAATTACAACTTGCGTGATGCATGAGATGGAAATGATCTCATTAGCTGTTGCCGGCTTGTGTGCATTGTATGCAGTCTGTGCTGATTGGTTAACCTTGAGGCTGTTTTTCTCACATGACCTCTGCTGTGGCCCTCCTTTTCTGGATGAAACCCTCACTTCTAGAGTTGTTAGTGCTAAAGTTGCTAGACCATGTAACTTGATTTAGTTTTATGTTTGTTTGTTTGTTTGCATGTCGAGCTAAATTAAACAGGTAATGCTTGCTTCCAGCATCGCTAGGCTGTCTGCTTGTTTTTTCGTTATGAATTCCTGCTGATGTGTGGTACTGTTTAGAAATTTTCAGCCTATTAATTTGATTGTTTACTCCCCAGAGCTGCATTTATTTAATTTAAAATACTGTACAATATGTGAAATATCATTATGATTTAAAATGAATTACTGGTAGAATGCATTGTAGTGGTTTCATTGTCACTCAATCCTTCAGGAATCATTCGAATATGTTATTTTAGTGCTCAAATATCCTTTTGTTCATTAATGTTGAAGTGTAAGTGTCCTTGGCCCACAGGAAGTCTAAAAGAACAGCATTTATTTAAAATCAAAGCCTTTTTTAAAGATTGAATATCATTATATCTTTGCTGAATTAAGTATTTATTAAAGTATACAATTTTACTTGCAGTAAAAACTCCTTTGAACTTTGAATGACAGTTTACCTGCATTTAGGCTTAACTGCTTTTAGTCTTAGTGTGAGGGTAACAGCGAGTCTGCCTGAGGAATAGTTGGCGATTTGTTTTCGGTTTGGTACAGATGACTGAGCATGTATCCTGTGTGACTGCTGGGGGAAATAAGTCACACAGGGGGCTGTGTTTGTAGTGTCTTTGAATGCCTGTGTTTTATGTGGACCGGTTTTACTCAATAACAAATACTAATGTTCGATTTGTTGTACTACTTTACTTATATGAGACTAATAAACATTGAGGAAATGAATATTTGGTGTAAAAATTAATATCTGAGCATGACATTTTCACAGATGTGCTTTAAATCTGCAATTTAAGACATATAATATCTTAAATCAAAGCTTGTATTCATAAAGTCACTGCATCAAACGTTGCATGCTCTGTAAAAATAAGTCAGCGTTTTTGTTTTTCAAAAGATGTATTTATTTTAGAAGCTTAAAAAAGGTTTTTATTATCCAATTTTAAGAATGTTTAGACACTCGTGATGAAAGCAGCTCAAAATAACTGAGGTTGCACAGCTCATAACTTTTTTACAGTGTGATCAGGAGATACAATAAAAAAACTAATACCATATTCTAGAACAGAGATGGCCAAACTAGGGTCCGTGGGCAAAAGTGTAACCTTTGATTTGGCCTGTCATGCTATCTGAGAAGAGAGGGAGAATTTTAGGGACGGTTGGGGTTAATGCTTTTAATACACATTGTCATTTGTAATTTAGCGTAAGCTTTTATTTGTTAGTTTTATTTTTAATCTACAAAAAAGTTAATTGAATTAAATGTTGTAAATGAATCCTTTTTTTTTTTTTTTTTTTTTTTTTTTAAACATACTGTTGTTAAGCGGATAAGCACAATTCTGAAGTCCTTAGTGAGCAAATCAAGGCAAAGGCAGGTGCAGCTTGAAATATTTCCATTTGGCCCACGGCCCTCAATCAAGTTTGGTTTTTGGCCCTTCATAAGAAATAGTTTGGGCACCCCCGTTCTAGTGTTTTGTAGCAAAGTTATTCAAACCTTTAGCTTTTTATTTTAATAAGATGGTGATGGGCACAGTGGCTCAGAGGTTAGCACTGTCGCCTTACAAAAAGAAGGTTACTGTTTCGAGTCCTGGCTGGGCCAGTTGGCATTTCTGTGTGGAGTTTGCATGTTCTCCTCGTGTTCGCATGGGTTTCCTCCGGGTGCTCCAGTTTCCCCCCACAGTCTAAAGGCATGTAGGTGAATTGGGTAAAGAATATTGGCCATAGTGTATGAGTCTGTGTGTGAGAGTATATGGGTGTTTCCCAGTACTGGGTTGCCGCTGGAATGGTATCCGCTGCATAAAACTTAGTTTAGGCATGGGCCGGTATCAGATTCTGACGGTATGATAACCTTGGATAAAAATATCACGGTTTCACGGTATCACGGTATTGTGATTACTGCTCTAAAATATGTTCGTTTTAAATGTCTGGGTAAAAAACAAAAACGTTTTCCTCTTTGAAAACAATATATTCTATTTTTTGAAAGATTTATGATATTTTGGAGCAGTAAACATGTCAGGCTAAATAATTCAAATGAATCATTGACTTCTGCTGTCTGTATTTGTTTCAAAAACACAGATTTCTTTACAATTTAAAATGGCAGCTTTGGATATTTTTTCAGCTGGAGAGACTTGTCCTAAAAAACAAAAAAAATGTAAATAAAAAAAATCTTACTCCTACATTAGGGACGATATTACAGAAAATATTGGCGGTATTAAAGCCTTGACTTTTCTGAATCGCAGTATACCTTGAAAATGGTTATCGTCCCATGCCTAGAATAGTTAGTGGTTCATTCCACTGTGGCGACCTCTGATAAATAAGGAACTAAGCAGGAAGAAAATGAATGAATGAAAATGCCGGAGGAGATTACTAGTTTTACAAATAAATAACCTCAGTTTGTATGATGAATTTACACTTAGAGAATAAGTAAAGACATTTTGTTCCCTTCAGATTATTCTTTACGTTTTCTTTACTTGATTTAACTTTATAAAACATGCAGAAACTCTGATATGGGTTGAAGATGAGACATTCAATTAAATTAGCGTTAAAAAGTGATTTTATATACATGTCTCTTTAAGTTATTCAAATAACTTCTGTCAACATATCGGACAAATAATTATTAAAAACCTCATAGTCATTCGAACTGTGTGAACTGTGTGTTCCTGCAGTAATGTGAGTTTATTGCTCATAAATATTTGATTATTTCTCCTGTTTATGGTGTGGTAACCTAACCGTTCGCCACAGTGTCATCCATTACTCTGAATATCTCCTAGTATCTTATTTCAGAGCAAAATATTGCAGCAAAATCCAAACTGTTAAACATATACATAGGAAATTCCCTATTTTTTATGTTGTCAGACAACGATTTTTATCTGGAGAGACTTTAAAAGGATTTTTAAATGCAAATCCTTCCAAAATTGTAAAAAAAAATTATCAAAAGTAAAATGTAACAATTAAAAATTTGTGTTTTTTTCTTCTTATTATTATTGTTATTATTATTATTGCTATTATTAATGTATTTTTATCATATGTATTAGTAGTAAAGTGATGTTTATAAAATGTTGTAAACTTGATCTGTTTTTTTTTTTTGTTTTGTTTTTTGTCATGATAGTCAGAGAAGCTGATATGACAATAAACATTTTTACTAACAGTGATCAGATTGTATAACCAAAGTCATATTAGATGAATTATGCTAAATTGTAATAGCATTAATACTGTGGATATGGACTAGAGTCTACTCATTGTTTGAAACTAATGTGTGCAGTATGGATGTAATTTTATTAAAAGTATTGCCTTTTTATATATGTAATTTATTTTATAGCATGGAGAGCCCTGCCGTGACGTGAGTTTCCATTTGGGATTAATAAAGTCGAAACAAACAAACAACCTCAAAACTCTCTCTCTCTCTATTTCAGAAAAAAATATGTGTAAAAAATGTATATGTATTTCTGAAAACCAAAATGTAACTTCATAGTGTGTGTGTGTGTGTGTGTTAAGTTGAGATGTCAACTTTGATGATACACTGTTGCAGTGTGGTAGAGATTTATCATTGGTTCCTGATGCATGCTGCAATAAAACTCAGCAGAGGGTGGTTATTTATGACATCAATTTTCTGAGATGACAGGAAGTTACACCGTGTTTAGGAAACGCACTAAATCTAAATAGCCTTTGTGTGCTTTCTAATGTAACTGTTCTCTTTATTTATTCAATCTTGAAAATTGATTTCTGGTTCTTGTGGTTTTGTCACACCAACAGTGGAAATGGTCTGGTCACTAATATCTTGTGGTTCTAGACCTAACATAATGTGTTTTTGATGACTTCTCCTGTTTTCTTCCAGAGCCCTCTGAGAACATGCGAGAGATCCTGCAGAATGTGGCCAAACAACAAGGAGTCTCCAACATGCGCAAACTCGGCCATCTTAACAACTTTATCAAGGTTTGTCAACTCAAAAGTTGGTCAACAGTTGCTGAATGGGATATACGGTAATTATGCATTATCTCAAGGCCGCAGACCGGAATGCCTTAGTGCCCCAGCAGTGCTGATATATAGCCATATTGCACTGCTACTAGTGTGATTTTTCATTTATGCAACAGTTTGACACCATAATCATGGATATAAAAAAGAAAATAAAATCTGGAAAATCTTAAAAACCCTTTTGTACGAGGAACTGCTTTCTTCCAACATTTACATCTGCAGGTGGTCAGAATAGCAGAAATCATTGCTAATTTACAAACGTGTGAACACCGTGAAATGCCATCAGTCTACAGAGATTTCCCAGTATTCCTGTTGCAATCAGGAGATCACAACAATGAAAAAGCAAAGCAAACACTACTAGATTACTTTGGTTTAAATACAGCAATACAAAAGAGAGAGATCGAGAATGTCACTTACCTGTTCTATAATGATTTGTTCAGCTGTAGATTGAAATTCACACTGAGAAAACACTGAGTTTTTCTACCGCTAAGGTCTTATTATGCATCCTTTGTCATCATCTTGTGGCGGAATGTCAACCGTCAATTTTTTTTGCTCTGTTCAATATGACAGATTGATGGTCGCCGACATGCAAAAATATTTTCATATAGGCACTATCCCTACAAATAAACTGCATAGCTGCAATCTAAACAACTACCTTCTCGACTAAATTGCCTCAAATGTACAATATGTTGTCCAAAATCTGTAAAGTATGTCAAACAGTAGTCAGTTTTGTTCTCTGCTCGGCACTCTACATGGGCGGAGTAATACACAAGGGTGAAGAGGCTGAAGGAGTGCTGATATTACAGAATATCCCAGGGCTATCAGCCAATCAGATTTGAGAACCATACAGAACTGTTATGTATATAATTATTTATTTTATTTATTTTTTCATCAACATTTATCAGATTATTACAGTTTATTTGCTACAGTTTAAAAGATGGTAATAAAACATGTCAACTCAAAAATGTGATAATGTCAGATTATATTACATTACATACTGTGTCAGTTATCTGACATTATCACATTTTTTGAGTTGACATGTATGTAATGGATTAAAATCAATCAAAAATAATTCAGACAACGCTTAATATGGCAACTCAATACTTTGTTGTCCACCCTTAGCCTCATTGACAATCTGTTGTCTCTGCTTCTAACCAGCTTCATGCAAATCTGAGGATTTTTATGAATTGGATGTATGATTTTTCGTTATAATATTTCACAGTTTATTTTACTATCTTAGCTTAAATGAATGACAAAGATTCCTGATTTTTTATATATAAGAACAAAGTTCTTATGCACAGCAGTCTGTCTAATCTGATACATCTGTTTATTACAATGCAGGAGCTTTGCATGTGAATACTTACCCGTGTTTGGTAAAACGGAGTAAACAGAGTTCTTTGTGGCTTCCGTCAGTCAAGGCCTGAGGGCTTTTCTTCCCCTCACTTACAGGATCTGGCCTAAAATGAAAGGATCTGACAGACCTTACAGAGGCACATTAAACCCAGGCAGAACTGGAGTGTTTTATTGATTTTTTTTTTTTTATTATTCTCTTATGACTATATCACAAAGGATATTCAGATCTTTTGACTTGGTAAGAACAGTTGACGTGTAAAGAAGAAACAGTATTATGATTTCCATTACAGACATCTATGTTGTCCACAGAAGTACTGAGATAAAGGTTTATTGTGCAGATATACGCAATTATTTGTTCTGTGTCAATCCAAATTGAGTAAATGAAACTGAACTGACTAATCAAATAAACATTGTATTAGTTAAATCATGACAAGTAAGTGTTACTGTTTTTTTTAAAGCAGGCTCATTTTTTCAGCTCTTCCAGAATTAAACAAGAGTTTTACCATTTCTAAATCCATTCAGCCGATCTTTGTGTCTGGCAGAAGCACTTTTAGTTTAAAAGGTGCACATCAAGCCCACTCACCTGCATGGAGCACACCCATGCATCCTACAGTTATGTGATGCATTGTGTGTATGCCTTACTAAAAAGATAGGTCTTTAATCTCATTTTGAACTGAGAGAGTGCATCTGAGCCTTGAATATTACCAGGAAGGCAATTCCAGCGTGTAGGAGCCATATATGAGAAGGCTCGACCTCCTTTAGTGGACTTTGTTATTCTGGGTACCACCAAAGCCCTAAGTTTTGAGATCTAAAAAAGGGGGTTGGATTGTAGTGAGACAGGCAGCCAGTGTAAGGGAGATAAAAAATTAGCATTTTACTCAAATAATGACCAAAGAGTTTTTATTTTAAAGCATGATTCTTCTGTAGATACATCATGTACTAAGATCTACAGAAAATAAAGAGTATGTTCAGCTTTGTAAATGATAACTACAGAACAGTCAAGCTTTAATTGGTAAAGTTATCAACACTTTTTGATATTTTTCAGTGAGATGCTAAGGTTCTAATAATTTATGCTTAGCTAAGCTGAAAGTGCTAATCCCAGACTCTCAGATCAGCTGAATGAATTCAAAAATAAAAGTAAAACTCAACTGTTTGCCTCTAGGGACTTGTGAAATGAGCCTATTTCCAAAAAAGTGGAGTCTTTAATATTGTAAGTAACTGCCTAATGATGAAGCAAGATGGATGCGTCATAGAATGAATCATTCAAACAGTTTTTTCCTTTTAAATCAGTTAAGTGAATTATTTTTGAATGAAAGTGCTAATTAAATTAATAAAATAAATTGAATACTTTTGTCTGTGAAATACCTTTAATTTAGTTTAGCTGTCTATTCAAAATCATGTGGGAGTATTCTGATCTGTTGTTTAAACAATTCAATTATTATTCTTAATTCTACTTAAATTGTGTTGCTCGAAGTACTAATATAGCAAATCTAAAAATGATCTTCACTTCATGTGACTGGCTCTATTTCTGTTTTTTTTTTTTCTCCTTTTGTTGACTTGTTACAGATGTCTCTGACCTCAAAAGCTGTTGTATTTTTTATTTTTTTTTGGTCCACATGTTTAATAACCTTTGCTGGATATCTCTATTGCTGTCAATGATCCGGCTGATGATTTATCACCACTGTCAGATTTCTACATGTGATAATGCACCTGAGTCCAACAGGTTTTATCAAGCCAACCATGCTTTCAGTTGTGTAAATCACCTGCGGATGGAAAAGAAAATTCTTTAAGCATGAGTGTGTTTTTTTGCTAGCCTGCAGTGTTTCAGCAACATGTCACTGAGTACCAATAAAGTTGTCAATGTTGCTTCTTGAAGCCAAGTAAATTAAATAAGTGTTTGTTATGTCTCTATTACAGCTGCTCTGCAATGTCGGGCACTCTGAGGAAAAGTTCGGCTTTACCTATGAAGAAATTATCATTTGGTGAGTCAGAGACAAAGAAATATATTACAAATCCAAAAGTTTGAATCAAATCTAACCCTCTAATATGAGCAGTGTTTTGTTATTATGATTTGTAAACTTGTGTATTGTGTTTGGAGTCAGTAAAAATATTTTAACTAATACTTCTATTGGGCTAGTGATCAAAAGTGGTGTGTTAAATGATTATGGAGTTGTGTATACAGTTGAAGCCAGAATCATTAGCCCCTCTTTGAATTTTTTTCTTTTTAAAATAATTATTAAAACTATTGTATTTAGAAATGGGTTGAAAAAAATCTTTTCTCCGTTAAACATAAATTGGGGAAAAACTAAACAGGGGGGCTAATAATTCTGATTTCAACTGTACATCACTGTTTTGACAGTAATATTAATTGCTAACTGTTTTCAACACTAATATTATTAAGATGTTAATAATTTATATTAATAATGTTTATTGAGCAACAAATGAGAATATTAGATTGACCTCTGGTGGATCATGTGACACTGAAGCCTGTAATGGCTGCTGAACAATCAGCTGCTTTGTTCACGTAGAAAATAGTTTAAAATTGTAATAGGGTTTTAGTAAATGGTTTATTTTACTTTATTAAATGCAGCTTTATATATATATATATATATATATATATATATATATATATATATATATATATATATATATATATATATATATATATATATATATATATATATATATATATATATTTTTTTTTTTTTTTTTTTTTTTTTTTTTCACAGATATATCTGATATTTTTCCTAAATTTGAATAAAGAAATAGTCATTTAGCATCTTCTCCCCAGAAAAGGTTTTTGACCTATTGTCCCTAAAAATAATAATTAGTTTTAATTGAAAATCAGGTTCATTCCACCTAATATTGATTTCTTAACTTTAAAATTGTGTTGTTGAAGAATTATTATAAACATACCTAAAAACATGGCACATTTGTATTTTATGCCAAATGAATTGGATAAATATATTTCATTAGAAATTTGTCTCATCAGTAGTTAATAAAATAAACCAAATTCATATTTTCCTTAAACACATGACTATGAATCATAAATTTAGTGAAATTCTGCATGTGGTGTGTTCATTTATTCAATAGCTGTGTTTTAAAAATGTTTGAATGGTGGTGTAAAAATATGAGCCTAAATAATATTTTATATAATAAATATAAACTTAAATATAAATAAAATATAAATAAATATTCCTGTGGATGAGTAATGAGAGAGCATTAGGTTTGTTTTCATTATTGTTCATTTAAAAAAATATTAATTCATCACGCACTTTTGAAATTATTTATCTAAATAAAACTGAACTTCTGATCCAAAAAAATAAATAAATGCATAAAACCATTAATTCTCAGTAAATATATAATAATGAGAATGATTCTAAAGGCAGTGTGTTGTTATTTCGGCAGCCTCAGGTTGGCTCTCCTCAATGAGGCTAAGGAGGTTCGGGCGGCTGGCTTACGTTCTCTTCGCTACCTCATCAGGGACAGTAATATCCTTCAGAAGGTGCTGCGTCTCCAGGTGGATTACCTGATTTCCAGGTCAGTACCACATGTTTTCATTAAACTAAATGAAGGTCATCTATTAAATTCATGTCCACGCTTAAAATTGTGGGATAAGTGCTAAGCGTTTCCATCAGAAGCTGGACTTGATGCTAATGTGTGCTGAGTTGTGGATCGCCTCCTGTTAGCATCTCATCCTGTGTGTGTGTGAGAGAAGGACTGTTCATATGATGAGCTAGTCAAGTCTGGTTAAGGTTATTTTAAAGCGTTTTGAGCAGGATGTGCTACTTTTTCTGTATCCCACTAGGTGGATTAGCATGTAGCACGTATCTTTGGTTTTTCTTTTCTGTCCTGTCTGAACATGCACAACAAGTCAGATCATTGAATTGGAAAATGAATAAATAAGAATACATGTAGAACAGATGTGATTGGTTTTTGTGGATCATTTTAGAAACTACATTGACTAGCTGTGTCGACTGGTTAGCGTAATGTTGTATAATGTGATCTTTTGACCTCTAGGTGCATTGACATCCAGCAGAGTAATGAGGTGGAGCGCACTCAGGCTCTCAGACTGGTGAGAAAGGTGAGATGTGAAGCCCTGCTATTAGTTGAAACTGATCAATTATAAAAAATGTTAAGGTGAAGATGTATCCACCAACAATCCAAATATTTCCTGCAAATAAAATATTTCCTGCCAAGGACAATAAAGTTTACTACTACTACTAATATATTGTTTTGTTTTAGAGTATGTTGTTGTGTTTTGCACTGTTTGGAGCCAGAACCTAAGCTTTTCACTCATCATAGCACACATGCTGATGATGATGTGATGATAAAAGGGATTTGATTCAGTTCAATTCGGTTCAGTAATCTGTTTTATTTTATTTTTATTAAATATTCTGAATATTTAATAGAATGTTTATTATTAATTATTATTAAACATTTTCTTATATTGTATACAGTAGAAGTCAGAATTTTTAGCCCCCCTGTTTATTTTTCCCCCCAATTTCTGTTTAACGGAGAGAAGATTTTTTTTCAACACATTTCTAAACATAATAGTTTTAAAAACTCATTTCTAATAACTGACTTCATTAATCTTTACCATGAAGACAGTAAATAATATTTTATTAGATATTTTTTCAAGACACTTCTATACAGCTTAAATTGACATTTAAAGGCTTAACTAGGTTAATTAGGTTAACTAGGCAGGTTAGGGTAAGTTGGCAATTTATTGTATAACAGTGCTTTGTTCTGTAGACTATAGAAAAAAATATAGCTTAAAGGGGCTAATAATATTGTCCTTAAAATGGTTTTTAAAAAAATTAAAAACTGCTTTTATTCTAGCAGAAATCAAACAAATAAGATTTTCTCAAGAAGGAAAAATATTATCAGACATACTGTGAAAATTTCCTTGCTCTGTTAAACATAATTTGGGAAATATTTAAAGAAGAAAAAAATTCAAAGGGGGGCTAATAATTCTGATTTCATCTGTAGTTCTGTTTATTAAACAAATGAATACAATGCAATTATTATTAATTTTATCTATGTATTTTGATATTTTATTTTAATTATTTTGTTTTATTTAATTTTCTGTTTCGTTATTAAAGAATGTCTTTTAAGCAAACGAATGACCAATAATAATGGCCATCCAAAATTAATAATAGTAACAAAATTAAAAAGAATACAAATTTAAAGTGAGCAGGATTTAAAATGAGTGTAGATAACAATGATAAAGAGCTGCTACATGAGTGTGACAAAAAATGAGAGACTTTGAAACACTAGCTGTAAAGGCTCTGCTTTTTTCTGAAAAGAGGTGGAGAATAGCAGCTCATTTGCATTTAAAGAGACAGACGCACAGAAATCAGTGCGCTACTTCCCCCCACCACACAACAACCAAAACTGATTGTGAAACACAGGTGAGTGGGCTTTACAAACCACCTGTAGAAAGCATACTCTTATCTAACTAACACTGCACCAGTTTTTGCACATTTGCACCACACACACAAACACATGTATTTATTAAGTGCGCTTCACATAGGTGAGTGGGTTTGACAAACCACTTGTAGAAAAACACTTCACTTCCCTCTCAAAAAAATAACCACTCCCTTACTATTGCTTTTAATTCTTTTAGCACTAACAGTTCCTTTGTATAATTAGCACTTCTGTACTGGCTCTTCGTGTTGATCTGCTGAATGTCTCCTTAAATGTAAATTGCTTTGGACAAAAGCATCTACCAAATGACTAAATGTAAATGAAGGTGAATTAATATAGGTGAATTGAATAAACTAAATTGGCCGTAGTGCATGTGTGCGAATGAATGTGTATTGATGTTTCCCAGTACAGTTGCAGCTGGAAGGGCATCCGCTGTGTAAAACATATGCTGGATAAGTTGGCGGTTCATTCCGCTGTGGTGACCCCTGATGAATAAAGGGACCAAGCCAAAGGAAAATGAATAAACGAATGTTTTCACTTAAAAATGTTGTCTTTAGGGGACCTGAGGCTTGTAAAGTTCTTGTAAAACGAAGCATAAATCACTTTTAATTAATTTAATGATCAGTGTTGTTTTTCTATCATGGATGGAAGTGTCATAAATTTTTTGCCTTTATTTTCCAGATGATCATTGTGAACGCCCTGCTCTTCCCAAGCTCAGTCGCAAACTCCCTCATTGCAGTGGGCAACGATGGACCACAGGAGCGGGACCGTATGGTTCGTGCCTGCATCGCCATTATCTGTGAACTTGGTAGGTTCACGCATAGATCAGAGAATGTTCTGTTATTTATTAGCTCATGAATGCAGATATTGAACTCATGAATGTTTGCATTTGTCACGCAGCACTGGAGAACCCTGAGATTGTGGCGAAGCGTGGTGGACTCAGCACCATCCTGAAGAATGTAATCGACTGTCAGCTCAGTCGTATCAACGAGGCTCTGATGACCACCATCCTGCACCTCCTCAACCACCCACATACTCGGCAATACGTTCGGTCTGATGTGGAGTTAGAGGTATGGATCTGTCTTCAACTATGATGATCCAATCACAAATATTTCATCTTATTTTGTTTTTCATTATTTTAAAAGGCACCTATTATGCAAAAATCATTTTATAAGGAATTTAAACACACTTGTGTGGCAACAGTCTGTAAATACAACCAGCCTCTAATGGTAAAAATATATTAATTGCATCATAAAAACAATTTGCAGAAACTCCAAAATCAAACAAAAAGTGCTTCAGGGGTAATTTATGTGTCTGTGCTATTTGTGTAAGGAAACATAAAGATAAACAGCTATATTAGCCATGTTAAAAAAGGCATTTTAAATATTTTTTTTTTTGCTTTTTTTCGAGTGCCTTGAAGCTTATTTTGCTGTTAATCTGCAGAAACTATTTGATTGATATTGTCTGTACATGTTATCAGAGGGGGAAAGCCCCGCCCATTAGTGATGATGCCTCCCTCATTAGTATGTTAGTCTTGTTTTTGTATCTGCCACTATGCTGACACACAGGCATTTGTAGCTCCGCCCTTTTTTGAAAAGAGCACAATCTCATTTGAATTTAGAGCGACAGTCACCAAAATGGCACAATTAGGATCAAAGCTTAAAAGGGGCTGTTTTAAAGAGTGTGACATTTTGAGCTAAAACTTCACATACACGCTCTAAGAATATCAGAGACTTTATTTACTTATTTTATCTTGTGAAAAGGGCCATAATGGGTCCCCTTAAAGTGAAGTATGTGTTCCCTACAGACTTAATAAAGCATATTTTCAAACAACCCCCACTATACTCACCATGAGTAGAACCTAAGGACTTACATTGGTGCATGATTTACAGAAACAGAAAGAGTTTAGCTTACCTGTTGAGAAGAATTTCCATGATCTCTTTCGGTTCTGCTTATGTTGGGAAGTCCTGGAATTTTGTCTTTTCGCATTTGTAATATATACAGTTGAAATCCCCTTTGAATTAGTTTTTTCTTATTTAAATATTTCCCAAATGATGTTTAACAGAGCAAGGAGATTTTCACAGTATGTCTGATAATATTTTTTCTTCTCGATAATGTTTTATTTGGGCTAGAATAAACCAGTTTAAAAAAAAAACATTTTAAGGTCAAAATTATTAGCCCCTTTAAGCTATTTTTTTATTAAAACTATTATGTTTAGAAATGTGTTAAAAAAAATCTTCTCTCTGTTAAACAGAAATCGGAGGGGGGGGGGGGGGGGGGGGGGAGTTAACAAGGGGGACTAATAATTCAGGGGGTTGAATTGTCATCAAAAAAGATTTTATTTTAGATTTTATTTTGATTTTAAATCGTTATTTACCTTCACTTACTATTCAAGAAAGGCTCTTTATTCAGCGACCATAATTGCATTGCCTCCAGCAGCATTATTTGGCTTCCAAAACCATGTCCTATATCCTTTATTGGGGAATTCCCAAAATCTCTAAAAATGCTTGACAAATTCACATTTATCAGCAGCAAAGTCTGTGTGTGTATGTCTGTGTACAGTAAAAGCCAGTCTATGATGTGAGAGTAAGCTGGTTGCATTTCCAACATTTATTAGTTTGAATATTGAGTTCAACAATATAGAAATACATACCAACACATTCTCACACATGAAAGGTTATCAAATTTTTATTGAATTTTAATGTTGTGTTGTTTTTGTATGTGTTCTGATAACACCTCTATATTTACGGTGAGTGAAGCAATGTTGACTATTACAATGTGGCAGTCAAACCAGTGAGTCTGGAGCAATTGTGGAACAAAACACACAATATAGACCATTTTGAGGGACGTAAACAAAAACACTGGTCCCAACGTATTTCCTGTTTTACATTTTTATTTTCTATAGTTTCCAAGAATCTAACCAGAGCCACATATTAATAAATAATGTTATGATAGCTGTTTTAACATTAAGTTCTGATTGAATTGCCTCTTGTTACAGTTATGAAATAGTTTGATAACGAGCAGGAAATGTTCTTGGGCCAATGACATGACCACATTATACAACATGCTCAGGAGACTGACATTGATTTGAGCAGTTTGTGATTGTCTCTGAAATCCAAAGCTATGCCTTTTGCATGGTCTCCCAATATTTTGTTTTCTTGCTCATTTAGATTTGTTAGTTTGTCTTTCTTTTTTATTTAATGTTTTGTTGTTATTATTATGTGACATTTATGTATGCTTATGTATGTAAACATGGTAAAACAGTTCAGTAATCATTTACTTCCTTTCCAGCAAATCCTGGCACCTTACACAGACTTCCACTACAGACACAATCCAGACACAGCAGAGGGTCAGCTCAAGTGAGTGTTGCTTTGGAGATTTTTATAGTAGAATTAATCATCGGAAAGACAAGCATGCAACTTTTTATTGGCTGCATGTGTAGACTTATGGTGTTTCTGTTCACAGAGAGGACAGGGAGGCTCGATTTCTGGCCAGTAAGATGTCAATTGTTGCATCCCTTCGCTCTTGGTCAGGTAATTGCCTCAGTATTTAATTTCTTTATTTGGTCAAGATTCCAATCAATATTTTATTAAGGTTGATTGCGTAACAATGCATATTTTACGATTATGCATCTAAAATGATTACCAAAGGAGCCAGCTCATGCAGAAATAGGTGTTCTAATGCATCATGCATCTTTTAAATGGAATTTCCTCATGAGCGCACCTCATTGCAGCAGCAGTTTGTTTATTGCTCAGGCTGAACCTGTTGTTTCTTCCCTCTGTACCTACAGGCATCATTAATCTCTGCAAGTCAGGCAACTCTGGAATCCAGTCCCTCATTGGTCTGCTGTGTATACCAAATATGGAAGTGAGGGTACGACAAACGATATAATTAGAAAGCTTTCTATATGCTTAGAATGCAAATCATAAATCCATTTTCTTTTATTTCAAGAGTTACATCACTTAAAAGCATGTTTACAATGAAGAACGGAAACAATAGTAATAAATATATTAGCGTCATGCTCTGTTTAATGTAACTTGTCTGCTACTGTAATTGCCAACACAGGCTCATTGAAATACATGATTCAGCCTACTTCAACATAAGTTTGACTGCAGTTTCTGGGTAAAATGGACACTACGCAAATAAAATGTTTGTTCCTTTTTACACAAATGATATTTACATTATTGATGAGTAAAAGATTCTAAATAAATATCAGAAAACAACTTAACATTGTCAATGATTTATAATCAAATATGTTTGCCTTAATAGTCTGACTCCATTTGGACAAGATTTGTGGTGAACTTGGTAGCGATTGGCTTTGAATATGATGAAGCATGGCCCCACAAAAGAGATTAAAGCAATATAAAATCAAGGTAAAACTAAATGTTCGTAAAGAGCTTTTCTCTTGCGTTCTTATGGATGTGTACAAGAAAGACATGTATCTCAAACTTGAGATTCGTAAAAATATACACAGCGCCCTCTAGTGGATTTTTCATCTGAAACGTGCAACAAAACGTAACAACAATGAGCAACTATTTTTTCCTTCCACAAAAATATATGCACAGGCAGATATTTTCAATGAGCCTGCGTTGTTAAATTCTCAAGTTTTTAGATCCAAGAACAGGAAACATAACATAGATCAGAGATGCCCAAACTAGGGCCCGTGGGCCAAAGTTGGCCCATAGTAACCTTTTATTTGGCCTACCATCCCATCTGAGAAGAGAGGGAGAATGATAGGGTTGGTTTAGGGACTGTTATTTTTAATTTAATGTTAGTTTGTTTTATTGCCAAGCTATACAAAAAAGTAATGCAATTAAATGTTTCAATTAAATGAAATACATGATTTTTTTTAAATGTACATATTGTCACCTCACAGATAAAGGAAAATCCAGAGATATCAGTGAACAAATGAAGGCAATGGGCAGATTCTGCTTGACTGATGTATAGAGCATTGAACCCCACTGTGCTATAAATGTGATTGTTTATGTTTTTATTGTAATAAGTTATATTATATATATATATATATATATATATATATATATATATATATATATATATATATATATATATATATACACACACTGTTAGTTAATATGATTTAAAGTAATGTTTTCAATTTATTTTTAAAATATTATAAAATAAGTTAGGAAATTACATTTGGAAACTTTAATGTAATAAAGTTTGGTATATTTACCTTCAGCTTATGGGTCTCAATGATATTTAGTGTTTGGCCCTTCATACGAAAATGTTTGGGCACCCCTGACATAAATGGATTGTGATCGGCTGTGAATATAATATCATTAGCTGAAAAAAAAATGCCCTGACGAGATTCCAACGATTGTTTTCCTCTGTCATTGTATTTTTTTTTTTTGTGGTCTAAACTCAGCTACTTTTTTAGTGCGTTGTGTAACTTGGGAGGTTTGTTTCGATTGAAGTGAACTCTGATGCAATAGCTCTGTTAGGGTAGTTCATTTGAAAAGCTAGTCCACTGACACTGCTACAATGCTGTGTCTCAATTCTCTTCCAGTGCAGCTCTGACCTAAGAAAGACAGGACTAAACAACGAGATCTGTATATTCCGTCTTAAAAATGAAATCCTGAACTTTAAACGAACCAGGACTAGAATGACCAGATGTGACAATAACAAACCAAAAGAATCACAATGCAAGTGCGAATGCATCCTTAAATTCAGAACAACTTTTAAAACCATCTTGATAATTATAGTATGAATGGGCCGTGCGTTGTGGTATTGCGCTTAATTTGTGTTTTTAATGTATTATTTGTTTTGTGAATAATTAATGTTTACAGTATATATACCTTTATAAATAGATCTAAATTCTACATGCAGAATTACATTTCTGAATTGAATTTTGCTGATTTCAATGCAAGAGAACTTTGAAAGAAACTTGCTAATTTTGTAAACAATAGTTATAAGAATAAGAATAATCTTAATAATAATAAGATTTTCTGTCTTTTTTGTTATTATTTAATTAAATACCATATTAAATGTCTTATATTTTGTAGTAAGTATTATTATACTGATGTAAAAATTTTGAATAAAAATTTATATTTTTATAAAAATTCTATTTCATAAAATCTAGATTTATTATTATGTACATCCATTATTATTATTGTTATCAGTCATCATGAAATGCTTCATCTTTGCTTCATCTCTCTTCTCAGCGAGGACTGCTGGAGGTGATGTATGAAATATTCAGGCTCCCTGTTCCTGTGGTGACACAAGATTTTATTGAAGCTCTTCTCAGTGTGGGTGAGTGTTACCGCTGTCTGCTTGCGCTGATTAACATATTCATTTCAGACATCAATCACGTTTGAAGTCAACTCACAGTGACTGAATTATGTTCTAATAATGCCCTTTCCAGACCCTAGTAGGTTTCAGGACAGCTGGAGACTGTCAGATGGCTTTGTAGCGTCAGAAGCAAAAATAATACTTCCACATAGGGCACGGTCCAGGTAAGAGCATTTACTGGGCTTAATTAACTGTCAAACTGGGTTAGTTTAAATCAAGGTCAGCCTTGTATGCATGCAGCTTCAATGTCTTACGTGTGTGTGTGTGTGTGTTTTTTTTAATCTATACAGACCTGATTTGATGGATAACTATCTTGCTTTGCTGCTTTCTGCCTTCATCCATAGTGGTCTTTTAGAGGTAAATATACACTTGTTAAATAGTTATTTAAAAGTCACATTGAAGTCATTGAACATTAACAATTTTCTGGGAAAAGAGTGCCATAAAAAATTATGCCAAATAATTCAGAACCTTTTATTAAATCATGGCATATCAGAATTGTATTGTTGACAGAATAAGAACTCTTACAATATATATATATATATATATATATATATATATATATATATATATATATATATATATATATATATATATATATATATATATATATATATATATATATATATATATATTTTTTTTTTTTTTTTTTCAAATATTCATTATATTATTAATAATTATGTAATTATTACAAATATTATTTTGAAATTGTGTTCAGATATGATAATGTGTTCAAATAAGCATCCAGAGGGGTATTGCACATAAGTAAAATAAGGGCTTAAGCTGGCATTTTGAAGCTATCCTGGTTGAATTTAGCCTTGACTTGCTGTTGCATGAAAGCTGCCTTAATTTAAGTTAAATTAGATTATTAAGTTACCATGGAGATTTGTTCTTTGTAGCTAGCCTGCTCCAGAGCAGGCTAACAACCAGGCTAAGATAAATCCTAGCGATCTATATCTTAGTTTTGTTGGCAATGCTACTAAAAATTAATGTGCTTTACAGTCAATCCATGCTCTTGGTTATTTACATATATTTTTCAACTATTAGAAGAATCTTTCTTCCGAGCTTATTTGAGTTCTGTTGCATGGTTATGCTACATTGATTTATTTATCTACAACTGTTTAAGTTAAAGGTTTGATACTGATTTGAATTGAAGTGGTGATGAGGTCTTAAAATATTCTGAGAAAGTCTTTAAAAAGTTTTAAAAAGGTATTGAAATTATCTTTAGGATTCCTGCATATACTCTGATCTGACATTGTGATATTTTGTATTTCTGCGATATGAATACAATTTCATCAGATGGCTTGATTAGCTCTATTTGGGAGTAAAAAAATCATCAGTTTAGATTGACGGTGAGTCAGGAATAAAAATAAAATAATTGCAAGCAAGAATAGTTACAGTATCGCAGAGAAAAAAAGTGAAATAAACAGTGCTTTATGTTTATTTTCAGAGAGTCAAACAGTATTCAGGTACATAAATTGAATAATGAAATGTATAAAACACTGTATAGTCATTGTATTAATAATTCCGTAAAAGTGTTCTTCATTAAAGTTACAAATGTTGTACGTTATGGTGCCTGAATGCTTTACACCAGGGGGGCTCAAACCTTTTCTTATGAAGGGCCAAAATCCAAGCTTGATTAAGAGCTGTGGGCCAAAAGTAAATATAGCAAACTGTACACAAACAAGTTACATTAAAGTTGCCGTGGATAATTTCCTAATTTATTTAATAATATTTGTAAATGAGTAGAAAAAATTACTTGCATCTAATCACATTTTTTGAAAATGTATAATATTGTAACTAACTTATTACAATAATACCATAAAAAAGATTTTAAAAATCCAAACAATGGAGTTTAATGCCAAATCTAAATACAATAGTCATGCTGAACCTTGCCTTGTTTTACACGCTGATGTCTTCTGCTTTGTCACCTATTCGTTAAGTGACAGTATAATGTACATTTAAAAAAAAATCTGATTAATTTACAACATTTAATTAAAATATTGAGCTTTTTTTTGTAGCTCAATAATAAAAACAGACAAAAGGTTATATTAAAATAGAAATGAGAATCTCTGTTAAAGGCTTTCCCCAACCCATCCCAATCATTTTCCCTCTGGCAGGCCAAATAAAAGAATACAAAGGGCCAACTAGGCACTAGTTAGGGGATCTCTGCTTTACACTCTCCTGATATGCCTTTAAGACATGCAAATGATAAAGTTTGACTCTGTTATGGTTATATTTTGCAATCTCATGTATTCTCAATTGTTGATCACATATAATCTCAACTTAACATTGCATGTCCTGCGATGTGACTATTAAGGACACACACACATTGTGATAATGATTGATGCTTAAACGATATATTGTGCCGCCCTAATGATGATGATGCTGTTGTTGTTTTTTAGGGCCTGGTTGAAGTGATCACTAGCAGTGAAGATAGTGTTTCAGTTCGTGCAACTATCCTCTTAGGAGAACTCCTGCATATGGTACGGTACTAAAACGAGGACAACTGTTCATACAGCACACTCGTGTAGTGTACTGTATATCCCAAATGACCTTGAGTTACCTTTATTTTGTTTTCAGGCCAACACCATTCTCCCTCACTCCCATAGTCACCACCTGCACTGCCTGCCCACTCTAATGAACATGGCTGCTTCTTTTGACATTCCTCAGGGGAAAAGACTGTAAGTTAGCCATCTTGCCCTACATAGCCAGCAGCACAGATAACACAGAGTCAGAGAGAGGCGATTATTTATTTTGATGGAGCTTTGTGTTTTGTAGACGGGCGAGTGCTGCGGTCAATTACTTGAAGAGATTTCATGAGAAGAAGAAGCGAGGCCCTAAACCCAATAGTCTTTACTTGGACCACATTGTCCGCAAATCTCTGGCTGCTCATTATTGTCGGGATCAACACCTCAGGCCTCAGAGAGACATTTTTGTCATTAAGGTAGTTGCTGTTCACTGTAGGAAAGATATTGATGGATTTCATTTCTGAACGTGGTCTGCATGATTGATGTGTTGTTTAGGACACTGAGGAGGCCCTCATGATGAACCTCAGAGACAGTCAGATTCTCAATCATAAACAGAATTTGGAGTGGAACTGGGTCCTGATCAGCACCATACTCAAGGTAGGAGTCTTTCTTTTATTTTAATTGTGGCGTTTAAAGAGTGTATTGAGTTTACAGGTAGCCATTGTTGATGGAATAGATCTCATACTCCTATTTTTCAACATTGCATATCAAAATTATTATATACATATAAACAAAGTTCCTTTAAGGCAAGTCATTTCACTCGGCGGCCGTCTTTGAAACACCTCTCGGGCAGTATGCTCGAGCATTCTGTCTAAATGAGGAAACATGAAATTCTCCAAAACTGTTTGCCAAGTCTATGATTACATTATATATTTGGAGTCACCAATAAAATTAAACAACAACCGTCTCATACGTTTTGTTTCTAAACGTTTAATCAAACATAATCAGCATTTTTTTTCAGGTTGCCCGAGCTAATATGCACGCGCACTCAAAAGGAACGAGATCACGACACCAACCTCTTTATGGTGGTACACATTATCATCTTCTGGATAATGCTTTGTCTAATAACGCTGCTCTATTGCAGTAATCCACAACTTGGTCTTGATGGCGAATCTCCTCCAGAAATGAAAGTGACTCTGTGTTTACAAGTATGTGTGGGTTTTAGTAGTTGCTGCTGTCATGTGATGTAAATTGAACAGGACGGACTCATACAGATTACAAAACCAAAAATTGTTTATTTTCAAGTGTAGTGGGTTCATTTTATAGTACAGATTTCAAGCTTTATGTGGATATATTTCTTATGTCTGTGAAGCAAGTATTCACTGAGATTCTAGTGTGTTTGTTGACCACATAAACTGTCATAAAAGCACACGTCTGGTCTGAGTTTCTCCCCTGGAGAATCTTCAATCTATATCGATCGCTGATTGGCTCCTGTACTAGTAGACGGGGCTTCATTCACCATATTGACCGTTACACTTTTCCCCATTCAAAACCATACGAGTGCCATGTCTTGTGTATTCTATAGTCTTTGACATTTATTAGAATATTAATATAAAGTAGTATTTAAATGTGTACACACTACCCATTAAATTTTTTTTTAAATTTATGATCAACGAGGCTGCATTTTACTTCTCAAATACTTAATTAATAACAGTTGTGAAATATAGTTTCATTAAATATCAATATCTATTTAAATATATTGTTAATGTAATTTATTCCTGTGTATTCCTATGAATTTTCAACATTAATACTCCAGTCTTCACTGTCATCAGTCTTAAAATGTTCTAATATGCCCATTTGGTGCTTAAGAAACCTTTCTTTTAATGATGAATGCTGAAATAAAATATTTATTTCATTTAATACTATATTAAAATATATTATTTAATATTTACTAGTATTTTGTAGAAACTGATCATTTTTCTTAGGATTATTTGTAAAAAATGACAGCTTTTATTTGAAGTTTTTACTTGAATTTATCAAGTTTTCAAGTATTAATTTCTTTAAAACAATATTTTGAACAGACGGATGAGGTAGTCAACATTAAAAGTGGATGCAAAAAGTTTTTTAAAATTGTCCTAAGACAAGAATAGGTGTTGTAGAATACTTTTAGGACAACATTGATGAAAGGTTTTGATCCATTTCAAATGTTGACTACTCTATGTCTCTGAAGCTTTGATGCATGGCAATCAAGCATCACTCGCATTTCCCCAAATGTACAAATGGATTTGTTCAATGTAGCGTCTCTCTTAATGAGTTATTTTTATTCCTGCCACAGTGGCCAAATGTCAACCTTCGGAACAACAAAGAGGAACAGATGCACAAGTATGCAGATTTTGGTTTCCTGTTCTAGAGATCTATTTTATGCTTTTCATTTGGTCCACCATTCACCACAGTTCCACCACTTCTTCCACTTTTCAGATTTGTGCGAAGGCTGCTCTTCTTCTACAAGCCTAGCAGCAAGCTGTACGCCAGTCTGGAGCTGGACTACAGCAAGGCCAGACAGTTAACAGTAGTGGGCTGTCAGTTCATCGAGTTCCTGCTGGAGTCAGATGAGGTGAAAAGAGAGAACTTGAGGCTACTTTTTGGCCTACCATCACTGTTATATAGTTCCATATCTGTGTTTCTTTGTTCTTTCCAATTTGTCTTGTTTTGTTTTTTTTCTAAATGATGTATTATTTAAAGGGTTAGTTCACTCAAAAATTAAAAGTAGTTCATGATTTACTTAAGGCCCTCAAGGCATCTTAGGTGTATACTGTATGACTTTCTTGTAGTTGAATTCAGTCATAAAGTTAATTTAAAAATTATCTTGGGCTTTTCCAGCTCTACAGTGGTCGTAGGGTGTAGGGTGTTTTTTTTCAACATTGGTAGATGTTTTTTCTAAAGCAAGTCCTATAAAGCATATCTATCCATTATAAAAAGTGTCTCAAATGGCTTTGAGGGTGAATGAAGGTCTCCTGTAGCAAATTGATGTGTTTTTTGTAAGAAAAGTATCCATATTTAAATATTTATAATTAATAATTAAATATTTATCGGCTTTGTGTAACTCCCAGCAAAAGACTGCCATGTTCTTTTTCTTCTTCTTTTTCTGAAGTGCATTTTTTGGTGCCACCAGCTGGACAGGAGTGTAAAGTACATGCATACTTGAAACTAATTTAGAATTGTGTTGAAGAAAGAGAAAGAAATCGCCGTCCTCTCTAGTTTGTGACAGTAAATGCACCAAAAATTGCACCTCATAAGAATAAGAAGAATGTAGCAGTCTCTCACTGGATGTTACAATTATAATTTGTTTTGGTCCTTTCGAATAACAATAAAATCCTTACTTGTTACTTAATTTTCACATCTGTCTCCTTAGGATGGCCAGGGTTATCTGGAAGACCTAGTGAAGGACATAGTACAGTGGTTGTCCTCTTCCTCTGGGCTGAAACCAGACCGTAGTCTTCAGAGCAATGGCCTCCTCACGACCCTCAGCCAGCACTACTTCCTCTTCCTTGGCACTCTCTCAGCTCATCCACAGGGCGTTAAGATGCTTGAGAAGTGCGGTGTCTTCCAATGGTTGGTGATTGTGTGTTAACTCCTTTAACATATAAAAAAATGTTGTGTTCATGACTAGCTTAATAAATATCCAGTCCTGTTTCCTGAGGGTATTTTTACTGCAGAGTTCAGCTCTCCAAATCTAGTTAAAAACAACTGAATCCGCTAATATACATCTTACATGGTGTAAACATAATGATTAACAAATGCTGTTTATATTTAAATTTATTTATAATATGGTAATGTATTTCAAGCAGAAAACATTCTGAGGGTCGTCAGAAATGCTGGCGGTATCTGACTAAGTTTAAAAAAAAAGTATATGAGTATGTATGATATGTAAAATATTCAAGCAATACAATGCGACAATACAGGGTGCTTTCACTGCTAGTACTTGCTGTTGGTGTAGTGTCTCAGAAGCCTTATTAAAAGTCTGTAAGGCTAACAGGAAAAAAAATTGCATTGAAAACCTTGAATTGTATGTTTAATTGACACTTCACAGAGCCCCGCCCCCTTCTCTGTGTCTGACAATCTTTCATTACCAACCATGATCCTCCCCTATCAATTTGTGCTCTGCCCTGAGAAATATGGAGTAATATGTGTACAAATTACATACTGATTTCAGATAAAAATATCTGCATTAAAGGTGCAATATGTAAGTTTGACGCCCAGTGGTTAAACGAGGTATTACATTCCAAAACATTAATGTAATCATAACAAATGCAAGCGCAGGTTGCCAGATGACCAACAGAAGCGAGTCTCGAGCCTAAAGGCTGATTTAATCCGCGCCATTAATAAAAGCAACGGCACACGATAGAAGAAATATTTTCCATATTAAAGGAAGTTTTTGTCCTAACCAACACCTCGAATTGATATATTAGAAACGGCCACACAACCATATCTATTTTATTCACAGTAAAAAAAATATATTCAGCCTTTCAGGGTACCTGCTGTCTGCATTGTAAGGCCTTTACGAGCACATTTTTACAATTTTTTTTTTATGTTACTCTACTATGGCTGCTTATTGTGGCTGTTCTGCTTGTGAGAAAAAGTAGCAGGATTTTTTGATTGGCTGGATTGCCTGTCAATCAAACTGCCTGCGAATGGTCAATTATAGTATTCATTTATACTGTATAAATCAGATATACTATAGGCAACCATTTATTAGGGTGTAAACTAGCAAAAAACTCAAAACCAGTAGTATAACACGGATATAAATTATCTGAAATGTTATACCACCACATTGACACACTGTAAAAAATAAATGCGTAAAATTTACGGTAAAAAACGGCAGCTTTGGTTGCCAGTACTTTACCGTTAAAAATACAGAACAAACCGCAGAAGTAATTTCTCTTTTTTTTACGGTAAACTACCGTATTTTATTCATTTATAGAGGTAATATGTCTGTATTTTGAATTACCAACATCTACACGTCTTTTGTTACACAGTTAGACACGTTAACACAGCCATATGCAGGTGATGATGAGGAAGTTACATAATGAACCAATCCTCATCACAATCAACTTTCCCACAAGCAGAAAAGTGTATCAATATATAGAAGGTGCTCAGTGTCATTCACACAGCTACTAAACACCAGTATGGTAATACGCATAAAATTAAAGTCATGAAATAAACATTGTTTATCAACATTAGATGTAACATAAATCTCTAACGTACATAACTGATGGGGAAACAACTAAAAAGACCCATAGTAATGTCAACAAAAAGCATTAAAAGTGATGTGCCATACAGGGAATTCTGGGAATGTCAATTTATGGTTATTCACCGTATATATTAAGGAAACATACTGTTAACCAGGTTACAGATTTGTACTGTAGCAGTTTTACAGTTTTTTACCGTTGAAATCACTGCTATTTTTTACAGTGCAGGCTACTTTTTTTTTCTTCAATAATCTAAATAATCTCATTCACTAATAACCAAAAATTGTATTGTTTTATTCAGATAAGATCACGCATCCCTATTTTATAGCAAACCTTAAAAAAATCTACAATATGTTTGTATCTACACCTCTTGGTTGTTTCTGCAGCCTCCTGAACGTGTGCTCACTTAAGAACCAGGACCATCTTCTGAAGCTGGTGGTCTCCACACTGGACTACAGCCGGGATGGTTTAGCTCGGGTCATCCTCTCAAAGATCCTTACCGCTGCCACTGACGTAAGAAACAGACCTGCTAACCTTTAACCCTTTAATCGTGTTTACCGTAACTGAGCCATGCTTAGCAAAGCATGCTGGTAAAAGCATTGCCCAAATGCAGCTGCAACAGGAATTTAAGTCTTGAATGTTTTTTTTGGCACAGAACTGCAGGTTGTACGCCACCAAGCATCTGCGGGTGTTGTTACGAGCTAATGTGGAGTTTTTCAGCAACTGGGGCATTGAACTGTTGGTGACTCAGTTACACGACCGCAGCAAGGCCGTCTCGGTGGAGGCTTTGGACATACTGGATGAGGCCTGTGAGGACAAGGTGAGTCTATAAGGCCATGTTACATTGACATTGAGATATTTATCTTAGCAGAATGTCATGTTATTTATCTGAGGCAATAAAATGTGTGTTGATATTGGAGCCGTTTGTGATTCAACTGTGCAGTGCCAGTGTAATTTTGTTCCAGGAATCTTTCATTGAGATCTGTAAACAACCAGTTTTAAGATCAAGCTCTGTGCCAGAATTTCAACGATTGAGCTTTAGGATGGCTTGTGAATACATGCCTATTGTCATAACTGATGTTCTGTCTGTTCACAACATCTTAGGCAAATCTGCATGCTCTGATTCACATGAAGCCAGCACTAACTCACCTGGGAGACAAAGGTGTGCTGTTGCTGTTAAGGTAAAGCTTAAATATTTCCTGTTTAACTGCTATATAAAACTCACAAGATACTCTATATAATTTGTGTCTGCCTAAATTAATAGCTCATTTCTGAGAAGTATTTAAAATAATGGCCAATCTGATGAAGAGATCAGTCTTGTTGTCCTAAATAAAGTAATATAGTGAAATTCCTTTCTGTTTTGATGTAATTCAAGTATATGTGATTCCTCTGGAAACTTTCCATTGCTCCAGCTTTCAGTGTCACATGACTCTCCACAAAGTGTGACAGTAATATATTATGTTTTTACATTCCCATGTACTTTTTTAAATGAATAATAATTCAGAAAAAGACCTAAAAAGGATCTGTTTTTTAGGGTTCTTAAAAATTACACTTATAAAAAACTATTATATTATTGTTGTTTTAACTAATTGGTTTCATGATTTCATTTAATTGCACATGCTTTATGCCATTTCATATAAAATAACATTTTACTTTTTAAATGGAGTGTATAAAAGTAAAACATGAAACAAACTGCTTGTCTTTTTAATCTGATGATGTGGCATCCATTTCTAGGTTTTTATCCATTCCCAAGGGGTTCTCCTATCTAAATGAGAGAGGATATGTCACTAAACAACTGGAGAAGTGGCAGAAGGTAGTGTATCTATTCCAAGTGTTTGGGAAAGTACTAATTGCATTAACCATTCAATGTGTATTCAATTTACTTTGTCTGGAATGTAAATCAATTATTCAATAAGTCATTTTGGTAACACTTTACTCGAAGGGGTGTTCATAAGACTGTGAATTATGCATGCTTAAAACAACTGTCATTAAGTCTCATATGCTCAGTTAAAAGCATGACACTGTATGTTATGACAACGTGACAGGATTAATATTATTGTAATGAAGCCCTTATGTCAGGAATTTTATAACAATTATTCATATTTTTTTACCTTAACTACAGTGATACAAGCTAAATTTAAAAAATATCAGATGTAAATAACACTTACATTTTTTTGACAAGAGTAATGTCACTTTTAATGAGACACTTTAATGACACTTTAATGAAATACAGTTTGTTGCACTGAAAAAGTGGTCAAAAATATTCATGACAATAATATTGGCCCTTACTGTTCTTTTTCAGCTGAAAAGTACTTTAAATACAATAACATTGTAACTAATTACACCTAACATTGCTATGCACAAATAATTAAGTTATAATGCGCACATTCATGCATTTATTATTTGTCCATACATTAATAATATACTTGAATGACAGTTAATGTGGTCATATTCAGTCAACCAATTGTGCCTGTTGTTTCCCTGTAGGAATACAACCTTAAGTATGTGGACCTCATAGAGGAACAGTTAAATGAAGCACTTACTACTTATCGTAAACCAGTGGATGGGGATAACTATGTGCGACGGAGCAACCAAAGGTATTCCGGTTTTCCCTGAAGCTTTTTTTCTATATAAGATTTTTTATTAGTTGTCTATGATTTGAACGAAGCCATACAAAACCTCCTCAGCCTTAGACAAATCTTTCTAATAATTTTCTTACAGGTTACAGAGACCAAATGTTTTTCTTCCTGTGCATTTGTATGGACAACTGGTACATGATAAGACAGGCTGTCATTTGTTGGAAGCTCAGGTATGTGTTATTGACTTTCGACTGGCACTGATGGAGACTGAAGTCCTGACGTAGTGCATTTTTTTCATATAATGAGTCTCTTTCTCTTTTTGCCAGAATGTAGTTTCAGACCTGAGTTACACAGTGCGCTGCCCATTGCTGGACAAATGGGAGGGCATCAAACAGCTTAAAGCTGCTCTTTGGGCCCTGGTGAGATGTAGTGTTTGTTGAGGTTTTTGTTATTTGTTACAAAAGAATAAGACATGTTGAAGCTTGTTTAACCTTTGGACTTTTTAGTAATAATTGTCAAAAGCAGTGGTAATGTTATACTCCTCACTCTGTCTGCCTTAAGGGAAACATTGGCACGTCTAACTGGGGACTGAACCTCCTACAGGAAGAGAATGTAATTCCAGATATTGTCGCTCTTGCCCATGACTGTGAAGTTCTGTCTATTAGGGGGTATGTACTCTTTATTACAGCACTACTCTACATATGGCCAATAAGAGTCAATTAATGAAACTGTGTTTTAGTCTAATCTACATATGGCCAATAATAGTAAATTGATAAAACTGTGTGTTAGTCTATTGGCTTTGGAGATTTTCACAGTGGGTTCTTAAAGCAACTCTCCACTTTTAAAAAATTAAATAAAAACTAGGGATGCACCGATATAGATTTTTTGGCTGATAACCGATAACTCTTAAGATTAGGAGGCTGATAGCCGATATATTATAACCGATAAATCAAAATATTTCAAAATGTTATATTTTTATACAGTAAACAACTGATTTTGTTTTTAAAAAAAGGTTGAACTGATCTTATGAACTGAGTAGCCTCTTCCTCAATGTGAAAAAAGCTATCATTTCAAAATTCAAGGTGATTGCATGCCAAAAATCAATTATTTCCTTTTCTTTGCATAGCAGATTAACATGCAGCTTGACAGGTTAAATAACAAAATGGGATTTAATTAACAAACAAGTAAAATAAATATATTTTAAATAAAATGAAAATGAAAGAGCTAAGGATTGAAACCAGCTCAAATGTTCTTGAATAAAACGTGTTACAGTAATGTACAATGTTAAAATATGTAATGTTTTGAGTGGTGTTTTGACAGTTCAGAGCCACCGTACAGGCGCAAACCTAAATACAGATATTGTTACTTTAGAAATGCGGCATGAATTCGTCCCATTTGGCGTTTTAGATTCTTTTAACACATGTAGGTGTCAGACAATGCTTCTATGTTTATTCTTGCTGTCAATTGTGGGAAAAAGGATTGATAAAAGGTTTTATGTTAAACCGCTGTGAGTTTGAAACTTTTACTGCAGGCACTGTGCGAATCAGAGTCAGATTTGTCCTGAAGTCAGATTTTGATACAACATCTGAGCATTGAGCACAGATAACTTTATGACAAACACAGAGCATAATATAAAGACAGAATGTGGCGAATGGGTGAGAACCTCTATGCTGGATTCAAAGACTGGCACTCATCTCCCCGTCTGCTGTTTGGGCTGCTGTGAAGGCTCTGTCGGCTTTCTATGTGTGTGCCTGCTGATAGCCATCACGTGCGCTCATTATAATCATTATAAATACACAGATCAAACTGAATACAATCTTAAATCACATCACACATGGCAAGCAACACGTTGATAATAACAAATTATCATATTAGAATACAAACAACCCAACCAGTTGTTTAGCACGTGTGCATCGCTGCTAATATGTTTACACATGTAATATTCTTCCTGAGGTGATTTAAACTGAAATTACACAATAGCTATGTCTCCATCCAAAAATGCTAATTAACTTTATGCGCAAAACTGGGTTGTCACATAAAAGATGTGCGAATAAAGCAGCGTTTCCATCCAATGAGTCAAAACGAACAAAATCGACACTTCCTGATTATCTGGCGGCAAATATCAACAGTAAAAACATCATTTGCTGCGATAAGAGAAGCTGCATGAATCTTTTCTTCATTTAATAAATGACTTCAAGGTGTGAGACTCGGAGCACAGATGCTCTTGATTCTATAATAACACTAATACTAAAACAATTAAGGCATTTTAGAATGACCAAATCAGCCTGCTGATTTATCCATTCGCACACATTTTCATCATCACATGAAAAATAACATGACCTTCGGTGTAAGTGTTTCCAAAGTTTATCCTACTCAGTTATGCGCATACGTTTTTTTTATCTGCACTTTTAAAAAGTATGTGCATCTTGGCGTTCCCATCAACCGAATTTCTTTGTTTATTTATTTTTATTTTTTTTGTTATTTTTTTTATGTGCAAATCCATAATGCGCATAAAAATAGGTAGATGGAAACGTAGCTAATGACACTCTATCAAACATATCTACAATGATAAGGAATATGGTTACTTAATGAGTTATTAACGCACAGCAATACCACACAAAGAAAGGACAGACTTTGAAGGAATAAATAATGTGAGGAAAGCTCCGTTATAGTGCACTAAACAAGTCTGAACAAGTTTAACCCACGCATGTGCGAGGCAGGCAGTTTTGTACAGTTACGTAATCTATCGGCTTAAAGATATCGGCCTAATGTTGACATCAGACCGATAACGATAACAATAAAAATAGCATTTATCAGTTGATAATGATATGGTCACCGATATATCATGCATTCCTAATTAAAACTGTACTCGATAACAGTTGGGTTTTATAATTTTTTAATACAAAAGTGTCTGGGTCTGGCAGGAGCACATCATTAAATTGGATTAGACCATTAGCATCTCACTCAAAAATGTAATGATATTACGCAGCGCAATTGGCACTCCCTAGGCAAGCAGGTGATCATATTGTAAGGGCGTGCTCACACTAGGTACAGTTGCCTTAAACCGTGCCGAAGTGCAATTGCCCCCCCCCCCCCCCCTTCTCCTCCAATGGCCTGCACTCATACTGGCATTTGCCATCCTAACCTGAGCACGTTTACGTCATCGGTGATGCAACTGTTTAGTTTAACAGGAGAAGCACTTTTGCTCCGTATAGTGGCAGTTGCTTTATTTATATCGTTTTAGTGGTTTGGGATGCAGTGATACGCAGTCAAATAATTTGCCAAACAGATCCACAACTTTTGACGCTCATAAATAATCATAAAAGTCCTCATGCTTCGGGTATTAGGAGGTTTGCTGAGATTGCAGCTGGCATGCAGTGAGGGGTTTGAGTAATAAACTATGACAGTTTGTGTTCTTTAAAAAGTAGGAGTGATTAATAAATCTTTATGAAACAGTCTCTTAAAGTAACGTCTCATCTTTAGTTTTGGGTTTGGGCGCACTTTGCACTCACACTACAAGCGTACCGCGCCAAAGCCCAACTGAACCACGCTCTGGTGCATCTCTTCCAACTGGGCCAGGGCCGGCCAACTGAACCACACCTAAGCCCGATTCGGAGCACTCACACTTATCAAATGAACCGGGAAACACGCATGGGCACAGTTCGGATGGCATAGTGTGAGTACGCCCTAAGTTACCTAGCTGTGGACTATTTTTCATGTGCTGTGTAATATCACTGCACCTACTGGAGGTTGGCTGAATGGATAAAAATGGTAAAACCTTTTAACTCTAGGTGATTTGTGAAATAAGCCTATTTTCAAAAAACGTTAACAGTGCAGAGGTTCTCTGGATGTGTAGTTCCGGTTTTCTCAAACGAAATAACAAAAAGGACACTTGCACTTGCACCAAAATCCATTGGTTTCCCACTTGTCATTATGCAATTCAGTGAAGCAATTGCACCCAGAATAGACATGGGGGGACCGAAAGTTCCCATTGAACCTTACCGGACACTTCTGGTTTCAAACTTACTTTCTCAGAAACCGCAACACCATTTCTTTTCTCAGTTTGCATGACTCAGTGAATTGTGTCACCTCTCCTCCTCTGCAACTCTTTGGCAATCTTGCATTCCCGTACTTAAATACTCTCTGAGAATTGTTCCCCCCCCCCATTTTTACTTGCTCTCACAATCTTTCCCCATTACCCCCCTTTCAGGACGTGTTTGTATATTCTGGGACTCATTACTAAAACCAAGCAGGGTTGTGAGGTGCTCAAGCTTCATGGCTGGGATGCAGTCAGGCACAATCGCAGACAGCTTTGGCCTGTGGTCCCTGATGAGGTGGAGCAGCACCATAACCTACAGCAGCAGCAGCAACAGCAGCAGCAGCAACCCCTCATTCACCTATCGTCAGCTCCCAGCACCCTCAGCTTAAACTCAGAATCCACCAGCTCTAGACACAACAGCGAGAGTGACTCCATTCAGCCAAGTGAGTGCTG